>NC_092874.1:323193966-323511466 GCF_028372415.1 Notamacropus eugenii
TGAAGAATTCTGCAATTACTCAGAGGTAACTGAGATTGTTCCAAATTTGGTCTGTAACACATACAGTAGACTTATAAGGAATGTAGTTTGGGGCTTGTTTTGGATATCACAGAGCAGGATGCAGACAGACACATATTTGAACAAACATTTGCTGAGAGACAAAACATATACTTCACACCTGGAGTATCATTACAACAGAAACATAGAATCAATGAATCAACCAACAATTTAATTAAGCATCCCATTTCTAACAGCAAAGATTGTGAAAGTAAAGAAAGATTCAGCTCATGTATCTAGCTAAAGTGATACAGATGGTCATTTACATGGTGTGAGGGGCACTGTACCCGACTGAGGTTGTGGTAGCAAATAGCAGAGAAAAACAATTTCCAGAACATTTGTTTAAGACTTTTCTGCATTCTAAGGTGGATTGATATTATAAATTAGGGAAAAATGGCACTGGGAAGTAGTGCAGAAGTATCAGCATAGCCACAGCCCAGCTGTGTGGACAACTCAAACAGCTTTTGAGCTCTTATAATAAGGAAAACTGCCAAAAAAGTCTTTCCATGTGATTGGCAGGCAGGAGATTAACAGTTGGAGGAATAGAACAGAGATGGATTTTGGACTTTGTGGGATTAGGACATCGCTATACTAACTGATAAGCCTCTGTAGTTGGGTGATGCAAACTATTAGTTTTTGTTTCTTCATCTTGGAATAAAGCAGAAGTTGCTTTATTGAGAACCCCGTAAGGACAAAGCAGTCACTTAGCAAAACAGTGGGTTGAAGTAGGCCTACCACACACAGTCTTTAGTTTATGGAAGTTTTCTTAACTCATCATTTGCAAGATTTATGAAAGACATATTGGACCTCTCCAATGACTGTCTATTTCTTCAACAATTTAGTTCAATTACAGACAAGTACTTTGTCATTATGATTGTTTCCCCCCAAAATAATTTATACTTCATTGCTGCATAAGTCTGTCAGTTCATTGGAATGAAGTACTCCTTTTATTTGTACAGATCATGACCCCTCTATATCTTCGGCGATGGTTTTGAAGAGTAATTATGATCCAACTGCATTGCATCTCCCTGGCCACACTGGTGCTTACCTTCTCTGAATATATCTAGTTAGTCTTCAGACAGGATAAATGCAATCCATCGATAGGCTTGTATATGAAGCCTTTCTGTATCTCAAAGCCTGAAATCCCACCTGCATATGCTTTGAGAACTCACGGACATTTTCACAGTATGATGAAACATTGAGTAGAATTACGTGGAAAACTAGAAATATTATCTTTAAAAATTAACTAAATAAGTAGAAATACTAAGATTTAAATCTTAATTCCAAACAGTTTTCCTGATTTTGCTTTGCCTTTTTGCCCTATAATTTGAAAAGACTGTAAAAAAAAAAATCACTTTTTTTCGTTTAGTATTCTTATGGCACTTTTATTCAGATTTTTTTTCATAGAAATTTCTATATTTAATATGTTTCAATGATTTTTTTTTGTTTAGTATTTTAGTGGTGGAAACAGATGACAGGTAAAAAATTGCAGTGCCTCCTGCCTTCTAAGTGTTCACATTAGATGTGAGCTTAATAATTGATGCTTTTCACATTAACTCTCAACAGTCTGTTTTTCTCATTTTTTCTTTTTTTAGAAAGAATTGACACTTTGTTTTTAATATAATCTGACCTTCCATTATGTGTTCTCATATGTCCCCTTCTAGACTACAATCTTATATGATAAATATTTTTTTAAAAATAGGAAGAAAAAATCAGCACAAATAATAAATATATATTTTTAGAGAGCTATTAATACGATGTTCCACCCCCACCACTGCAAAGAGTAGAGGAAAGGTGTGTTCCCATATTTACTCTTGTGGTAATGCTTATTTTTGTAATCCTGCAACATCCACTTTAGATTGTTTTGTTTTTTTTACTATTATTTCTTCTATTTGCATTTTCATAGTCATTTTGTATATTTTTCTCTTGGCTCTGCTTTCCTCACTATGCATCCAGTTCGTGTAAGGTTTTCCATGTTATTATTTATTAAATATTTATTTTTATTATTATTAACAATTATTCATTGTTTCTTACAGTACAGGAATATTCCATAGCCTGCTTCATTATTATTGTCAGTATTATTTTATGTTTCCATAGAAGTAGCTTTTTTCATAGTGCATGCAATATTTTAATTTACTACACATCCTCTTATTATGATATATCTATTATCTTTCTAGAGAAAGGATATGGATTATTGAAAGGATTCTCTTATTGTATTGCCTTCATATAAATAGGCTGATCACTGTGATATTTAAATTTTTCTTTCATATTTGTTCAGTGAAATTATTTATTTCCTTTCCTTTGCAAAAAATTGTTTTGTTCCCCACTGAATTCTTAACCTGATAATTTATTACGTTTTGGAGGGTGAGCCTGGGATCTTAAACTATTCTAATACTGTATAACCTTAGTTTAGTTCCACCAAAATGGAAAGACATTGCTTGGTGAGAGACTGTTTGTTATTGAAAAGTCAACCTATCCACAGATCATGAGTCTCATCTCCAAAAGTTTGGCCACTAGATAATGATAGTTTTGGGTCAAAATAAAAAATAAAGATTGCCTAGTAATCTGGCTTCTAAGTGAGATGCAATCACAGACATTTTGTAGTATTTTTTTTGACAGGATTTTGGATTTCCTCAAAGACTCAAAGATTCAGAGGTAAAAGGGTCTTTAGAGATAATTGATCCCAACTGTCTTATTTTGCAGATGAGAAAACTGAGGTACTAAAAGATTAAATGACTTTTCCAGCAGTATTGCAACTCTCCAAGGGGCATATAAGGTGAAAGGAATTCTTTAATAATTGTAGATGTCTACGTTATTGATATATCTATTTTAGCCTGAAATAGTTGTAAGAAAGTGAGGTACCAGTCTGTTGGCCTATTGTATAATTTTATCTTTATGAAAAATAACCAAACTGAGAAGCAAAAATACTTTATAATATTAACAGGAGACAGCCCTCACTGATATGCTTCTTTTCACTATTTTCCCAGAATAGTGAATTTCCTTCACACAAAGTATATAGAACAGTTTTACATTCATATTTGAAAATAATTATTATTTGCTGGTAAGTTCCCTTTCAATGCGAGCTATTTCATTTAGAAACACTCATTACACCATAGATTGAGACCATGACCTTTTCTACTCATGAATCCAGGCCAGCCTAGTAAAACCATGATATTATACTATATTCTCATTCTTCCATGTTCCTTTTCTGGAGAACACAATGAAAGTTATCTAGCACCATCAGGAGGTACTCAACTTTTCAGATTTTCTCCATAATAGTGCATTCTTTCTTTATACTCTATCTAAAATCCTAGAAAAAATCCATACCTTAAAGCCTGCTCTTTAAATAGACGTATAGCAGAAAAACATTGCTATTTTATTTCATTAACTATATATCTTAAGAGCTGCTCATGGGCTAGATATACAGTCCCTAAAGCGAACCTCTTTTAGCTCTCTTGATCCTTAGTTTATTGAGTTTAAAAGAAATGAACACAATGTATATTTCTGATCTGACATTTCCTTTCGAAAATCCCCCTTGCTTTTACTGGCAGATCCTTGATTTGATTTTTTTTGTTTGTTTTGTTTTGTTTTGTCTGTAATGGGCATAATCTTTTTGCTCTAGGATAATTTGAGTGAAATACCATCTGGAGAAAGGGAAATGAACTGAGTAAATAATTTCTTTACAATTTACCCTACATCATATAACAGAGAGTCTCTATGCCTCTTATTATTCTAACATTCTTTATTGATTGTTGAATTCTAGTAAAGCAAAAATACACTGCACTATACCTATTTCATTGGAAATTTATCCTAACCTTCCAAGGTGAACTTGAAACATCACAACTTGAAGCATATTTGCATATAACCTTATAAACTGGGGAAATGAGTAATGAGCCTCTACAGAGTTTGTCTGTAACATGAAGTTTGAAGCTTTTAAAAATTTTTATGCAGTTAGTGTACAATGTTTCAGTACGCCTAGTAGTTATAAATATGAATACAAATTTCTTGTTGTGTTAGAAATGTGATTGGGGAAATACAAGGCTGCAAACCTATAAAATATTAGAATAGATGTAGCACTGTAAAGCTAATGATGGAAATTTTTCAGCTTTATCACATCAGATATTATCATAGATTGTGCTAGAGTTAAGAAAATACTGAGTCCCGAATTCTGTTTATTCTGATTCATTGTAATAGTGATTGACAGCCATGTGAGATGAATGAGAAACTAATGAAAATACAGAGACCCTTGTGTGGTCTCTATAGTTATTTCCATAGTATTTCTTCAGATTGCCCATAATTATTTATTTCACTTTGATAAGAAATATAGAACATTAACTGAAAACCATGACAGTGATGCTATTGAGGTTAGCACAAATAAAAGTGTTTTTATTTATTTAAGTAATTTGAAAACTAAATTAAGGAAATATATATATGTATATATATATATATACATATATATATATATATATATATATAAATTGACCGTGGAAGAAACTGATCCAACAAGTTAAAGAAAATGTTATTAAAATGAAAATAAATGAAGTGTATTGTGTTGATATGCATTTGCATTTTATTGTAATTACCTATTCATTTCCCTTTATGATTCAAAGAAACAATGAAATAAACTACTACAAATTGTCATATCATCACATAATCATTTGCATACTTTTTGAAATATTGTTAATAAAGAGGATATTATTATAAGTACTTGTTCACATTGTTTCATCATGATCAATTTTTTTTACACTACCTATATTTTTATTGTTAGGTTAATTTAACCTTTCTTCCAAATAAATAATTTTAAAGCAAATTTAATATTTACTGTTATCATAATCCTTTTTTCTTAATAGCATTTTTTCCAATTACATGTAAAGATAGTTTTCAACATGAGTATTTTTGAAATTTTGAGTTCCAAATTTTTCTCTCTCCCTTTCTCCCCCCTCCCATCGCTGAGACTTTAAGTAATCTAATATTGGTTATACATGTACAGTCATGTTAAACATTTCCATTAGTTATGTTGTGAAAAAGTATCAGAAAAAGACAGGAAAACCACAAGAAATAAAAAAAAAGGAGTGAAAATAATATGCTTCGATCTGTATTTAGACTTCATAGTCAGTTCTCTAGATGTGGTCAGTATTCTCCATCACAAATCTTTTGAGATTGTCTTGGATTATTCATTGCACAATGTTGCTGTTGCGGTGTACAATGTTCTGGTTCTGATCACTTCATTCAGCATAACTTCATGTAAGTCCATTTTTTTCCCTGAAATCTGCCTGTTCATCGTTTCTTAGAGAACACTAGAATTGTATTATATTCATGTACCACCACTTGTTCAGTCATTCCCCAATTGATGGCAACCCCTCAATTTCCAATTCTTTGTTATCACAAAAAGAGCTGTTATAAATATTTTCATACATGTGGTGCTTTTCCCTTTTTAGTACTTTTTCTGAACTCTCTTTATTCTTCCTATTTTAATGTTGCCATTATATAATCTCAGTTTCACTACTATATTTTTTGGTGGAAACTTAATGGAGACCAGAATAATTTACAAGACACTGAATGCTAACCTACCTTGGCTCATCTGACCTTGTGGCCAATATTGTTTGTTTAGTATTATAGTCTTCCCCAAAGGTCTGCCTTAGGTTCACTTGTCTACTTATCTAACAACCATTTTAGGTCTATTGCACATTTCTCCAACATATTTTTTTTTAAGTTTTTTAGACATTTTTCACTGCTGAAATGAAAGAATGAAGAAACAACAAAAGGAGAAAGAGGAAAAAACAACAAGAAAGAAAAAAACACTTTTGTATCATTTATAAGCTTGGTCAAACAAAACAAATTCCTATATTGCTCAAATCCAGAATTCTTTTCTCATTCTACATTTTAGTCCATTAGCTCTCTGCTGATAGAGTTTATCACCCATCTAGTTTATTAATCACCCTTACTGCCTCTTCTTTATCTTCACCTGACAGAACTCTCTATGTATCAGATCCCCAGAGACCACCCTCTTCCCCTACACTGTTTCCCCTGGAAGGAGCCAATCTGTTTAGTTTTGGAATCCACCCTGGAACTGAGTTGTCATGATTGTTGAATGAGTAAATGCAGTCGCCCAACTCATTATATCTACCCAGTCCTGGGTCATGTTTCATATCCCATTCACCTTTCTGCCCAGGATATATTGCCATCTGCCCTGGTGCCATTCTCAGGTTCCCTCTCTCAGTTCCCTCTACCCAACAAGATATTTTCTTTGATCTTTACTACCTCTAAAACTTTTTCCAAAATAGGAGCTATGCACAAGAAATAAAACAATTTCAACTGTTTCCACAGAGTAACATACTGACAACCCTAATTTAAAAACCCATTGACAAAACTAAATGAGTTGACTCATGAAATTGAAACAGAATTCAACTCTACACCTCCTGTCCCTGCTCAGTGCTTTGGAAATCCAAAAGATAGAAGCTTCCTCAAGCTGCAACAGTAGCCTACCAACAGAACTCAGCCAAAGAACAGAGAAAACTGGGGTAGTGTGTGACTATTTTGTATTCCACTAAGCCTGAGATAAAAAAAAAAAAAAAAAACAAACAGTCTTCAGTGGGCACCAGTTATGTCCCCAAAAGTAACGTGGGAGAGAGAAATAGACTGGTGAAATATAAATTGCCCACCTTGGAAATGTTGAGGTTTAGGGGTGCTTGGGACTCCAAAATACCAACTTGCCAGGTACTGCCTGAATGAGTTTGACTCAAGTCTTCTTTCAGGCAAAGGAAAAAAAAAAATAGTTTAGTCAAAGCCTTAAGAAATCTGACCATTTGTGATACTTGTATTGACAAGCAGGTCAGACATAATCTGAGCTAGATTGAATCTGAGCATTTTCAAGGAGGCAGGATGGATCTTATATTCTGAAAGATTGTGGGAGGGATCTAGGATTGGCCAAGTAGTCTGGGGTAACTAGAGGAGGGCTTTAGGGAGGGTATTAATGAGAATGACTAGTAGTTGAGGTTGTAGTAGTAGTTGAAGAACACAACATCTGTGAGTAGACACAGCTCCCTGAATGGGAACCCAAGGTAAATGTGGATGGCCAGAAGATGCCCAGTTAACTTGGGTTTTATTGGCTAGATTCCTCTCCCCTCCCCTTTTCTTTCCCTTCCTTTCCTCTTCCTTCCTTCCTTTTCCTTTATCAAAACCTTAAACCTACTGCACTCTGAAACTCATACCCTGGAGGACACTAGGCCCCCGCCTAAGGGTTTTTCTGTACCCTCTTGGCTTAAGAGTGATTATCAATAGTAACTGCTGTTGTTTCCCTCCCAGCGTGATGCCTTTCGGAAGTAAGAAGTAAGGCTACTTCTTAAAAAGGCCTATTCACTGAATAGGCATTACCTCACGCTAAGTGAGTTCCTAAAAGGGCCAAGGTCTCCTATTGCATCCTGGGTCATCTCTAGTCAACCTGACGAATATCTGGTGACTGAATTCAGATGGTTCAGGAGGAGAAAGTGAGGCTGGTGACCTTACATAGCCTTCCCTCACTCAAGACAAAGTCAAGTCTAAGTCATGTCATCATTTCTCTGGTGGCATGGTCTTCTCTGGCAACAAAGGAGGGACACAACAACAATTAGTAGTTGAGGTGATTAGAGGTCAAACAGCAGGAACCCAAAAAATGGGATTTTGATGGGATCCAGGGTGGGAAGCAGCCAGAGGCAATCCAGAGGTAACAGACAATGGAGGTCTAGGCTAGGTTAAGGGTAACAAATTTGGGCATGAAAAGTCAAATCAAAGGGGAAGAGAGTTCAAGGTGGGGTCTATGGACAAATGGGACTGAAATTATTTTGGGGTAAGGGGTGAAGATCTCAGCTTGGGCCTCAGCTTGACCCCATCAGAAAGACATTGAGATGGCTTTGAGATTTAACCTCAGGAAAACCTCCACATGGAAGGAGAAGTTGTCAGAAAGTAAGCGATAGGGAAAAAATAAGAGAAACAAAGTCTGAAGTTACCAAAAGTCTCAAGAGGAACAATATTCATCTTAAGCAGAAAAAACAACAGTGAAAATATTAAGGGAATATGTATTTATCTATCTATCTACTTATCTATCTATGTGTGTGCATATACATATGTATGTATATGTGTGTGTGTTTGTGTGTGTGTGTGTGTGTGTGTGTGTGTGTGTAGGAATGTGCCTTCCAGAGCTGAAGTAATAGTCCATCTATGAGTAAATATTGCAAGACAAAGTAAAATCAATTAACATCTGATTAATAAATAAAACTGTGGATTCCCAAGAAAGCACAGAATCATATCAGGATATTCTGAATGTTTAAAAGAGAAATGAGAGAAAGGGGGAGAGAGAGAGAGAGATGTTATTTCTCTTCAACAGAATGTAATCTCCCTGAGGGCAGAGACTTATTTTTTTTCCATGTGCCTTTCTAGTTCTAGGTCAGTGCTTAATAGATAATAGGCACTTAATAAAAACATATTAAATAAATAAATGCTGATTAATAACACTGTTTTGATAATAATATTTTATACTTCATAGCTTACAAAATTATTTTCTCCTAAGAATGCTTTGAATAAAATTATGTATAATTACATATAAAATAATGCTCATAGGAAAGTTCATGTAGAAGAAAATCAGAAAAATGTGGTATTGGGGAAGAAAGCTAATCATCTTTTTGAGTATTAAGAGTAACCCAATAATTTCAAATACTTTCACTCATATACTATATGTATATATATATATATATACATATATATATATATGTATATTTACATTTTTTCCCATCATGTTGGTGTTGAAACAATTCTTGATACTCTACAAAGAATATTCAAAAAGTGTATTAAATAGAAAAGAAAACATAAATCATTTCTCCACTTTTTAAAAGCATGTGTTAATATATGTGCAGAGATTCAATAGGTTGCTTACACAGTTTTGTTGTTATTTTCTTTTTTTAATATCTTAGAGATGAAATCGGGCTATAGTGTTGATTTAATAGCATTTTCTAAACCTTGTGATTTCATAAATCCTAAAAGAAATGTGCTCCCTAATTGCTTCTCATTTTAAATCTACTTATGTCAATTTCCATCTCTTAAACAGCATGTTAATTTTTAAAACTTCTAATTTCTAAGATTTGTTCTTAAAGTGAAATCAAGCTTTGCCTGAACTAAATGAACACTGATTTGATTTCTTCCAGAACTTAACACAAGCTTTTCTTTGCAATTTCCTAAGTTGGTTGTAACAATTAAAATGCTGGAAAAGTTTAGTTTCCTTGAATTTTTATTTACATTATTTGTTAAAAATGGAAATATATGATTACAAAAGTCAAGATTTTTTTCATCAGCTTTCATTCTACAAAGGAAAATTAGTGTTTCCTGTCATAAACTTTGTCTAATAATATGTTATTGCTCTAATGATAACTATAATTTTCATAGTTATTATCATTACTGCTACTGTTTCTGCTACTAGTATAATAACTACTTACTACAACTGCTATAACTGCTACCTACTGCTGCTACTACTACTACTACTACTACTACTACTACTACTACTACTACTACTACTACTACTACTACTACTACTACTACTACCACTACTTCTACCATAATGATTTTTCCTTTTTTGTATTCAGGCTGTCCTAATACCAGCTCTGACTTCGAATGTAAAAATCCTTTTGGTGGTTTTCAGGGATGTATGAGACAGATTTCCATTAGCAACAAAATTGTGGATCTGATTTTGGTACAGCAGAGTATCTTTGGGAATTTCAGCGACCTTCAGATAGACTTATGTGGCCTTACAGACAGGTAAGGGCAGTCTTACATCTTTGTTTTGAAATGACTCTTTTCATGTACCTAAAGGTAGAAAAAAGAACTTGGATGGTAAAAGACATGCTAGTTTTTATTTTCACTTGGTACAGTGTTAAATGGGATATTTTGATATGTATATCAAAAATAAGTAAAGGAAATATTTAGTCAATAATTATAAGTACTTTTGTATTATCTAACTAATTATTGGATTTAATATGTATGAATGTCTATCAAGAATGTGGGTTTGTGCTGCTGTTCTGATAAGAAGGGTTATCAGTCACTCATACTTCCATTAAACCCTTTTCGTGCCATCCCTCCCCCTCCATCCCAATCTGCCACCAAACTTTATAGACTAGGGTATTTCCCTCAAATCCCTTCCTTGGATCTTCAGTATAAGACTCCCAGTAATTTACTCATTGCCAAGAGGAATTTCTTTATGAGTATTCTTTCTATTCCCTGGGAAGTTGTAAAAAAAAAATAAACTAATGCTTCTCTTTCTCTTTCTCTGTGTCTCTCTCTGTCTCACACACACACACACACACACACACACACACACACACACACACACACACACACGTACATGTCTCCTAATTTCCCAGCTGTATTCTTGAAACATATTCTTAGAAATTCCTGTAGTTAAAATCTATGACAATTTCTGGCTTAAGGGACAAAATAAATATATGAACAATGAAAGATCAATACATTTAAAAATAAAAAAGACTTTTCTTTTACCCAAAGGAAAATGCTTCAGTTCCAGAGCTACCCTCAACCTTCAGAAGGAGTGGGATGAGGGAGTTTAAGTAGAAAAGTGAAATGAAAATTCACTGCATTGAGATCTGTAGTGGAAGGGTGTGTGTGTGTGTGTGTGTGTGTGTGTGTGTGTGTGTGTGTGTGTGTGTGTGTGTGTGTGTGTGTGTGTGTTGGTATTCAATTAATGCTGAATACCTTCTGCCTTAGCATGACTTATGCTCAGTTCACCCATATATAATGCTCACACAGTTCTGGTACTCACTTCTCATCATGACTCTTTCCCCACTTTTTGCTCTCTAGGCTGCAGTTCTCCATCTCTAATCTCAAGCGATTTCTCCCCTTCTCCTCCCCTCAATCCATTTGAATAGTTTGTCAGGTAGTCTGGCCCCACTAATCACAGGACCAAGCAACTCCCCAAGGGTAGAAAGGGAAATGCTAGTTATCTGAATGCCAAGATAGCACACAAGTAGAAAAATAAATATAATATTCATTACTATTTTAAAGAAAACTGTCTAATCTCCATATCTCATCAAAATTTAGAAGTAATGTAGTCCTGGATTCTTGAAGTCAGTGTAGGTAGAACACAAACTCTTATAGGTTCTAATAAACTCTTGTTTAGTTGCTCTAGTCATGTCCAACTCTTCTTGGCCCCTTTTGGGGATTTTCTTGGCCGAGATACTGAAGTAGTTTGCCATTTTCTTCTCCAGCTCATTTTACAGATGAGAAAACTTGATTTTACTGAAAGCTAGGTGACTTACCTAGGGTCACACAGCTAATAAATGTCTGAGGCTACATTTTAACTTGGGTCTTTGTAATTCCAGGCCCAGGTTCTCTATGTACTGCACCACTTAACTGCCCCTCTAACAAGCACAAAGAGTTTCAAATGTGATCTTCACTACAGACTGTTTGCTATAGGAAGACCGTCGTAGCTATGCAAAGGGTTATTTATAATAAATTATTTTTGTCTCAGACACTAATGAACCAGGTAAAAACACAAAAAGTACTTCAGTTCTTTGTGACCCTCTTCTGTTTCTGCTGTGATGGTGGAATAATTATGAAAAAGGGGAAATGAGTATTTTTATAAATTGCTAAACAAACTGTACTATATCAATGTAATACAATCTTGTAATACTATAGAAATAGTGAACAGGAAGAACATAGAGAGAATATGGAAGACTTATATGAACTGATATAGACTGAAATAAGCAGGATCATAAAATAAATATTCTAAATATTTACAATAATGAAAATAAAAAAAAACAAAAAATAGAGCTGAATGCATCATAATTAGAATGACCAGTCTTGATTTCTATGAAGATATGAGAAAAATCAGTCTTTTTCCTTTTCTTTTCTTTTTGATTAGTTTATTTATTTTAATCTTCAGCATTCATTTCCACAAGATTTTGAGTTCCAAATTTTTTCTGCATCTCTCCTCTTCCCCCTACATCAAGATGACTTGCATTCTGATTACCACTTTCCCTAGTCTACACTCTCCTCTATCATCTCATCCTATTCTTATCCCCCTCCCCCTCATTTTTTGTAGGGCAAATGCCTCTACATCATCTTATTTCAGAGCAAAAACAATTTTTAACATTTGCTTTTAAAACTTTGAGTGCCAAATTCTCTCCCTTCTTCCCTCCCCACCCACCCTCATGGAGAGGGCAATCAATTTAATATAGGTTATACATGTGTAGTTATATAAAACACTTCTATAAATCATGATGTGAATTATTACCCTGCATTACCCTCCATTCTATCCTGCACCCAGTTTATTCTCTTCTCTCCTTTTACACTATCCCTTTTCAAAAGTATTTCCTTCTGACTATCCTCTCTTCAATCTTCCCTCCCTTCAATCATACCACCCTACCTTTTCCCCCTTCCCCTCTTTCCTGTAGGGTAAGATAACAGCAATATGTATCTTAACTACAGTTTTTGACACATCTACAAATATGAATTTGTGAGTTGTTTATCCAGTAATCAGTATATAGAAAGACTACTGGATAAGTAAATTATTTCCATTGTTATTAATAGAGATAAGCTATACATAAGCTGCAACTAAATGCAAAGATGGACTCACAGGTTTTCACAAGGAAGAAAAAAAGTAATTGTGAGATTTGATTTAATCTCATATATCAAAGGAAGAAGAAACGTTATTTCATGGGGCCTGCCATGATCATTTGCCTTATAGGATTCATGTTGAATATAATATGCAAGTGAACTACCACATAATTACAACTTATGTACCAATATCTATTGCAGAAAAAGTCAAGACATTCTCACAATTCATACTTTGTTACTTGAATATAAATACAGGCATAAGGGAATCTGAGGGAAAAATATTATATGGAATTAAGAAATCAAAAAAAAAAAAGCCTGCTAGAGTCACGATCTTATTTAGGGGTTTTCGTGGCAAAAATACTAGAATGCTTTACCATTTCCTTCTCAGCCAACTTTATAGATGAAGAACTGAGTTAAGCAGTGTTTAGTGATGTGCCCAGGGTCATACATCTAGTAAGTATCTGAAGTCAGATTTGAACTCAAGTATTCCTGATTCCAGGCCTGGTGCTCTGTCTACCAAATTCCTTTGAAACCATATATCTATATAACATGTATACTACTATTGAGGATAATCACAAGTATCTGGGCATGACAGAAACTAAATAGCATCACCTATACAAAAATGAAATTGACATTTTAATAAATGGAAAATAGCTATTTACAGATATGGGAATCGTTTCATAATTATCTCTTTATAGTTAGATCAAAAGCTTTAAGGGCAACAATCTCCATCACATTAGAAGAAGTGATAAAGAGAAGGAAAAACTATTTATACATCAATTAGTTAAAAAATCAAATTTATCTAAGACAGTGGCCCCCAAACTATTTGAATGAAGAACACTTATAAACAAGCAAACAAAGAGTTTTGGGCAGGTAACTTCAGTATGTGTATATTTACTTATTTATATATTATGCATACATGATACTATACTTATTTTTATGTACATTATGAAGCTTACCCAAAAATGGAAATCTAAGAATGGATGATATGTAGATGAAATGATGTTTGATACACGAGTTAATAGAGAGCTACTGGAGTTTATTCACTAGGGGAAAATGTTTACAGCTGAATTTTAGGACAATCTCTTTGGCAACAGGGTGGAGGATAATTGTTTGTCCATCATTCTGGGGGAGGAACAATGACATCAGAAGGGAGATGCCTTGACTTGCAACTGAATTGGATTTAAGCGAAGCAGAACTGTGCAAAGTGATCAGCCTCACTCTTTCCTCCACAGTAATTAGAGTCCAGTGGCAAGACATAGGTCAGGATGACTGGTGATGGTCCTGGATGCAGTGAGAAACCTTGACCTTTTTAAGCTAATGTCTTTCCCAAGTCCTAGATGTCCAAGGCAATGTCTATTTAGTAATTGAAGGGTAGGTAAGAGTTGAAGCAAAAGATACCCTAGTTTGATTTCATAAAAAGAACCATAAAATAATCATGTGGAAGATAGATTAGAGTGAGGAGTGACAAGTCAGTAACTTCTCCCTATCCTGCAACCTTCTTTGCTGGAGCTGGAGTCTGTAATAATAATATGGGTAATTATGACTTGAGTTAGGTGTTGGCTATGTGGATAGAGAAAAGGGGACAGATGTGAGAGATAAAAATTATAAGATTTGACAGCTAGTTTAATATATGAGGTGAAAGAGAGCTTAGCTAAGTGGGGTGGAGAAAGTGCCATCAAAAGTAATGGGAATTTTAAAAGTTTAGTGGGTTATGGGAGAAAGATGATATGATGCTGTCGTTACCCATCTCCACATGCTCAGTCTTTATGACTTATTTTAGCTCACTCATAATAAAAAGGAAGCAGAGTTCTTACTGTCATAGCCACAGAGCACAGAGACAATCTCATCTTGAAGGGGCAGTTCCCATATTCAAGAGCTGATCTGGGAAGAAGAAGATAAAGTTATTAGTGTGTGGGGGGAGGGTAGTTATATTTCCAGAGGCAGTGGAACAACTAATGCTGTGAGTTGGATGAGAGCTACAAAAATGTACTCTGAGGAGAGAAAGCCCAACAAGAAAGGAAAGAGATTGCGTAGATGTGGTTTTAGAGACAAGAGACATGACTAGTAATCACAGGGACGTGAAATAGTACCTATCCTCTCACCTTTCAATAGGTTAATAACACATTCTTGGGATCAGATCATGGGCCCTATGGAATTATGCTGTGATTCCCCAGGGAACCCTAAGAACTACTTTGGGTAAAACTGGTTAAAACGGTTAAAAATGGAAAATGAATAATTATTAGCAATTATTACCAATAATTACCAGAGCAGCTAGGTGGTACAGTGGATAGAGTAGTGGGCCTGGAGTTAGTAAGACCTGAATTCACATCCAATCTCAGGTACTACCTGTGTGACCCTGGGCAAGTCACTGATCTGTGTTTGCCTGTTTCCTCATTGGTGAAATGGAAATAATAATAGCACATTTCTCCCAGGGTTGTTGTGAGGAACAAATGAGATAATATTTGTACAGCATTTAGCACAGTCCCTGACATATAGTAAGTGCTTTATAAATGTTGGTTGCTATTATTTTGTAGAGAAGATTAACGATTTCAAACAATTAAATGAAAAGGCTAACCAAAAGAGCCAAGAAACTTCTTCAATCGGTCAATACAATCTCAGTGCCAAGTCAAGAAAAATGATAACTAGGGGTTATGGCATTTTAGAGAACAAACTTATTTGTGAACCATTACAAAGGAAAACAAGAGGAGATTATAAACATTATCACCTTCAGTGAGTGTGTGCGTGGGTGCGTGCGCACACGCGCGCGCACACAAACACACACACACACACACACACACACTCTAAAAGAGACGGAAGGAAAAACAAGCTTCCAGAAAACTTGGCATGAGGCAGAACTGCAACAGAATATTACAAGAGGATTCATGGAATGAGAACAAATAGAATTGAAAAGGAACTGATTTTTCTATAGTTACTGACTCATTAATTTAATAATGGAATGATCACAGTTGTTTTCCACCCACTCGGTGCCAAATATACTCTAAAAAGATACTTTAAGGAGATAAGTTGGGATCAGCAATTAGACCGAGACAAACATATGGAGAAGATAAAGAGGAGCCAGCAACACTTGAAAGATAATGGAATATTTTCATAGTAATTCAGAATTGAGCTAGACACTGAGATCAGTTAGTCCAATCTCTCATTTTACAGGTGAAATGAGGTGAAATATCACCTTTTATGAGGTGAAATATGGAAATTAACATTATTTTGTAGAGTAATACAAATAGAAATTTTAAGTCATGTTCAAGTGTATCAATAAAAACATGAGAAATGAACTTTCGTTGATGATTTTTCTAAATCTATTGATGTAGCAAAACAGCATATACACTTTGAAAATATGTATGAATTGGGTAAAAAAATAGTATTTGCCCTTGTGGGAAAAAAATTTATAATTAAAATCTGTTCTCCAGCAAACTGTCTCCTATGCAAAAGGCTTTGAAAGATGCAACAACAGAGGCGATTTTATTCAGTAATCCTCTTATCAATAACAAATAAGGAATAAAGTAAGCAGGCATTTGTTTGTCAAATATGTTCACAAATATCTTTTGGAACACATTCTTTGTGGAATCTAGAGTAGTCAATATTTCTAGGTACTGGTGTTTGGGGGTGATATTATGGTTGTAGTACTGACCCTTAGAATAGTATAATGCTTCTTGAATGAGATCTTTTTAGGTACTTTCTTAGTATTCCCTCACTTATCTCTGATATGAGCTCTCTATTAATAATTGTGTTTTAGTCCTCTCTTTAAACTTCATTCACCTTGGCGGAGAAAACAGAAACTAAATAGTAATTGAATTCTACCTTCTCTTTATCAACCATTATAGTTCATTTCATTTCTAGTGACAATTTGAGAAGTGATTTGGAACTCAGAAAAGAGGTACTAAATGTACCTAACTTCTTATAGAATATAATATATATACATATACATATATATGTATATATAATATTACGATTTATGAGGAAAAAGGTTGTTATATTATCTTATAAGTAAGAGGACCTGGGTTTGAGTCCACAAATCTGGCAAAAAAAAATTGTATAGCCACTGACCAGTCACTTAACAGGAGTCACAGTTTTTCTCTGCATAAAATGTAGATAACAGTATTTGTAATACCTATTTTAATAGTTGTTTTATGGAAAGCATTTTGTAAAAATTAACCTAAGTAAATAGAAACTATTTGTATTAATGCACACAACAATATGTCCTGTTAGTGTTTACATATACTTGCTCCAGTAGTGTTGTCAAATATTATTTTGAGAAAGTGAATGGTATTTGCCTTCCATGATTCACATCTTCTTGCACTTATTTTGGCTGGCAGAGGAGGGGTATCAGACTTCTGATTTTTATTTGTGTTGAAAACTTCCAATTTAATGCAAATGCCCTACTTATCTAATACTTGATAGCCATGGAATATCACCTGAAACACTAAGAGGCACTATTATGTAGCAGAATCAAAACTTGACTTAATGTCTTTCTGTATTTCTCTTCATTTGGGAATTGAATTACATGGTATCTGAAGCCCCATTCAACTCATGGATTCTATAGTGCTGTGAACCCTTTCCGGATCCTAAGAATCCTTTTTCCACCTTAGTTTTCATGAGTTACTCATTTATTGATCTGTTGTAGAATTTTCAGAGACTTCTGTCTTAAACTTACTGAATCCAGCTTCATTACTTTTTGAAAGTTGGAATGAAACTTGTCCATCTATAGTCATTTCGTATCTCTTTTCTAGCCTTTATATTTATTATTAATACTTTTCATGCTGACAATGAGTTAATCATTTGTTCAGGTTCTTTCATCACCTATTACACAATAATCTTCCTTTTGATATTTCAACTTACCCAAAGCAGCCAAATATTTTCCTCTTATTTGCTATCCTGTGTTTAAATTTCTCAGTCATTTTTGTTATACCCTTTCTTTTTTGAGAATTTTTTTTATTTGATAAAAAAAGGTGGAATCAAGATAGAAACTGAGAGGTATTATTTTCTCTATCTCATCTTAAGCCACCTATGTGGTATATGTACAAAATGCTGGATTTGGTGTCAGACACACCTGAGTTTGCATCCTGACTCAGACGCTTATGAGCTGTATGATCCTCAGAAGATTACTGCAGTCTCAATTTCCCCATCTGTATAATAAGGATAATTGTAAAAGTTATAGTGAGAATCAAATGAATTAATATAAATAAAGTACTTTGACTTTGCAAACTTTAAAACAAAATAAATGGCATTATTTTACCATATTATACTATATTACATAATATTACCATATAATACCATATTCTTCCGCTCAGTGGTTATCTACCCCTTATTATCTTGTTTCAAATGTCATTAAAGAAACCATTTTTTTCTTTGAGCACTGAATAAACTTAATAGATTTAGCCTTCTTGACACTATGCATATAGATTCTTGCCATTACTTTATATATTGGTTATGTATTTCCCTCCACTCCCCCAACCTTCCCTTCCTTATTTTTAGAAGATTTTAAAGCTCTGTTAAATTTAATTGTCCTTTTAATTGTTTCCTAAAGTGGTGATTTGAAGGATTCTATTATAGTTTAATTTTCACTTATTTCACCTAAGAAAGAGGAATTGGAATGGGAAGGAACAAAAATAAATGAAGATAATGTAAATCACTTAAGATTGGTGGATAAAAGTATCTTTCTCTGTTAGCAATGAAAACCAAGATGAAAAGCCTTTGAAAGCTGTGGGGAGAAAGGCGAGTTAGTCATGTTCTATGAAATAACTTATATGAAGTATGTGAATATGTGGATATAGATACATTTGAAAATGTATCTGTTCTGAAAATAAGTAGCTCAGCTTGGCATTGTAGTGGATAAAGTATTGGATGTCATCTCAGGAAGTCCTGAGTTCAAATTTACCCTCAGATCCTATCTGGGTGATGCTTTGCAAGTCATTTAACCTTTGCCTTTCTCAGTTTCCTCATCTGTAAAATAGCTATAAGCAAAACACCTGCTAATCTATCAAAGCTTTCTGTGAGAATGAAATGAGATAATATTTGTAGAGGACTTTGCACATCTTAAAAATATGTAAATGCCAACTAGTACTGTTAGCTATTATCAAATCTAATATTTAATATGTCATTAGTATTCATTATCTACATATGGATAAGACATATATACATATATATTTACTGGATTTACTTTTAATTTTATAAAATTCAAATTCAAGCTCTGAATAATGAGGTAAATGAAAACTAAGCTAGCTTGTAGTTTTGGAAAAATATATTTAAAGTGAGAAAGATCATAGTTACTAACAAGAGATAAAAAGTTAAAATTTTAAACTATTCCCAGATGCACCAGTGTAATTTGCTTAAATTATTTTCAGGATCTGCAAAATAATATAACGGTCCTTTCTGGGAGTTATTTATTGAGTCCTTATTTTTAATAGCTTATTTATCCTAACCCTACTCTTTCTGTTAACCTGTCATTATATATACATAAACATGGCAATAGTTTGAATCCTGACCTAAATTAAACTTTTAGTTTTATCAAAGGAAATGGAAGAATCTCCTTCTTTGGAGGTCATTCAAAGTATAATACAGTCTCACCTCACCAGTTTAACTGGTTTAATTTGTAGTCAGCTCTTTCAATGCTTTTATTTCAGCAGGGAGGGAAAAGTAGGGAGTTAGGAGTACTATCTGAAATCTCAGTTAGTCATCTCTCCTAATTTTCCAAAGACACTAATCCTATCTGGCACATGTTATCAGTTTGATTATGTCCAAGTGTGATCCTGGTCATTTATCTAAGGTTATGGATTAATTGACTATTCAAAGTCCTTCTCCAGTATATGGAATTATATGGTTAGTCTTTTTTTTTTTTAATTTCTTTTCTTCAATCATGCAGTAAGTGACAAAAGAACACTATTTATATGCACATTTAACATAAAAAAACAGCATTTTATTGTTTGAGTAATTGATATTCCTGGTCATATATCCAATTAATTTTGTGCCACTTATGGAAGAGATCCTCTGATAGCAAGAGAAGAAAATGTAACTCTCACCACTAAATGATAATAAGTAGATTTCTGATGACTTTATTAATATGTAGAGTGGTAGTATGATTAGGGAATCTTAGTGACAAGCCCAAAGATTATTAGTCATGTTTAATTTCACTGGATATGATATTACTGTTGTCCTTATACTCACATTAGAATAGTCAGAGTCAATAAAGCCAGTCTAATTTTTATTACTAAATATGGGAAGATAGTAATTGTATTGGCTTCTCCTTTTAGGTGTTTACCTAACTATTGTGAACATGGTGGTGAATGCTCACAATCATGGAACAGTTTCTATTGCAACTGTACAAATACTGGTTACATGGGAGCTACTTGTCATTCCTGTAAGTCAAATATATTTACTTATGCCTGTTGGTGTCCCAATTGTCATGGTTATCACTATTGCTTTCTGTATTGTTCCCTTCTACTTAACCCTGTGATATATATTTGTTTCTGTTTTTAAGAGTGTTTGTACATATGCACATATACATGCATATGTTGTTGTTTGAACCTGAAAGCACATGCCAGTCATTTCCTATCTTCATTCATTCTTTCTTTCTTTTCCTTTCCTTTTCTTCCATCCTTTCTTTCTTTCTCTCTTACTTTCTTTCTCTCTTTCTTTCTTTCTTTCTTTCTTTCTTTCTTTCTTTCTTTCTTTCTTTCTTTCTTTCTTTCCTTCTTTCCTTCTTTCTTTCCTTCTTTCTTTCTTTCTTTCTTTCTTTCTTTCTTTCTTTCTTTCTTTCTTTCTTTCTTTCTTTCTTTCTCTCTTTCTTTTCTTTCTTTCTTTCAACATTTCTTCTACTTACTACCTATGTATCTTTTAGTAAGTCACTTAACTTCCCTGAGTCTCAGTCTACAAATAAAGGGTTAGACTAGATGAAACTTGAGGTCCCTTCCAGTTCCGAATCTGGGTTCTGTGGCTACTCTGAAAATGTAATAAAAAATAAGATACAACATCTGAACTCAAGGAGTTTATAACCTAAAAGAGGAAAATAATATTTGCATGTAAGTATAATTCAAAATATGTCAATAACTTTTATGTAGTATCATATACCTAGATCTGGAAAAGACCTCAGAGTTCCTCCAATCCAATCCCCTCATTTCACAGACAAGAAAACTGAAGACAAAAGAGAGAACAAGTGACTTGTCAAATGATAGACAGAGAGTATGTGAGGTAGAATTTGAAAGTTAATGATAAGAAGCAGTGATTTTTTTGTTTGTTTGTTGGTTAGTTGGTCTGATATATTTAACTGCCTTGCCATAGTAAATTGGGGTCAGTGTTAGAGTCAGGAAAACTTGGATTCATTTCTTGATTTGGAAAGATGTTGGCTTTATGACCATGAGCAAGTCATTAAACATCTCAATTTCCCCAAGGAAGTTAGCTAAGCCTTTAAATTGCTAACCTATGTTAGTAGAAGGATTTTTCACAACAGGACTCCTCCACATGGGAATCATTGATTCATTGGTCTAAATCTCCCCTCAAATCTATCTGTCTATCTATCTAATACATTCAAGTATTTATTGTTCTATAAATCAAAGAAGCATTTTTTTCTTACAAAAAAGGCCTCATATTCTAGAATACTCAGTAGATTTGGAGGCCAAAGAACTACTTCTTGTGGCCCTGGGCAAGTCAATATCTATGACCCTCAGTTCCTTATATGTAATAATAACATTTACCACATAGAATTGTAATTAGGATCAAATGAAATAATACATGTAAAATGCTTTGCAAACGTTAGAGGGATATATAAATGTGAGCTACTATTAAAAATATGATTATTATTAGGTTTAAATATTGCTTCTAATACTATTGACCACTTGTATAATTGTGGGGAAGTTATTTAAGATCTCTGGACCTCAGTTCCCTCATATGTAAATTAAAGGGGTTCGACTAAATTAACTCTAAGGCCTTTTCTAGCTCTCATTCTTGCAAGCTCTAGGAAGAAGCTGATATATGTATTAATATTGCCATTTTATACATTAAGTAAATGGAGTCATAGAGAGGTGTGGATATGTTCAAGATCAAAAAGTTAATAATAATATTTCCATTTATATAATCCTTAAAAGTTAACAGAAAACATTTCTCATTAAAAATCTGACAAGATCAGTAATGGAAATATATAGAGTATACTGAAATTCAGAGACATAAAGGGAATTACTAGTTGTCACACAGCTACTGGTAAGCATCAGAGTTTTGATTGGACCCAGGTTTTCTCCCACTATCTTGTGCTCATTCCACCAAACAGCACAACCTACATATAGTAGCAAAGGAATACATCCTGCTTCTATAAGATACAATGAGGAAGAGGTTATTGCTAATAAAAAGGATCAAGGAAAACCGCATCGAGAATGTTTGGGGCCACTTTTCCCCTTCTGCCATAACAGTACATCTTACTGTAGTGCCTTTGAGGGAGGAATGCAAATTTAATCACTAGTCCAAATATCCTTAAACCCTCTCATAGTATGCATTTTATCTGATATGAAAATTTTAAAATATTTTGTGGGAAATGTATTTTCTGCCAAATGGCATTCAAGTTCTTTTGTAGAGCATTTGGAGGTAGTGTGCATCTCTTTTTTTCTTTGGCCCATATTTTCCTTTCCTTTATAGCTATTGTTGAAAAATCCAGATTGATATAAATTGGTGCCTGTTTTTGGAGGCAATTGGGGTTAAGTGACTTGCCCAGGGTCATACAGATAATAAATATCTGAGACCCTATTTGAACTCAGGTCCTCCTGACACCAGGGCCAATGCTCTATTCACTGTGACAACTAGTTGCCATTAAATTGGTGCTTTTTAAAAATGTGTACTCATTCCTAGCAGCTTGCTAGATTTTTCTCATTTATAGTGTAAAATACAGCCTTTCTGTTGCAACCCGGTGAATTCTACTGATTTGCATCTTGTTCTCTGTTTATTGTACTTCTTGTCATTTTCTTTTGATTTCCTGGCAAATAGCATTCTGATATGCTTCATTACATTTTCTGGGAGGAGAGCAATTATTAAGAGAGTCATTCCATGTTCTATGTTCAAGGTCAGCTGTCTATTCTTCAAGTTTTCTTGTATTTTGATTTTACTCTATATTTTCTTTAACCTTTTCATCTGCCCTTTTCTTTTGCATATAACACACTGTTTTATTTTGACTTCCACTGTATTTTCCTGAGAATTCACTTATTTTTCTTTTTGCATTCTTTAAGATCTCTAATTTACATAATCACATTTTCAATAAATCATTGTTATTGAGCTTCTTAACCACTCTGCAGTTCCTTATGGTTGCTTCAGTCACTCCTTGGGGAATACAATTGTTACTTTCTTCTTTTCTTTTGGAGATTTCTTCTCATTTTTTTTTATTTCATGTATTTGACGTTGGAGTTTCTTTTCTCCCCCCTCTCTCTATTGGTTTCTCTGCAATTCCCTTGTGGATTTCTTTTACTTCATTTAATGCATTAATTGCTGACTTGAAGTGATGAAATATCTGGGTTTAGACATGGTGACTAACTTAGCCCTCTTCATATACATTCTCCTAAGCCATATATTCACATTCATACCATATTCAATATTCTTCCTCTTACTTTAAATGTCTTTCTCTCTCTTCAGTGATATAGTGCTTTATCATCTTTCCTTTTTTGTAAGTTAAACTTTATTTTTAAAAAATTAACAAGCATTTTTTTTCTCCTTTGCAGAAGAATTTAAGTACTATCTCTTTGATTAAGCATATTTTGACCCCCAACATTTCATATTATCTTTCTTTTCACTGAACACTTGTAGTACTTATTATCTATAAATTGCATTCTTAGCATGTATTTCTCTTGAAAATCTTTGAATCCATTATATTATCTGATGCATTATTTTTTTCACAAGGTACTCAATAAATATTGATCATTGTAACTGTAATTGAAATATGATTGTGAATGCATCCAGTTCCTTAGGGTATTACTCTTAACCATTGAGTTTTAATTTCCTATTCTGTAAAATGAAGAGTTTGTGTGACATAAACTCTGCAATTCCTTCCTGCTATTAAATTCTGTGATCTGATAGGGGAAAAAATATGAGGTCATAAACATAGACCATCTTTGGTGACCCATATTTAAACCGATAGTTGATTTGATTATATTGTGTTATTGAATAGATGTGCCAAAGAGAGCTAAATGTTTTACCAAATGTAACAATGGTCTGAGGCAGAAGGCTCGACTGGCATACAGTTATATTAGGATCATAAACCTAAAGGCTGCTTCCACTAATACCAAATTAGAGAACAAATAGGAAGTCAATCCACCCAGTTCATATTTCCATTCAAGTAGGTTTTAATAAGAACAACATTGATTTTATGCAAATTATTACAAACCATTTGTATTTAACAGTTGGTCATAAGTAGAAATAAGGTTATTTATTTTTTTTATTATTTTCTTAAAGGAATTTTTTTAAATTTCATGGCCAATGAAAATAAAGAAAAGCAAACCACTCAAATAAGTCCTTTATATATTATGAAAACTTTTTTATTTGGTCATAAAGAAAATGATGAACAAGAGATCATTCATTAAAGGGGAAAGTATGCCTTTGAATAGCAACAAAATAACCTTTTCTGTTAATAGAAAATTTTATTTGTTTTGAATGTATCTGCAATCAGTTCAATTCAGAAATATATAAGTGTCTATCAAATGTCAAACACTCTACCTGGCACTGGACATATAAAAACAAACAGGAAAAAAATCCCTGCCCTTAAGAAACTTAAATTCCAATACGGAGGATACATAGAAAGAAAAAAAAAGTGTACCTAGACATAAATAAAAACTAGAAGACTTCAGGAGGGAGAAAGAACTTAAAACTAGGTAAGCTTAGAAAGATTTTGTGTAAGAAGTGGCTCCTGACCTGACCCCTCGAAGAAAACTAAGGATTTGAAAAGACAGTGGTAAGGGCAGAGTGATTTCTAGGAAGACAGAATAGTCTGACTTGGAGATAGACAGTGGAATTGTTGGTAAGGACAGTTTGCGCCTAGAATGTATAGTGTGTGTTCATCCTTTGTTGCCAAGAAGACCATGCCATCAGGGAAATAATGACATGACTTTCACTTGACTTTGTTTTGAGTGAGGGAGGGCTGTGCAGGTCACCAGTCTCACTTCTCCTCCAGAGCCATCTGAATCCAGTGACCAGATATTCATCAAGATGACTGGAGGGGACCCAGGGTGAGGCAATTAGGGTTAAGTGACTTGCCCAAGGTCATACAGCTAGTAAGTGTCAAGTGTCTGAGGCGAGATTCGAACTCAGGTCCTCCTGATTCCTGCACTCGTGCTCTATCCACTACATCACCTACCTGCCTGGAATGTATAGTACAAGTGCACACTGGTAATAAGAATAGAAACATTCAAGGAGAGGAATTGTGGAGTGCTTGTAAATGGTTGGCTGAGTAATCTATATTTTCTTTTAAAGTCAATAGGAAGCTGCTGATATTTTTGTTTTGTTTTCTTTGGCTAAATATTTTATTTTTAAGTTTTATATTACCTTTTAAAATTTCAAATTCATTTTTATTTATGTGTCACTATTTCTTTTTCCCATGTAGGGAGTCTTCCCTTTTAACAAAGTTAAACTTGTAAGAGGGGAAAGTGAGCAAAAGTGACCCAAATGTCAACCCCATATAGCAGCTGCTAAAGATTCTTGTATAATAAGTGGCTTGTTCAGACATATTTTTAAGCTTCTAGGGAATATTAATTTGTTAACTGAAAAAAAAAACAGATAAATTAATGAAATGGAAGACTGTAGATGTGAAACCAGTTAAAAATCTATTGCACTCATCAAGATAAGGACTGATGAAGGCTTAAACTAGGACAGTGTCCAAAGGAGTAAAGAAGAGCAGTAGCAAGAGATATGTTGTGGAAGTAGAATCAATATGATCTGGAAACAGATTGTCTATGATGAATGTAGGAGAGAGTAAAGTAAAAGATGACTTTGCAGGTATATGCCTGGGTGACTATATAAATGACATTTATAAGAAGCCATGAAAGCTCCAGGATATAAGGACTGGAGGGAGGAAAGAAGAGAGACAGACAGACAGAGAGAGAGACAGAGAGAGACAGAGAGAGACAGAAAGACAGAAGGAATGATTGTAAGGGAAAGCTCTACAAGTAGAGATAAGAACAAAGAAGCAAATGGCTTATTCCTTAAAACGGTTTTGAGGTATAACTAGAGTAGAAGAGAATTCTTGTGGTGCATGGTCTCTAGTTTCATAATAGAGTAGTAAGTAAGGTACTCTAATGAGATGGTTGGGGAGGGAATCAATGTTGGGGCTTAAAGAACGTTAAAATATTTTGGAAGTGACTAGGGGAACTGAACGTCAATCAGGGAAAAATGAAAGGATCATCTTGAGGAGATGAGGGTAGAATTAATATAGATAATAGAAATATGGGAGTGGATTCAGTTGATATCTTTGTGTGCCTTCCTCCAGCCAGATCCATTAGGATATACATAGGAGTGGAAAAGGAAAATAAGTATGTTAAGACAGAATTAACTCTTGGGAAGACGTAAGTAATAGGAAGAAGGGGAAAGAAACTCAAGGATACAATTGAATTGGTCAAATGAAGGAACAAAATGGTGAAGAAGAAAAATGAGGACAAAACAAGAGTCTTTTCCTGAGAGAAAGGGGATGGAAAAAGGAGCTGGAATTTATAATGAAGGGAAAAATAGATTTGGGTGAATTTAGGGAGAGGAAGACATAGGAGATCAGTAAGGATGGCCATCAGAAATGTTATAGCTCCCTGAAGAAATTCCTCAGCAAAGATATAAAAGGACATCTGATAAAGCAATTGTGAATAAAACCAAAGGGAAGTAATATAAACTGCTTCATCTAGTCCAACACAGCACAACAAAGTGAACAAAAGTCTGAATATCTAAATCAGTGCAAGAACATGGGTGGTAAATAATTGTTCTGAGTTTGGCTATCAAATAATTCTGAATCATCCAGTTGTACTTTTGCTAATCAATCCTTCTCCAAATTCGAGAAAATTGTGTGTGTGTGTGTGTGTGTGTGTGTGTGTGTGTATGCTTTAATTAAATCTTTCCTAAAAATTAGGGACACTAAATCTACAGCATTCTCCTCACTTTCTAGTTTCCCAATATTATAAAAAAGGGAAATGAATAAGGTCTGATATGACTTCTCATAAACTGCTGACTCTTTGTACTTACCATTTTCTTTTCTAACTGTTCAATAACAAGTTTTAAAATTATCTTTTCAATATTTTCTTGGGAATCAAAGTTGTATTCACTGGTATATAGTTTTCAGGACTTGTTCTCTTGAATTATTTTTTTTTTGAAAATTGGAACATTTACCCTTTTCCAAACTTCTAATGTTCTCCTATTTTCTATGATCTTTCAAATGTCACTTACAGTGGCTTACCAATCAGAATTGCAAGTTATTTCAGGTTTCAGGACTCGAGAAAGTAGTTCATCTGGGTGAGATGACTTGATTTCATCAAATGCCAAATTGCCAAAGGAAATTACTATTTCTTTACATAAGTATCAAGTAACTCTTAGTTATATTTATTCCATCATTTCCCAGAATAAAGGTCATTTTCATTTTTCAGAGTAAATAGAAATAAAATGAAAATTAGGTAGCTCCGTCTTTTCTTTCTTTTCTAATATTATCACCTAAGATAATCCTCAGCAAAAATTCTTTAATTCTACCTTTTCTCTTAATATAGTTAAAACAAGCAAACATTTTTCCTTGCCTTTAGTTTCCCTCTTGACTCAGTTCATCTTGAGCTTTATTAGCATTCCTAGCACTATTTTCATAGTACTATGACATTTTCTTATTTTCTTCTTCTCTGTGCTAGCCTTTCTTTTATATTTTGAATTCTCATTTTGAATCTACATTGATTAGTGTGTTTCCTGTGGGGTCAATACTGGTCTCTTCAGAGAAATCAATATTCTTTTTCTTTTGAACTTTTTTCTCTTTGGATTGCATAATTTCATTCAAAAGATGGATGGTAAATGTCATGATTATTCCTACTTTTAGCATGTCATTAAGAAAATGTTTTATGTTTAAGCCTCAACAATGTCATGCTGACTGTTTATGTAAGTGGGAAATACTTTGGTGGGGATTCAGAGCTACAGTGCTGAGTGTGATGAATAGTGCCTTCACTCCCAACATCATACCTAGTACATTGGGAAAGAATTTGAGTTGTAGACAGAACATCCAGTGCTGGAACCTTTGTTACTTTCATGTCTCTCCAGTTGTCTCATTCACCTTTCTTCATATAAGCAGTTTTTTATTTCCTTCCTCAGAATGGAGACAGTTATTCCTATGATCATGTGGGTACAACTTGACAGCTTTCTCAGAATCCTAGGGGGTAACCTTAGTGTGAGTATGGGGAGGTAGGAGGAAGAGGAACACTCATACTCCATCACTGTAACTATCCACCAACATGGTTCCTATTTTCACAAAATCAGTACAGACTTTTAATTAACAAGTTTTTTACTTAATAAAGCAAAACAAGGAAAAATTACAACATTTTAAAATAAAAGGAGAAGGCACAAATGATCAAAACATTTACTCATTAGAAAGACCATAAAACTCAGCCACACTCTTTCCCATCAATGCATATATTATCCCTGGAAGAGAATGAATACACACTTACAGAAACCTAGCAGAGAGGCATATGAGTAGGGAAACTCACATGCTCTGAGCACCTCATGGATCTGGATAGCATCATTGATATCCTGAGTTTCTTTAGATAACTGCTTACCACACTTGTGACCTATTGGGCAAAATTAATTCTCTGCTATTTACTCCCTTCCTGGTTCTCAGTTCTACTAATAAACAAAGCTATTTCTCTGCTACTCTCTGCTACACGTGCTTTTAGCACATAGACACTCTTCTCAGGGTGGTAAGAGAGCATTATTCTCTTTGTGTTGCAAGTTTTTCCCTTAAGGCAGAGAACTTTCAAGGTCCTCAAATCTTCTCTGAAGCTCTGAGGTGTTTTTCACTGCCAAATTATAGCTAATGATAAGACCATGTAGCTATATATATACATATATATATATATGTATATATATATATATATACATATATATATATATATATGTATATATATATATATATATAGTTTTCAATATTTACTTCCACAAGATTTTGAGTTCCAAATTTTCTCCCCGTCTTTCCCCTCCACCCACCCCAATATACCATGCATTCTGATTACCCCTTCCCCCAATCTGTCCTCTCTTCTATCACACCCCTCCCTTCTCTTATCCCCTTCCCCACTATTTTCTAGTTTTGATCACAAAGCTCACACCAGCGTCACAGCACTCCCCTTCACTGCACCCACTCCAGAAAAATGGGTATCTAGCTCCAACTTCAATAAGGTGGGCTTCATTTGCCAATGTTATTTCACTCATGGCTGCTATTTGGATGAGATATCTGAGATGAAATAAAGTGTGGATCAATTCTCTGCTGCTTGTGCTAATTTTGGCCTAATAATTAACACCAAGAAACCATAAGTGCTCCATCAGCCTCCACCACACCATAGCCACCACCACACCATCCATACGTGAAACCATTGATTACAATAAATGGAGAAGTTTTGAATGTTGTGGATAAGTTCACTTACCTTGGTAGTGTACTTTCCAGAGATGTACACATTGACAATGAGGCTAATGCATGCATTGCAAGAGCTAGCTCAATGTTTGGGAGGCTCCACAGAAAAGTTTGAGAGAGGAAAGGTACTAGACTGACTATCAAACTGAAGGTCTACAGAGCCATTGTGCTGACCTCATTGATGTATCCTGTGAAACATGGATGATCTATCAGTGCCATGCCAGGAAGATGAATTGCTTCCATTTGAACCATCTTAGGAAGGTTCTGAGGATCACCTGGCAGGATAAGGTACTAACAACGGAAGTACTTGCTCAAGCTGAAATTCCAAGCATTCAACCTATGCTGCAGAGAGCACAGCTCCAATGGTCAGGCCACATTATTTGAAAGCAATATGTACACTTGCCAAAAAGACAATTTTATGCAGAACTCACATGGGTCAGGCAATCACATGGTGGTCAGAAGAAGCGATGCAAGGACACTCTCAAGGTTTCTCTCAAGAACTTTGGATTTGACTGTGCAACATGTGAGACACTGGCACAAGACCGCTCAGCATGGCATGCCTACATTAGAAAGGGTGCTGTGCTCTATGAGCAAAGGAGACTTGAGACAGCACAAAGTAAATGTACGATGCACAAATCTGAGTAACCACCCTAAATATTCACATGGGCTATCTGTGCCCAACCTGTGATAAAGCATTTTGAGCTCTTTTTGATCTGATCAGCCACAGTTGGACACACCGAAATTTCACTCTTATCATGTTGATGTCATTTTGATCCTCTTTGAGAACAAAGGAGAGCAACCATTTTCTTGTTGGGCAAGATAGATTTCTATACCTTATTGCATGTATGTCTTATTTCCAAGTTGCATGTAAAAATAATTTTTAACATTTGTTTCTAAAACTTTGAATTCCAACTCCTCTCCCTTCCTCTCTCCCCACCTATCCCTACTGAGAAGACAAGCAATTCGATATAGGTTATACATATGCAGTCATGCAGAACACTTACATAACAGTCATATTGTGAAAGACTAATTATATTTCCCTCCATCCTATCCTACTCCCCATTAATTCTATTCTCTCTTTTGACCCTGTCCCTCCTTAAAAGTGTTTAATTCTAATTAACCCCTCTTCCCATTTGCCCTCCCTTCAATCATTACCCCCATTCCATGCTTGTCCCCTTTTCCCCTACTTTCCTGTAGTACATGATAGATTTTCATACCAAATTGAATGTGAGTGTTATTCCCTCCTTAAGCCAAATCCAATGAGAGTTAAGATTGGCCCTTTCCCTCTCATCTCCCCCCTCTTCCACTCCATTGAAAAGCTTTTCCTTGCCTCTCTTATGTGAGAGAAAATTTACCCGATTCTATTTCTCCCTTTCTTCTTCTCCCAGTATATTCCTCTCTCACTCCTTAATTTTACTCGGTTAGATATCATCCCCTCACATTTAACACACCCTGTGCCCTCTGTCTCTATTTGTAATCCCTCCAAATACTCTAATATTGAGAAATTTCTCAAGAGTTACAAATAATATCCTTCCATGTGGGAATGTAAACACTTCAACTTTAGTAAGTCCCTTATAATTTATCTTTCCTGTTTTCCTTTTCATGTTTATTTTGATTCTTGTGTTTGAAAATCAAATTTTCTATTCAGCTCTGGTCTTCTCATCAAGAATGCTTGAAAGTCTTCTATTTCATTGAATGATCAATTTTTTCCCCGAAATATCATATTCAGTTTTGTTGGGTAGGTGATTTGTGGTTTTAGTTCTGGCTCCTTTGACTTCTAAAATATCATATTCCAAGCCCTGTGATCCCTTTATGTAGAAGCTGCTAGATTGTGTTTCTACAATACTCAAATTGTTCTTTCTGGATGCTTGCAATATTTTCTCTTTGACCTGGAACTGCTGGAATTTGGCTACAATATTACTAGGAGCAATATTGGGTTCTCTTTTAGGAGATGATTCATTGGATTCTTTCAATATCTGTTTTACTCTCTGGTTCTAGAATATCAGGACAATCTTCCCTGATAAATAATTGCAAGATAATGTTGAAGCTCTTTTTTTTTTTTTTTATCATGACATTCAGGCATTCCAAACATTTTTAAATTGTTTCTTCTGGATCTATTTTCCAGGTCAGTTGTTTTTTCAGTGAGATATTTCACATATTGTCTGCTATTTTTTCATTTCTTTGGTTTTGTTTTATAATTTCTTAGCTTTTCACAAAAATGTTAGCTTTCATCTGCTCCATTGTTATCTTTAAGGAATTATTTTTCTTTTGTGAGCTTTTGGATCTCGTTTTCCATCTGACCAATTCTACTTTTTAAGGTTTTCTTCTCCTCATTGACTTTTTGGATCTCTTTTGCCATTTTGGTTAGTCTATTTTTAAAGGTGTTATTTTCTACTGCATTTTTTGGGTCCCTTTTACCAAGCGGCTGACTCATTTTTCATAATTTCTTGCATTACTCTCATTTTTCTTTCCAATTTTTGCTCAGCTTCTCTTACTTGATTTTCAAAATCTTTTTTGAGCTATTCTGTGGCCTGAGACCAATTCGTATTTTTCTTGGAGGCTTTTGATGTAGGATCTTTGACTTTGTTGTGTTCTTCTGTTTGTATATTTTGGTCTTCCTTGTCACCAAAGTAAGATCTTATAGTCTGATTCTTTTTCCAGTGCTCCATTTCCCCAACCATTGACTTGATTTTTGAGCTCTTTGTCAAGGTAGTTCTATACTTCCGGTGGTGGTTGGGGGTATGTACTGTCAGCTGCTTGATCCACCCACAAATCTGTGGGCCTAGAATTCCAGAAACAGCAGCTGCTGCTGCCTCTGCTGCTTCTGTAGCTGCCACAGGTTCCTCCATCCCCTGCACTGCCCTCTGTCTGGGGCTGGACCACTCTATTCTGTCACACAGGTCTGATAGGATTTTTCTATAGATCTTCCAACTTATCCCTGATATTTTGGGATCATGAAGTCTAGAAACTGCCACAGTTGCCAGTGATTCTGTCCCCTGAGGCCCGCTCATGTCTTGTCTGTGCAGGCATGGGCTACCCTGTATTGTACTCTGCTCCCTGTCCACCATGATAGATGCTTCCTGTTGACCTTCCAGGTTATCTTGGGCTGGAAATTTGCTTCACTCCATTATTCTGTAGCTCCAGAAATTTTAGAGTCATTTTTTTTTACAGGTATTTGGCTGAGATTAGGGGCCATGTAGCCTTTTAACAGCTAGTTCCTCAAATATCAAGATATTCTGCTATGTCCAGTTAGCTCTTCAGGATAACAGATACAAAACCTCTCTTTTTCTCTCTGATTGTCCTCAAACAAGAAAGAGAAATAGAAAGCAACACAGGTAGATTCAAGTGATTTCCCCTCTCTCAGTCCGTAATAGATTGTGCTAGTGAGCAATAAGCCTAAACAACTGACTCCTTGGTAGTGTCCTGCCTCTTTGATCTTACATTCTGTTCTTCTTCTACTGCCTTCCATTTACTATAGCTTCTAATTTTCCTTCAAACATGTTTCCCCGTTAGCAGTGGCATCTTTAATATTTGTTATGAAGCTGAACAATTCCATCTTTCTTCCAATTAAAATCCCATAATCCTTATATAATTTTCCCATAGAACTTGAACAATTATATGAGTTACTACTCTTTATTAATTACAAGCTTTAAATACTGAAATGTCACATTTAATTGTGATGATAGACCATAATTCCCTGCTTCTATTTGTGTCACAGTCATTGTAGCCTTTGAAAGGGTCCTCTCAGTATGTCTTTCACTATGTGGTTGATTTTTCTCTTGTCCTCAGAACGTTGTGTTCATCTCCTCAGCATTTTATCTGAGAAATTTTGTTTCTTATGAAGTCGATTTTATTAGTTTTCATTATATGTATATGGTCTTTATATGCTTCTCTGAGCAACTGAAATGCTTATGTATGAAAGACATGGTACAAAAGGTATGCAGAGTGGAAAGGAGTTTAATCTGCTTCTCCTTCATGAAAACTATTGGTGAAGTTTAATAAAATATTTTGTTCTTAACTATTAATCACAGCTTGGAAAAGGCAAAGCATGCAATAATAAATTAAAATATCGTGTAGAGACACATACCATATAAATATTTCTACTGGTATTCTGAATTCAAATTATTTTGAGTCCCACTTGCAGAATACAAGTGAGTATTTTTAACCCATTTAAAAAGTTGCAATGATAAAAGTTGCCATTTTAAGTAGGATTCTTTAAAATTTAAACTACTTTCCTTTAAATTGTTTTAAACAAATGCAAAGTATAATTTTTAATTTTCTAACTACATCATGGTTATGAGCTAATAAAATGCTTTTGATTTAAGCTTTAAACTAATGCAATTTAGATGTACAGTTTAATATTGCATAACTATAATAGATAATGTATTTGTTGCTTAATTATCACATTTAATTTAGAAATCCAGTAACATGGGTTTTAACAGAATCTCACTTTGTATGGAATTTTGATCTCTGGTGTTCACCATTTTATTTATTGGATTGTCTTCCTTTCTTCAGAAACACGTTATGTTTAAAGAAGAGAGTAATCAATTCAACAAAAAAAGTGACTTTTGTAAATACATAGAAATATCTATCACCATATTCTTGGGGAAGTGTCATCCTTTAAATACTGACACTGTCTTTCCTCATAATGTGAAAATGCTTCCAAATCATCATTTTGTCCTTTTATATCCATTGTCTTTTGATGGCCAGATGGATGGATAGATAGATAGATAAAATTATATGTCATGAAAATATAATCTTCTTATGATTTTCCTCCATTCCAATTACATATAATTCCACATATATTAATGGAAAAATTGAAGTTTATAAGTTTCCAATGTACATTTCCTTTTTCCTTTCAGTTGGTAATATGTGGTACACATAGTAGTTGAAAATTTGGAGCATTATTTCCCAGCAATTAAAAATATTAAGATTCTATTCCTTTTGTAATAAATATTGTTCCTTTGCAGCCATCTATGAGCAGTCCTGTGAAGCCTATAAGCACAGAGGGAACACTTCTGGTTTTTACTTTATCGATTCAGATGGAAGTGGGCCCCTGGAACCTTTTCTTGTATACTGCAATATGACAGGTGAGTTAATAAGCTTGCTTTGAACATTGTTCTATTTGTGTGCCTGCTCATTAAACCCTGAATCATAATTTAGCAAGTATAGTGTTTATGTTCTTTGAGGCTTGATTAATATGCCAGTGTGATATTTAAAAAGATTTTTTAGTTTTATTGTGGCACCAAGAAGCGAACGTAGGTCTTAGAATAAAAATTGGGTTAAGTAATTCAAAAACATTCAAATCAGAACACTACCTATTGCATCTATGCCATAATAGTAAGGAAAGTAATATTGATATAGTATGTTAAGAGTTATAAATCACTTTACATATATAATCTCATTTGATCCTCACAGAAATTCTCTAAGGTATTCCTGTTTTGCAGAAATGAGTGCTGAGAGAGAATAAATACCATGACTAACTATAAATGAATGAATAAATTAAAAAATCATTAAGTTCTACTGTGTAGAAAGCATTGTTCTCAGTGATGTGAATGCATTTTGAAAAAAAGTAGGACAGTTTCTTTTTTTCAAAAAGCTCACATTGTAACAGGAGAGACTATACATATACATGTACTTGGGTAGAATGGTTCCATGGTCCTTGTAGTATAATATAGTTGGCAAAACAGATGGTAATGTCTTTTCTATAATGTAGTTTCTTCTGATAAAATCATATCAGTTTCTAATGCTGAATCATTTCACTATACAAAGAACTTTGGTGGGAAAAACTTTTTTTTTTCTGGGTTTTCAGTAGGTATGACTTTAATACCATAGAAACAGTTGCCAGGATGCAACTCCATCTGCATTGCTCACCAGGATCATGACTGTGGGCTTTGTTCTGGAAGCATTGCTAGTCCCAAGGGTCTTGGGTTGAGTGTCCTAAGCTGTCTCCATTGTGGTCTGAGGGGGAATGGTGGTCAAGATGGTAGTGGTACTTTGACTTATCTGGCAAAAGATAGATCCTGTCTCTTTTGCAAGCTGCCTTGTTGCTCTAGCCAGGTTGACTTATCTGCCCTGTGAGTGGCAATTGGTTGGCAGTTGGTATATTAGCTAAAACTTGAACTCAGATCTTCCTGATTCCAAGTTTAGTGCTCTATCCATTATACCAAGATATACCCAGATTTCTCCCTAAAACACTTAAAAATGGATTTTTGCCTTCAGCCTTGTATTTTCAGAATATTACAATTGGAAGCAGGCTTATAGGAGATTCAGTCTTTAAACTAAGAGTTTAAAATTGATGAAACTGAGGCCAGGAAGAGGAAATGATGTTCCCAATTCACATAGTTATTAAAGGTCTTATGAGATTATCCTTTATTTATCTCACAGTAGCCAAGGTAATATTAAACTCCTACCTGTTGGTGGAAAAAATAATCAATGAACAAATAAATATTAAGTACCTTCTATGTGCCAGGTCATAGGCTAAATGCTGGGAATAAAAATATAAAAGATGGAACAATTCATATTCTAAAGTTTACTTTTAACAAGAGAAAAAAGCATATAATAAGCACATAGAAAGCAAATGTTTTTTTTAATAATTCATATAAATTATTTAAACAGGTAATGTGAGATGATTAGGAAAGGCTTCGTGAAGAAGGAGGGAGTAAATGCTAGATATCAAGAATTGCTAGGACATTGGCATGGAAACAGCAGATCAACTGTACTTGAAGAAAATCTGCAAAATATCCTACCTTGGTCTCAATTATATGAAATATATTTGAAATGGAAATATGCCTATATATAAAGTATATGTGTCCTAAATCATTTGAGTTGCAAGATGGTAACCTAAATATTTCCTACAAATTATTTCTCTCAAACATAAATCTCTAAAAGCCCACAAGTATTCCCAGGTCCAAATACTGGATCTTCAATTTAAGTAAGTAAATTAAAAAAAAAAAGTAGAAATGATAAGAAATAATATTGAATATATGTACTACTTACAGCCTTCACTCAGTTTCTAAGTCCACTTTGTGAGCCAAGTACAATCAGCTGAAGCTACTCTGTGTGATTGTACACCAAGATTTGCCTGTAGATCTCCCCACTTGTGTCATACATGACTTACATCCCAGAAGAGGTAGCACACTTTGATTCTTACCAACCATGCAAAGGAAAGGGAAAACAACTGGAAGAGGCTGCATAGAAGACTCAGAGTGTAAGAGGGGATAATAAGTTCAATAGGCTTTGCTACCTAAAGTGTGCTCTTTTCCACCAACTAGGATTTGTTCTTACTTTCCTCCCTTGTGAAGAGGCTGAGAATGCTGAGTTTCAGGATTGTTGCACCTCTCCAATGTGTGGGAAAATGGGGGATGATCAAAGAGTGATAAGAGAAACCAAACGAGAGACAGGCAACTGAGAACACAAAAAGACTGAAGGATTCAAACTCCAAAGGTAATAATCATGTAAAAAAAAAATCTATTTAGAAGCAGATAAATCAATCGAGAGCCTATAGCACATAATTATGCCAACAAAATTCTGTCTCCACATGGAAGACAGAACCAAAACATTTATTTTAAGCACCAGAAAGCTGAATCCCAACATCAGAGAGTCAAATCCATCACAAAAACAAAGAAATATATAAACAATGACAATTCATTGGGCACCACCATCCCCAGCCTTCCCCCACCTAGAGCCTTCCCGCAAACAAACACTCACAGCTCACTACCTACTTCCTCTCTCCCTCAGCTATAACTGCACTACCCAACTTCCTCTCAACTCTGCTCCATCCTTCCTGCTCCACCCATAGAGCAAGCTCCTCTTACCACAGACTCATGTGACTCAGGCATCCATGTGACTCAAGCAGGTCACATAGGCCTGTTAATGGATGGGAAAGAGGTTTCCATTATGCAAAAAATACATGAAAAATACAGGGACTCCAAAAGACAAAAAGTAAAATTGATAAAAATGGAAAAATTCCAGAGCACATTGAAAAATTATTATGCCATGAAGGAAAATTAACTAAATTATCCCAATTAAAAAGAAAATACTGGAGACATCCAAGAGATCAATATAGCATTTTAAAAGGCAAACATGGGAAAAAGAAAAAGAAAATAAGATTGAAAAACCCTCCAAATAAGCACACGAAACATTTTTTTTTGTTTTGTTTTAAGAAGGCATGAGAGATGGGGTGGAGCCAAGATGGCAGCAGAACAGCATGAACTTTTTAAAGTGCTCCCCTCAAACCCAGCCAAATACCTGTTAAAAAATGAATCTACAAAAAATTCTAAACCTGCAGAACTGACAGAATAATGGAGTGAAGCAAATATCCAGCCCAAGACAGCCTGGAAGGTTTCAGAGAAGTGTCTGTTGTGCCACAAAGGGAGCAGAGTGCAGTCCAGTGTAGGCTGTGCTAGCATAGAGAGGACCTGATCAGACCTTGGGGAGACTGAATCTCTTGGACCTGTGGCAGTTTCCAGAGTGCACGAACCCAAATTGCTGAGGACAAATTGAAAGATCAGGGGAAAATTCCTGTGGGACCAGATGTGAAAAGGTACAGTGGTCAGGCCTTAAGTCAGCAGAACTTGGAAGGGGCAGAGGAACCCAGAGCAGCCAGAGCAGAAGCAGGGGCAGTAGCAGCTGTAGCCACTGTTTCTGGAGCTCTAGGCCCACAGATTGTGGGGGGACCAAATGGCCAACAATACACACCCCCAACCCCATTAGAAGCAGAGAACTACTTGACAAAGAGTTCAAAAGTCAAGTAAATGGCTGTGGAAATGAGCAAAACTGGAAAAAGAAACAGATTATAGGATTTTGCTTTGGTGATAAGGAAGAACAAACCATGCAAACAGAAGAAAAAAAGTCAGAGCTCCTCTATCCAAAGCTTCCAAAAAAAATGGCCTTCCAAGGCCATGGAAGAACTCAAAAAGGATTTTGAAAATCAAGTAAGAGAAGTAGAGGAAAAATTGGGAAGAGAAATGAGAATAATGCAAAAAAATCATAAAAAATGAGTCAACTGGGCAGAGCCAAGATGGCGGAGTAGACAGACACACATACGCTAGCTCCAAACCCACTGCCCATAAAATATATGTAAAAAATAACTACCAACAAATTCTGGAGCATTAGAAGCCACAGAACAACAGAGTGGACGAGATTTCTGTTCCAGAGAGCCTGAAAACCTCTCACAAAAGGTCCTCGCGCTGCGGACCCAGAGCCCAGCCCTGCATTGGCCTCAGAGCCGAGAAGAGCAGATCCACACAGGGAGCAGATCTGAGCGGGCTTCAAGGACGGGATCTCCAGTGGCGGAGTGGGTCCCTCCACCCACAGGCGCCAGGGGTGAGTGAGAGAGTCGTTTTGGGTGGCCAACAGGGGAGTGGGGTGTCCCCGTGGCTCGGGCCCCCTCAGGAGGCATCAGTGGAGGGGGGAGCAGACCAGGGCTCCCCAAGCAGGCAGGAGCCAGGATCCATTGTTGAAGGTCTCTGCATAAAACCCCTGAGGGAACTGAGCCCCTGTGAGGCGGCCCTGCCCCCACCTGAGCACTTGAACTTGGTCTCACATTTAATAGCAGCCTTGCCCCCACCCAAAGCCCTGAGGCTGGGAAGCAGCATTTGAATCTCAGACCCCAAGCACTGGCTGGGAGGATCCGGAGGTGAAGTGGGTGTGAAGAGAATATTCAGAAGCCAAGTCACTGGCTGGGAAACTGCTCAGAAAAGGGAAAAGAAATAAGAATATAGAAGGTTACTTTCTTGGGGAACAGATAATTCCTCCCTTCCTTTCTGATGAGGAAGAACAAGGCTTACCATCAGGGAAAGAAACAGAAGTAAAGCTTTTGTATCCCAGCACACTCAATGGGCTCAGGCCATGGAAGACCTCAAAAAGGATTTTGAAAATCAAGTTAGAGAGGTAGAGGAAAACTGGGAAGACAAATGAGAGACATGCAAGCGAAGCATGTAAAACAATTAAACACCCTGCTAAAGGAGACCCAAAAAAATGCTGAAGAAAATAACACCTTGAAAAATAGGCTAACTCAGTTGGCAAAAGAGATTCAAAAAGCCAATGAGGAGAAGAATGCTTTCAAAAGCAGAATTAGCCAAATGGAAAAGGAGATTTAAAAGCTCACTGAAGAAAATAGTTCTTTCAAAATTAGAATGGAACAGATGGAGGCTAATGACTTTATGAGACACCAAGAAATCACAAAACAAAATCAAAAGAATGAAAAAATGGAAGATAATGTGAAATATCTCATGGGAAAAACAACTGACCTGAAACACAGATCGAGGAGAGACAACTTAAAAATTATGGGCCTACCTGAAAGCCATGACCAAAAAAAGAGCCTAGACATCATCTTTCATGAAATTATCAAGGAAAACTGCCCTGAGATTCTAGAACCAGAGGGCAAAATAAGTATTCAAGGAATCCACTGATCACTGCCTGAAAGAGATCCAAAAAGAGAAACTCCTAGGAACATTGTGGCCAAATTCCAGAGTTCCCAGGTCAAGGAGAAAATATTGCAAGCAGCTAGCAAGAAACAGTTCAAGTATTGTGGAAGTACAATCAGGATAACAGAAGATCTAATAGCTTCTACATTAAGGGATCGAAGGGCATGGACTAGGATATTCCAGAAGTCAAAGGAGATAGGGTTAAAACCAAGAATCACCTACCCAGCAAAACTGAATATAATACTTCAGGGGAAAAATTGGTCTTTCAGGGAAATAGAGGACTTTCAAGCATTCTTGATGAAAAGACCAGAGCTGAAAAGAAAATTTGACTTTCAAACACAAGAATGAAGAGAAGCATGAAAAAGTAAAAAGCAAAGAGAAGTCTTAAGGGACTTGCCGAAGTTGAACTGTTTACATTCCTACATGGAAAGACAATATTTGTAACTCTTGAAACTATTCAGTATCTGGGTAATGGGTGGGATTACACACACACACACACACATGCACACGCACACGCACACACACATAGAGACAGAGTGCACAGAGGGAATTGAAGAGGATGGGATCATATCTTAAAAAAATGAAATCAAGCAGTGAGAGAGAAATATATTGGGAGGAGAAAGGGAGAAATGGAATGGGGCAAATTATCTCTCATAAAAGAGGCAAGCAAAAGACTTATTAGTGGAGGGATAAAGAGGGGAGGTGAGAGAAAAACATGAAGCTTACTCTCATCACATTCCACTAAAGGAAGGAATAAAATGTACACTCATTTTGGTATGAAAACAAATCTTACAATACAGGAAAGTGGGAGAGAAGGGGATAAGCATGGTAGGGGGGATGATGGAAGGGAGGGCATGGGGAGGAGCGAGCAATTTGAGGTCGACACTCATGCGGAGGGACAGGATCAAAAGACAGAATAGAAGTAATGGAGGACAGGATAGGTTGGAGGGAAATATATTTAGTCTTATACAACACGAGTATTATGGAAGTCATTTGGAAAACTACACAGATTTGGCCTATATTGAATTGCTTGCCTTCCAAAGGGAGGGGGTGGGGAGGGAGGGAGGAAAAGAAGTTTGAACTCAAAGTTTTAGGAACAACTGTCGAGTACTGTTCTTGCCACTAGGAATTAAGAAATACAGGTAAAGGGGTATAGAAAGTTATTTGGCCCTACAGGACAAAAGATAAGATGGAGACAAGGGCAGAGAGGGATGATAGAAGAGAGAGCAGATTGGTGATAGGGGCAATTAGAATGCTCAGTGTTTTGGGGTGGGGGGAGGGGACAAAAGGGGAGAAAATGTGGAACCCAAAATTTTGTGAAAATGAATGTTAAAAGTTAAGTAAATAAATAATTTACATTTAAAAAACAACAAAAGAAAACAAAAAAAACTGTTCACATTTCAACATGGCTAGCTTGGAAATACGTTTTGCATGGTTTCACATATATAATTATACCACCTTTCTTTCCTTCACGGTGGATTGGGGAAGGTTGTATTGGAGGGAGGGAGAGAATTTGAGACTCAAAAATTTTTAAATGAATGTTAAAAATAAATAAATAACAAAAATTTGAAACAACAACAAAAAAATGAGTTAACTGTTTGGTAAAGGAGATGCAAAAAATTTCTGAAGAAAATAACACTTTAAAAAATAGACTAACACAAATGACAAGAGAAATTCAATAAGCCAACGAGAAAAAGAATTCCCTGAAAAGTAGAATTGGCCAGATGGAAAAGGAGGTCCAAAAACTCACTGAAGAAAATAATTTCTTAAAGAATAGAATGGAACAGATGGAACTTAATGACTTCATTAAAAATCAAGTAATTATAAAACAAAACCAAGGGAATAAAAAGTATTAGACATGAACTATTTCATTGGAAAAACAACTGACCTGGAAAGTAGATCCAGGAGAGACAATTTAAAAATTTTGGGACTACTTGAAAGTCATGATCAAAAAAAGAGCCTAGACATCATCTTTCAAGAAATCATCAAGCAAAACTGCTGTGATATTCTAGAATCAAAAGTAAAACAAATATTGAAAGAATCCACCAATCACCTACTGAAAGAGATGCCAAAAGGAAAACTCCTAGGAATAGTGTAGCCAAATTCCAGAGTCAAGGAGGTCAAGGAGAAAATATTGCAAGCAGCCAGACAGAAACAATTGAGTGTTGTGGAAATACAAACAGGATAACACAAGAACTAGCAGTTTCTACATTAAAGGATCAAAAGGCTTGGAATATGATATTCCAGAGGTCAAAGAAGATAGGATTAAAACCAAGAATCACCTACTCAACAAAACTGAGTATAATACTGCAGGGAAAAAATGGTCATTCAATGAAATAGTGGACTTTTAATCATTCTTGATGAAAAGACCAGAGTTGAACAGAAAATGTGACTTTCAAACAGAATAATTAAGAGAAGCATGAAAAGGGAAACAGGAAAGAGAAATCATAAGGGACTTACTAAAGTTGAAATGTTTACATTTCTACTTGGAAAGATAATACTTTTAACTCTTGAGACTTTTCTCAATATTAGGGTAATAACAAATATAGACAGAAGGCATAGGGAGAGGTGAATATGAAGGGATGATATCTAACAAAGTAAAATTAAGTGGTGAGATAAGAGTACATTGGGAGGAGAAAGGGAGAAAGAGAATGGGGTGAATTATTTCTCACATAAAAGAGGCAATAAAAAGCTTTCCCAATGGAGGGGAAGAAGAGGAAGTGAGAGGGAAAGAGTGAACCTTACTCTCATTGGATTTGTTTTAAGGAAGGAATAACATGCACACTCAATTGGGTACGAAAATCTATTTTCCACTACAGGAAATTAGGGGAAAAGGGCATAAGTGAGGTGTAGGGGAATTATGTAAGGGAGGTCAAATGGGATAAAGGGGTAATTAGAAGTTAACACTTTTGAGGAGGCACAGGTCAAAAGAGATAATAGAATACATTGAGGGGCAGGATAGGATGGAGGCAAATATAATCTTTCACAACATGACTGTTGTGGAAATGTTTTGATTTTAAAAGCCAAATGATGTCACTCCCCTCCCCCAGGTTTTCCTAAAATGTTTGTGGTCTTTTTTTGCTGCAAATTCATTTTCCCCCATAGATGATTACATGCAGGTATAAAAGACGCATCTCTTGAAATTTCATTTTGAATTCCATTCCTTGTTGGAATATTAATTCATTCTCTTCTCTGATTTTCCATAACCATGGAATAACCCACTGTCATTTGAATTACTTTCCCATCATATGTTCAGATTTTTCTCTTGGTTACTTGTTTTGTTCTTTGTATTCAGCCTTTTCTGTTTAGAATTTTTATTATTGTGAACATTATGGTATTCAAGAATTTTTATTCATTATGGTATTATTCATTATGGTATTCAAGAATTGTTTGGAAACCTATGATCCTTAAATTACCTCCATACTTTGTCTTCCATGCCATTACTTTGACTATTAATTGATATTTTCTCCTAAAACTGTTACATTTTATTTTCTTCAAATTTTTTTGTACCTATTTTCCCCCAAAATCTACTTATCTCTCATCTTTAAAGAGATTCTCTCTATCATAATTGTAAACTTAGCTGCTGGGGAAGGCTAAGACTGCTGGATCCTTTGAGCTCAGGTGTGCTCAGTTGCAACAGGGCTCCACTAAATCTAGTCTGAGTGGTGTCTCCAAACAAATCTAGCACTAATATGGTAAGCAGTTTGGCCTGGGGTCACCAAGTTGTCTAAGGAGGAGTGAAGCAGCTCAGGTTGGAAATGCAGCAGGCCAAATCTTCAGTGCCTTGGTCTGAGATCAGGCCTTAACTTATACTCCAATGTAGGTGGTAGGGAAAGAGTTTCAAGAAAAAAAAAAAAAGATCCTCCATTAAGTAATTTGTTCTAGTATACAAATGGCATTTTAAAATTCTAACATAAAATTCTATTTTATGTTTTGAAACTCTAATTTCTAGCAGATTTTTCTCTACTTTTTCCTCTTAATTTTATTTTTCCCTCAGAACTTGTGATGTTTCTTGTTGCTCCATGATCACTGAGGTTTCTGCATCTGTTTTTATTCAGATATTCTTTACTTAGTTTCTTTCATTTTATAACATTAGTTAGTTGTACTTTGGCCTTTCAGTGAAATTTTATTTATATTTCCTTCTGATTTTAGGATAATTTCTGTTTTTTTATCTATTTGTACATATGACATACTAAAGTTTGTTGTTTTTCTCTTGATATCTTTGGTTTTTTATCTTTTTTGCTGGATTGGAACCATTAACATTCCTCTCTCTTCACTGGTTCTGCCGAACCTTAAGGCTGAACTGCAGGGCTCTTTCAGTCTCCATGGTGGGAGGATATCCAAAGACTCCAGTTTTCAAGTGAGTCTAGAGTATAGGCCTAACTCAAGCTAGGACCTTTCTCTAACTTTTTAATCATCTGCCTACATTGTCTCAGTTTTAGTCAACCTGCACCTTCCAATTTCCTCTCCTTCTTTATTGGTGTAACTGTGGTCTGGTGTATACCCAGACTACCTGAAGTATTTATTGTCTTTCCAAATGGAGAGGTTTAGAACCTGCTTCAGGGACCATACTGATGACATGTGAGGGAAGTGCATATGTGGACATTTTGTAACTGCTCATAGTTGGCTTACCAAACAATTGGGCTACTTTTAATTGATTGCACAACTGGACCTTTTGGCATCTTCAAAAGAACTTGAGTCTTCTTTAGTTCTCCCTTTTTTCTTTGTTTTACTTGTATCTGGGAGAACAATGTGATTTCTTTACTGTTTATAGTGAGAGAACCAAATTATAGGTTTAGGTGCCTTTCTGTTCATTGTATTCCATTCTAAATTCTGGAAATAGAAGACCTTATCATGGAAATTTCAAGACTGGGAGTGTGAGCTCAAGGTATGCTGGTTTCTAGGAATACAGGATGGATCTTGCATCTAAAATAAAATTGATACTAAGCTTGGTAGTACAGGGCAATACAGAAATTAACATAAATTGTGAACTAAAACCTAATTTCTTACTCTCCAACAGATTTAAGTAGCATAGGGATGGAGTCAAAGAATAATGAACTGAGTCATTATGTAAATGTTTGTAGAGTTATTCTCACTATATATGTGAAGCAAATATTTCTAAGAGTTAACCACACAAAGCCAAGTAGTTAACAAATGGGGAAAACACAGCCAGTGGGTACTCAAGATGAAAGCAGGAAATAAATTCATACCTCACAAGCTCTGTAAGGATCCTAGGACCCTGAGGTATTTGGTATTTGTTTTTTTCAGTCTCTGCTAAGTTTTGACCATGTATGCCTAGCAGGGATAGAGATGGTAAAGGGGAATAATATTACCCTTATCTGGGGAGAAGACTTCCCTGTTCATTTCCTTCTCATTAGATTATTCTTTTAAGGCTGGTAAAGCTTTTGCAATGTCCTACTGATGCTGTCTGTGCATGGAGAGACACAATTTGAGGATATTCTGCAAAAACACCAGCTACTCCTAATGCTCAGCGCATTGCCAAATTGTCAAAAAGTCATTTACATTACCTTTATGTCTCAGCATTTCAACTTCTGTTCCAAAGGAATTGGAACCATCTAAGGGTGACTTTTATTCAGGGATGATAAGAGAGACAGAGAATTTGTAAATGATTTTATGCAAAAGGACAGAGTGAATAAAGGGTGTTTCTTAGTGCCAGAAATGGTATTCCATACAAAGAATTATAGGCCATTTGTAATCAATCAAGTTGTGGTGTGAACCAGGCTAAGTAAACATTGTAGCCAAACATTGAACACTGTAGCCAGATTCCAGAGTTACCAGGTCAAGGAGAAAATATTGCAAGCAGCTAGAAAGAAACAATTCAAGTATTGTGGAAGTACAATCAGGATAACACAAGATCTAGCAGCTTCTACATTAAGGGATCGAAGGGTGTGGAATATGATATTCCAGAAGTCAAAGGAACAAGGACTAAAACCAAGAATCACCTACCCAGCAAAACTGAGTATAATACTTCAGGGGGAAAATTGGTCTTTCGATGAAATAGAGGACTTTCAAGCATTCTTGATGAAAAGACCAGAGCTGAAAAGAAAATTTGACTTTCAAACACAAGAATGAAGAGAAGTATGAAAAGATAAACAGAAAAGAGAAATCACAAGGGACTTACTATAGTGGAATTGTTTACATTCCTACATGGAAAGATAATATTTGTAACTCTTGAAATCTTTCTCAATATCTGGGTAGTTGGAGGTATTACACACACACATACATATACATATATATGTGTGTGTGTGTGTGTGTATATATATATATATATATATATATATATATATATATATATATATATAGAGAGAGAGAGAGAGAGAGAGAGAGAGAGAGAGAGAGAGACAGACAGACAGACAGACAGACAGAGAGACAGAGAGTACAGGGTGAGTTGAATAGGAAGGAATCATATCTAAAAGAATAAAATTAAGAGGTGAGAGAAGAATATATTGGAGGAGAAAGGGAGAAATAGAATGGGGTAAATTATCTCTCTTAAAACGGGCAAGGAAAAGCTTTTTCAATAGAGGGGAAAAGTGGTGAGGTGAGAAGGAAAAAGTGAAGCTTACTTTCATCACATTTGGCTCAAGGAAGGAATAACATGCTCACTCAATTTGGTATGAAAATCTATGTTACACTACAGGAAAGTAGTGGAGAAGGGGATTAGCAGGGTGGGGGGCATGATGGAAGGGAGGGCAAATGGGAAGAGGGAGCAATTAGAAGTAAACACTCTTGGGGAGGCACAAGATCAAACAAGAGAATAGAAGAAATGAGGGGCAGGATAGGATGAGGGAAATATTATTAGTCTTATACAGCACGACTATTATGGAAGTCATTTGCAAAACTACACATATATAGCTTATATTGAATTGCTTGCCTTCTCAGTGGGGATGGGTGCGGAGGGAAGAAGGAAGAGAAGTTGGAATTCAAAGTTGTAGGAACAAATGTTGAGAATTGATTTTACATACAACTGGGAGAAAAGAATCACACGTAATGGGGTATAGAAATTTACCTTGCTCTGCAGGACAAGAGGAAACATGGGGAAAAGGGAAGGGAGTGATGTTAGAAGGGAGGGCACAGAGGTGGAAGGGGAAATCAGAATGCAACGCATTTTGTGGTTAGGACAGGAGAGAGATGGGGAGAAAATTTGGAACTCAAAATTTTGTGGAAATGAATGTTGAAAACTAAAGATAAATAAATAAATAAAAGAAAAAATATATGATCCTAAAAAAATAAAAAGAAACATGAGTTTATCCCCCTGTAATAAAAATCCATGTTGTGGTTGTCACTGTATTAGTTGCTGTATTGGTCTTTAATCAACTCCTTTCCATCCCCTTGTAGAGAGTCTGAAGAGCCCTTTTGTGTTTCTCTGTGACATAGGTAGGAAACTATCTCCAAATCAGTTCTGTCTCTTACAACCTCTTTCCCTGTCTGCACAACTTCTAACTAAATTATCCTTCCAATAAAATACTGATTCATCCAGACGGCATCATGAGATTAAGTCAGCAAAGTATTAATTCAGCTTTTTCTCCATTCTTTCTTCTGAGTCTTTGCCAGTCATGTCATAGGATGAACACACACACACACACACACACATACATTATCTTTAAATTGTATTCTAATGTATCTTTTCCTTCAAGAAGATCTTTGTTCTTTCTTCTATCTATCAGTTTAATATCTTTTCAAAGTGACTGTCCTCAAAGATATGAAATAATTTCCCCTATTACTAAGTAATTTTATGATAATTTGGCATATTTAGAATTCTTGTGTTTCTATTGTTTGTGCAAGTCAAATATCCTCTTTTTTTTATTTTTAAAGATTTTTTTTGCAAGAAACTTTCTTTTAGATAATAGTGCATTTTAAAAAATAGATAATGATCAACAATGCAGGATATTTTATTTTGGGTTACAGACTGACTCTTTGCTTTTTCAGAATATCCTACCCTTTAGTGTTTTCTGATTTCTTTTGACTGTAGAGTAATCCTAGATTAGGGAAGCTATGTGGTGCAGTAGATAGAGGATCAGTGCAGGAGTCAGGAGGACCTGAGTTTAAATCTCACCTCAGACACTTGATAATCACTAGCTGTGTGACCTTAGGCAAGTCACTTAACCTCAACTGGCTCATCTTGGGTCATCTCCACTCATCCTGATGAATACCTGGTCACTGGATTCAAATGGCTCTGGAGGAGAAGTGAGGCTGGTGACCTACACAGCCCTCTCTCACTCAAAACAAAGTCAGGTGCAAGTCATGTCATTATTTCTCTGATGGCATGATCTTCTTTGGCAACTAAGGACGAAAATACAGTCCTAGATTACTTGAATTGATGGGTTTTGTTTAATGTACAAAATTCCTTCTCTTGCAAAAATGTGCTTGTTATTGAAACTGTTTCTCCAATACATAACAGTGCTTTGCACATAGTAGGCACTTAATAAATATCTGTTTATTTGACTTCCGCCAATCCATCCTCACCCATTCTTTTGTATTTTTATTTCTAATTAATTTATTTTTAGTTTTCAACGTCATTTCCAATAGATTTTGAGTTCCAAAATTTCTCTCCATCTCTCCCCTCTGCCCACCCCAAGACGCCATGCATTCTGATTACCTCTTTTCCCAATTTGCACTCTCTTCTATCACACCCCTCCCTTCTCTTATCCCTATCTCCTCTATTTTCTTCTAGTACAAGATAGATTTCTCTACTCCATTATCTGCATATGTTATTTCCCAGGTGCATGTAAAAAAACATTTTTATGATTAATTTTTGAAATTCTGAGTTCAAACTTCTCTCCCTTCCTTCCTCCCCATCCATGCCCACTGAGAAGGCAAGCAATTTGATGTTATACATGTGTAATTATGCAAAAGACTTCTGTAAAAGTCATGTTGTGAAAGATTAACTATATTTCTCTCCATCCTATCCTGCTTCTCATTTATTCTAGTCTCTCTTCTGACCCAATCTCTCCTCAAAAGTGCTTACTTCTAATTACACCTTCCTCCCATTTGTCATCCCTTATATCTTCCCCCCACACCCTGCTTATCCCCTTCTCTCCTACTTTCTTATTTTGTAAGATAGATTTTCATAGCCAATAGAGTGTGCAAGTTATTCTTTCCTTAAGCCAAATATAGATGAGAGTAAGGTTCACTTTTTTCCTGTCACATCCCCCTTCTTCCCCTCCATTGAAAAAGCTTTTTCTTGCCTCTTTTATGAGAGAGATGATTTGCCCCACTCTATTGCTACCTTTCTTCTCCCAATACATTCTTCTTATAACCCTTACTTTAATTTTTTTTAGGTATCTTCCCTTCATATTCAACTCACCCTATGACTTCTGTTTATATATATATATGTATATATATATATGTATATATATATACACATATATGTGCATGTGTGTATGCATGTATATATTTATAGGTATGTGTGTGTGCCTGTGTGTGTACAATACCTCCAAATACCCTAATACTGATAAACGTCTCAAGAGTTACAAATATTATCTTTCCATGTAGAAATGTAAACACTTCAATTTTAGTAAGCCCCTTATGATTTCTTTTCTGTTTATCTGCTCATGCTTCTCTTGATTCTTGTGTTTGAAAATCAAATTTTCTGTTCAACTCTGGTTTTATCATCAAGAATGATTAAAAGTCCACTATTTCATTGAATGACCAATTTTTTCCCTGCAGTTTTATACTCAGTTTTGTTGGGTAGGTGATTTTTGGTTCTAACCCTATCTCCTTTGACCTCTGGAATATCATATTCCAAGTCCTTTGATCCTTTAATGTAGAAACTGCTAGTTCTTGTGTTATTCTGTTTGTATTTCCACAACACTCAAATTGCTTCTATCTGCCTGCTTGCAATATTTTCTCCTTGACGTCCTTGACTCTGGAATTTAGCTACACTATTCCTAGGAGTTTTCCTTTTGGGATCTCTTTCAGGAAGTGATTGATGGATTCTTTCAATGTTTATTTTACTTTTGATTCTAGAATATCACAGCAGTTTTGCTTGATGATTTCTTGAAAGATGATGTCTAGGCTCTTTTTTGATCATGACTTTCAGGTAGTCCTATAATATTAAAATTGTCTCTCCTGGACCTATTTTCCAGGTCAGTTGTTTTTCCAATGAGATATTTCACATTGTCTGCTATTTTTTCATTCCTTTATTTTTGTTTTATAATTACTTGATTTTTCATAAAGTCATTAACTTCCATTGCCTCCATTCTAATCTTTAAGGAATTATTTTCTTCATTGAGCTCTTGGACCTCCTTTTTCATTTGGTCAATTCTGCTTTTTAGGGAATTCTTCTCCTCATTGGCTTTTTGGATCCCTTTCGTCATTTCAGTTATTGTATTTTTTAAAGTGTTATTTTCTTCACCATTTTTTTGGGTCCCCTTTACCACGAAGTTGACTCATTTTTCATGATTTTCTTGTATCCCTTTCATTTGTCTTCCCAATTTTCCCTCTACTTCTCTTACTTGATTTTCAAAATCCTTTTTTGAGCTCTTTCATGGCCTAAGATCAATTCATAATTTTCTTGGAGGCTTTGTACGTTGGAAACTTTGTTGCCTCCTTCTGGCTGTATGCTTTGATCTTCCTTGTCACCAAAGTAAGATGCTATTGTTTACTTCTTTTTCCAGTTTTTGCTCATTTCCCCATCAATTTATGTGACTTTTGAACCCTTTGTCAATGTAGTTTTCTGCTTCCAGTGGGGGCAATGGCTGTATTGTCAGCCACTTGATCCCCCCACAATCTGTAGACCTAAGACTCCAGAACCAGCAGCTCCTGCTGCCCCTGCTTCAGCTGCCACAGCTTCTCTGCCCTTTCTGCCTCCCTGGGACTGAGGCCACACCACTCCACTCTCTCACACAACTCTGATAAGTTTTATCCACTGATGTTTAAATTTGTTCCTGTTGTTTTGGGGTTGTAAATTCTGTAAACCCCCACAGGTGCCATGATTCAGTGCCCCCAGCCCTACTCAGGTCCCATCTGTGCTGGTGCAGCCTATACTAGACTGTGCTGTTTCCAGTGTGCCATGAAAGAGCTTTCCTGTCAATCTTCAAGGCTATCTTGGACTGGCAATTTGTCTTACTCCATCATTCTTTGGTTTCTTCAGCTCTAGAATTTGTTGAGAGTCATTTTTTTTTTATGAATATTTGGTTGACTTGGGAGGAGAGCTCTAGCAAATCCTTGTTTTTTTACTCTGCCATCATGTTTCTGACCTCCCCCCACCACCACCCATGCCTCACTCTTATTCCTGAAGATATAGAATCAATAAATAGGGCAAAGTCAATAATTAGTTTGAGTCCTGCGATAATAAATTGTGTTGTGAAGTTGAAATTTAGTTTAGTTTTGCTTTTTTATACCATAATTTAGCTATTATTAACCATAAAAATATATTTTTATCTTTCTGACCCCAAGAAATAATCTTGTATTCTTCAGAGATTAAAAAAAAAATTCATTATACAATTTTAAATTGAATTTTTGAAAGTTTAGGGTGGCTGGGATCCTGAAATAGTAACAAGCAGGGTCCTGCCTAAATTAATTCGACCCTAGCCTTCTTTTAGACAGATAAAAGCAAAGTTTATTAAAGATCCACCGTATTGGGTAGAGTCTTAAGGAATCTGAGCATTTGTATCACTAATTCCAGTGTGCCAGATTGAATCTGAGCCCTTGTGATGAGGGCCAGAATGAATTTGAGCACCTTTGTTGAGGCAAGATTGATCTTATATACAGAAAGACTATAGGAGGGATCTAGAAATGGCCAAGTATTCTCAGGTGACTGGAGGATAGGTTCAGGGAGGTCTTGGTCCAGGGAAAATCTTGATGGGAGTGTCCAGGAGGCTGTGGTGACTAGAATTCAGACACCATGAGCTAAAAGAAATGTTGATAGGGTCAAGGGTGGGATGTAGCAGGAAGCAATCAGGAGGTAATTTGGACATAGCCATGATGAAAAGCTTATAGCTTTATGTGCATCAGGTCAAGTGGGAAGATTCAAGGAGAGTTCAAAGGGGTTTCCAGAGCCTGTCCCCCAAATAAAACCAAAATACAGGTGAATATTTATAACATTTTAGCATGAGAAAGATCACAGGTATAGTCACTTCAAGTTTTTTAGTATAATGAAAATGGCATTCTCTTCACTCCTGGAAACACAATTCTAGCATTCAGTTCATTCAGAACTATAGTTACAAAAGTTGGTAATTTGTCTACACTTTGTGGAAAGCCAGGGAAAGGAACAAGAAGTTAAAATTCTTTACTTGTAGAAGGAGAATTTGTTTCTGAACAAAGAGGGAAGTGGGGTATAAGAAGTTGTTGAATGGGTTAATGTCTCACTCCCAAAAGTTACAGGTCACCATCTCTGATTCCCCTGCCTTGTGACCTGGTGAGCAATGGATCTCCAAGTCTACCTTTAAGTTGTGACCTGAATGCTTCTAGCCTCCCTTGCTGCTGGCCATCATAGTCATACAGAAATTGCTTTTTGGTAACTTATGACCATATCAGCATCTTCAAGTTTAATCTCGAGGGCTTCTGGGAACTTTCTGTAACCTTTCACATATCAAGTAAAAGGCTCCTAGGTTTCAAAGAACCCTGGAATGTCTTTTTGCACAACAGGCTGTCACTAGAATCTGTTGGAAGTTTCTATGACAATATCCTTGAGTAAGGCAAGAGTTATATATCAATGAACGAGTGAGACAAAATAACTGTCTGGTCACTTTTAGATCTTAAACAGTGGTCCTATGGACAGAATGGGTATATTCAGTATTTTTTTTTCAGTCATTTTCCAATGTATGTAGAAATAAAGCAATTAGTCTACCTACCAGCTTGCTGAGATTTGCTCATTTGTCAGTGTATTTTATGTTTCAATCTTAACATTAAATTTAAGGATGAAATAAAGAATATGATAAGGTCATATATTTTACATTGGAAGGGATCATCAAGTCCAACCTCATTTTGTGTAATGATAAGACAACTGATGCCCTGAGAATTTAAATGTCTTGCCCCGGTTTGCACAGTTAGTGAGTACCTGAGGTGGGTTTTTGAATCCATGAAAATTCATGAGGAACAGGTTTTGTATTTTCCAGCCCACATTAATTTTCCTTCAATAGCTCTCATTACAAAGCATTTTTTTGTTTTACTCTCTCCCAACTCATTCTTGTTCTTGAATAAATGTAATCAGTGAATAGGGTAAAGTCAGTGATTAGTTTTAGTCATGTGATAACAAATTATGTTTTATACATTTGAAGTTTAGTTTGATTTTGTATTTTTATACAATAGTGATATTAACCCTAATAAGCCATAAATTTACATGTTCTCATCTTTCTGACCCCAAAGATAATCTACAATAAGGTATTTTAAAATTTTCAAAATTGATAGTTTTTCTATTTTCTTCTTTCCATAGGCAAAGGAGAGTTTTGTAATGGAAAATTAATCTTGGTGTCAAATTGTTTGGGTTTGAATCCTATATATGATGTTTTCTAGCATTCTGAGTGTCAGTTTCCTCATCTGTAAAATATACGTGAAAATAGTAATACTGCCTACATAGAGTTGTTGGTGTAACATATGTGAGTCATAAGCTTGTAGAGCATTATTACGGGTGAATTAATTTTTACAAAAGTAAAAAATAGTGTTGTGTAGAGTTTCAAGGCAGTTAAAGCTAGTTTAAATGATCATTAACACATTTGATGATCATTTATGAATAAATTATGGAAAACTAATTTGGAAAACAATGTTAGTGGATTTTTTTGTGTTGGAATATAATATTTAGCAGGCATCTTATTCTTCATTATATTACAAATGAGTTCATCTTTACTATAGGATATTGCTTCTATGTGGCTATCTTATACATGAGTTATTTATATGATTTGAAAGTGACCTTGCTTTTGCAAAGGAACAGTGAAGACAGAGAAATTCTGCAGTAAATTCAATCTCTTATCTCCATTGTGCTAAGAGTACTAAGTTCCCATGAACTTGAATCCAGAAATGTGGTATCAAATAAATCACAGAGCAACACAAAATAAAGAAAAAGACAAAGAGCAGCCCTGATAGTATAGGCGTGAAAATAAATGGTTAAATCCAAATTCACAAAGAATGTTGACAAGTCACTGGGGATGTTTAGAAAATACAAAGCCACTTGTAAAGCAGTGGGTTGCAGACAAAGAAATAAGAGTCAGGCTTGGAAGGAGCTAAATGTCTCCAGAGGTTTGGAGACCTTCAATTCAAATGAAGATCAGAAACCCCAGAGCAAGGGAAAATATACAGCTTAAAGAGATAGATAGATAGATAGATAGATAGATAGATAGATAGATAGATAGATAGATAGACAGACAGACAGACAGATAGATAATCTACCTATCTATATCTATACACACATATTTCCCTTTGCATTCAATAAAATGTACTAGAAATAAAAATAGAATCAGTAATTTATACATTTACTTATTTTAGTGTTCCATTTGTCAGTGAGATACAAAGTGTTGCATACAAGTTAGTTTTATAGTTAAATGAAGCATGGTCTTTAAGTACCAACACTTCCCCCCTTCCCCCTTTTCAATTTTAACCATTTTAGATAGAGAACTCCTTTCTCTTTTAATTTCTTTCAAGTAGTATTCCTTTTATTTTTTTGCGACAGTCTTCCTCTCCGTTTTAAAATATACTTCTCTTTCTTTTTCTTATCCAGTGAGCTGTTTTTTGGTAACAAAAAGCAGAAACAAATGTGTGAGCACAACTAATAGACAACATGTGTATCTGAGAGCATATGAAATAGTCCACACCCACAATCTCTAGCCTACAGTTGTCAATGAAAGAAGAGATGTGAATTCTCTCATCTCTTATCTGGGATCCAGATTGGTAATTTCACTTAGGAAATATTTTGTTTCATTTCAGTTTTCTTTTCCTTTAAATAGCTATGAAAATTATATGTGCTGTCTTTTTGGGAGGTGGGGAAGTTTCTACTTATTTCACTCAGAATAATTGCATATTAGCTTCCCCATGTTTCTCTGAATTCCTCTTGTTTGTATTTTTATGATATTATACTAATATCATGTAGCACATTAATTTATTCATTCCTCAATAAATGATCCTCTAAATTGTTCTTTGCTTTCACCTAACAAAATAAATTGCTGATATGACTACTTTGGTATATATGGATCCAAGCCTTCTATCTAAAACCTCTTTGGTATGTATTTTGACCTCTGGGTAAAATAATATGGACATTTATGTTTCTTTTATTTTCCTTAATTTTCAAGTGTCTTCCAGAATGGGAGGGAAGGAATACAATTCATATATCTATTATCAACTTATTAGAGAGTCTATCCTTACAGTCCTTCCAGAATTAAAGATTTCCATTTTTAAAAAATCTTTGCTGATTTGCATGAAACATAGAACATATTTTAATTAATATTTCTCTTACAATTAGTGGTTCTGGTACAATCATTCATATCATTATTAATGGATTGTATTTCTTTTGGAAAATGTCTCTATCCTTTGATGTTTGATCTTTAAAAAGATTTTCTTTTATCCTTTCAAAGATATTCTTTGATATCTATTTCTGGCTTCTATGTAGAGGCTTGGAGGTGGACACTGATGAGTTGTAGAAAGCCAGGGAGAAAAGAAAAGGACTTAAACTAAATAAGAAAGAAAGAAATCATATAAATGACTTTCAGGGATTTGAATTAATGAAGTCATTTAGAGCTTGATCTTGAAGAGGTGAAGTTTTAAGAAATTGAAAAAAAAATTAAAAGAAAAAGAGTTTACATTTTATTATCGTATTGAAAGATGATTCAAGAACAATAAAGAAGGACACAATTAAAAAGCATTAGGGATAAGAAGTTGAAGAAGACTCAAGAATGGCAAGAAGAAGGCAGTTAAAAGGTAGCCTGAAGATACACTCACAGAATCCAGAAAATGATGACTATATAAAAATGACACTTCTGGGATTTTGGGGAGATGAACACTTCCAGAAGGAAATGAGATCGAATACTTGGGCTTCAGAGTCTGACTTCCATTGGAGGACTTGCAAACATTTGGACTCATACCATCATTTCCAATCATTTTCACAGCTCAACCTCCTTTCTTCTAAGGAGCATTGCCACTGTTGCCACTGTGGTTCTGAGGGAAGGCATGTATCATGAATGCTTCCTCACTATCAGAATGCAAACACTTTATCCTTATAAAGTCTTTTTCACATACTCACTGGTGTTTACATATTTTATGTACCTCTTTACTGCTTGGTTTTTAAGTTCAAAGTTTCAATTAAGCTCTGAGCTTTTCATCTGGAGTGCTTCATTTTTTTTTTCCTCCTGTAGGATTGTATTCAAGGTATTCTTGGTTGTAAGTCTGTATCTTTTGCTTTGGGTAATATTGTATTCTGTGCTTCCCCTTTTAAGGGGTTGCTGATAAATCTTGTATGATCAGGACTGTAGTTTCCTCAATACTTAAACTTTCTGACAGCTTTCAGTGCTTTTTTTTTATCTTTAAGCTCTGGATTTTGTACTTACAAGTTTTAATTTTGGGGTTTCTTTAAGAGGTTATTAGTATATTCTTTCTTGTTTTTACTTTGCCCTTATAGTTTGATATTCAGATATAGTTTTCAAGTACTGCAGTCCAATGATTCCTAAATTATTTCTCCATCTGTTTTCCATACCAATTTTTCATTTGAAATAACCTACTTTCTTCATTTTTCAATATTTTAAACTTTTAAAAATATTTCTTGTTAATTCTTAGAGTCATTAAATGCTGTGGTCCAGCAAAGTTTTCAAGGTCTATTATTTGGTTAAAGTTTTATACATCTTTTAATTCTCTTTCTTAATCATTACTCCATAACTCTAATTTCTTTTCCAATTCTGTACTCCATTACTCTCATTTTATTCATAATATAATTTTGATTTTATTTTTAACTCTTGCACTGCTTCTTCAAATCCTGACTGATCTTGTGGGAAAGCAGTTTTCAGGAATTTTTTGTTTGTTTTGTTTTTTCTTTGAGACTAAACTTGTAGGTGTTTTGGAGTTACAGTTATCCCTTCCACATCACAACTTTCCCCATTCCAGTTTTGATATATCACTTGTTGGCATAAGAAATTAAATGAGAATTTTGGGGGATTTTTGCAGAAGCCATAGACAATACACCAAGGCCACCAGGTGACTCAGAAAAATAGTTTAAAAGCTCAGAAACACACATAATATACAAGATATATGTATAGTTTTATATAACATCAGCATTTTTTATCTTTTAATATAATAATTAAGGCTTCTCCTCTAGTAAAAAGAGATGGTTAAAAAATTTACACAGATTATCCAGATTGCAGGGCACTGTACCCATAATCTCTACAAGGTGGAAGGGATAACTGTGTTCTTTTTTTGAAAATAATCTCTGTGTTTGATCATTCTTCCATTGTTATACTTAACACAGTCTGGTGCTGTTGGGTTAATGTGGAGCTCTTTTAGGACCGAACTGGGGATCCTACTTTCTCTGGAAACTCTTCATACAACTGCTATTATTTTCTTTTTTGGGGGGAACTAGTTGTAGCATTTGTTCTAGGTGAATTTGTGCTGGGGGACTCAGGGTGGAGAGTCAATTTTGTGTCTATACTCCAAAGTCCAAAGCCACTCACCTAGGCCAGGGGGTTGAGTTCATGATTAGGTCTGGAATTCTTTGGCCTGCAGACTTAGTTTGCAACTCTTAGTGCTGATTTTGTGTTTCTGCCTTTAGCTGTTGACCTGGACTAATGACTGAGTCCAAGTTCTTCTCTGAATCAGCCTAATTTGGAGCTGTAGGACCCCCAAGAGGTGATACATTGTTGTTAACTTGGGCCCAGGATTGAATCTGCTCTGAATGTTATATAATGGTTCCTTAATTCAGAGGTTAGCACACTAAATCCATGATGCTAACCCACCCTTGTTATAACATTCCTGCCTTAGTTAATTGTCTGTAGGTCAAATTTATGATCTAGGACTGAAAAGATATCTCACTGTAGTTTTCTTCTTCTATTTCCTATTCACTACTCAGTCTAGCATTCTTTTTGGATCGTTGTTGGAGTATCTACGGGTGGTATTTGTGATACTTTTCCCTTTTTTTCCACTATCTTGCTTGTATCTCCATTGCTTCATTTGAACAAAACTCTGTAATTGTTCATTTTTGTTTTGTAGCTTGTAAGATCAAGTTGGATAAATGTCTGTAGAAATGTGTGATAGGTAGAAGACATGTCCTGCTTCAGTTAGAGGTAAAAAAGCTATCACTAGTGATTCCCATTGAGGATCACAAACATTTTGGTGGCTCCTTGTAATAACGTTCACAAGCTAACTCAAGTTGATAAGCAAGAGGAATTACACACAGAGAATCAAGAACTTAAAGTGAACCAGAATTTCATATAGGAAGTAGAATAAGCATACATTAAGACTCCAGGAAGGAAAGTTTATTTCTTTGGGGTTAAGGGTTCACTGTGATGTTTAACATATTGATCCCTTTTTGGATTATCTGCTGATGTTTTCATGAGAATATCAACATTTTAAATTAAAGGGCCCATCCCTTTTGGATTTGGTAATTTTTATTTGTGAAAAAGGGCAAAAACGTGGATAGTTCTAAAAGGACCCCCCAAAAAGCAGACACATGGAGGTAGAGTAAGGTATTAATCTTTGTTCTTATTCTTTGACTTTAGACCAGGATAAATGACCTAAATGTAAAAATCATATCATAAACAAATTAGAGAAATATGGAAAAAATTGCCTATCAGGTTTATGCATAGAAGAAATACTGATCACCAAAGAAGAAATAAGGAGTATTATAGGAGATAAATGAATAACTTTCTGTCCAATTAATGAAAGGTTTTATACAAACAAATTCAGTAAAGCTACATTAGAAAGGAACTAATTCACTGGTGGAAAAACCTTTGCATCAAATTTCCCTGATAAATGCTCCTCTCTAAAATATATAAGAAACTGAAAAAAATTTCAAAAAAATAGTAACCAATTCCCAATCAATACAGTGTCTAAGAATATAAAGAGGCAGTTCTCTGTGGAAGAAATTCAGGCAGTCTATAGCCATTGGAAAATATTCTCCAAATCACTACTAATTTGAGAAATGCAAATTAAGGCAATTTTGAGATTCTACCTCACACTTGCAAAAATGACAAAAAAATGACAAAAAATGAAAAAAAGATAAATGCTGTAAAGACTATGAGAAAATACACACATTCATGCACTATTGTTGAACCTATGGGTGGGTATAACTATTCTGGGAAGCAATTTGGAATTACATTCAAAAAATTTGCAGACAGGACCTTTGATCAAACCGTACTACTATTACGCAAAGTTCAAATAAATAGGAAACAGTCTTATATCAACCAAAAAATTTAGAAGATTTTTTTGGGGGAGGGGTCAACCAAATCAAACCAAACACCAAAACCTGGTAACTAAGGGAATGCATGTCAATTGGGGAATGATTCAATAAATTGTGGTAATTGAATGTGGTAGAACACTAATAAACTGTAAAAAACACGGAAGTAGATGATTTTTTTTTTACGTTTCATTTTTAACACAGTTCATCTCACTTAAAACAATTCCAACTTTTGGTCAGGTGATACTTCTTTTAAAGCATTTACAATATTGACCACAAATAAATTATTTTTTAACATTAACCAACTGAGATACAAATAATAACTATGCATGCTAACTTCACAAGCCCTTGACCTAATTGTCTCCACACTATTACTAAGAATTAAAGGACCCTAACTTATTGTTGTTGGTCTAAAGTCCTAAGCCTAGTAGCTTAATTTTAGACTTAACCTCAGAAGTTCCCCTACTAAAAATCTATAATTTAATGGATCTGGTATTAAACTTACATGCCTTTTGACTATAGGAAATTGCCACCAGGTGTAGGGACATTTCAGGGAAATAATATCTCCCCTACTTTATATCAGTTACAGGTAGGAGTAGATTGTCAACATGCATTCAGTCAGGTTTAAAGTCTGCCAGGTGTCAGTGGAGAAATTGAGTTAGGAGAATCCTACCTCAGCCCAGGCTGAACAGCTGCTCTCCTACCCTTTCCATGAGATCACCTTTTGTAGTTCATACCAGCATCTCACAGGCTTACTGGCATCATGCATTGGAGGCTCAGACCACCTTTGTTGCTATCCATACCTGGAGTTAGACTCAGAAGAACAGTAGTTAATAGTCCCATAGAATTTTTTTTTCCTTTTTTTTTTAATTTGTAATGTTTAACAATCACTGCCATACAATTGTGATTTTATCCCCCCCACCTACCCCCCACTACCCCCCACTACCCCCCTCCCTCCCCACAACAGCATACAATTCTGTATAGATTCTACATATACTTTCCTATTGAGTATATTTTCACTATAGTCATGCTATGTAGTCAGACTAAGATAAATGAAAGAAATCGTATAACAAATCAGAAGATGATACACAAACACATACACATACACAAACATGATCTGCTACAATATGTGAGTGACTTCCATATTTCTCTCTCTGAGTGTGGCAGGCATTTTGCCTTGAGATCCTCCATTGGGATTTTTTTTTTTTTTTTTGGTAAGAAGTTCTTGTGTTATTACAAAAATCTAAGTCTACCAGAAAAAACTCTCACACACTGTGGTTGTTGCTGTGCATAAAGTTCTCCTGGTTCTGCTCCTTTCACTCAGCATCAGGTCATATAAGTCCTTCCAGGCCTCTCTGAAGTCTTCTTGTTCATCATTTCTTATGGCACAATAGTACTCCATTACATTCATATACCATAATTTATTCAGCCATTCCCCAATTGATGGATATCCCCTTGACTTCCAGTTTTTGGCAACTACATAGAGTGCTGCTATAAATATTTTTGTACATGTGGGACCCTTTCCCATTTTTATGATCTCTTGGGGATACAGTCCTAGTAGCGATATTGCTGTGTCAAAGGGTATGCACATTTTTGTAGCCCTTTAGGGATAGTTCCAAATTGCTCTCCAGAATGGTTGGATGCGCTCGCAGCTCCACCAACAATGAATTAGTGTTCCAACTTTCCCACATCCTCTCCAGCATTTATCATTTTCTTGTTCTGTCATGTTTGCCAATCTTATAGGTGTGATGTGGTACCTCAGAGTTGTTTTGATTTGCATCTCTCTAACCAATAGTGATTTAGAGCATTTTTTCATATGATTATAGATAGCCTTAACCTCTTCCTCTGAAAATTGCCTGTTCATATCCTTTGACCATTTATCAATTGGGGAATGACTTGTATGATTATACATTTGGATCAGTTCTCTATATATCCTAGAAATGAGGCCTTTATCCCCGAGCTTAGCTGTAAAAATTCTTTCCCAATTTACTACATCCCTCAGGATTTTGGTTGCATTGGGTTTGGTTGTGCAAAAACTTCTCAGTTTAATGTAATCAAAGTTATCCATTTTGCATTTCATAATGCATTCTATCTCTCCTTTAGTAAAGAATTCTTCCCTTCTCCATAGATCTGATAAATACACTATTCCTTGCTTCTCCAGTTTATTCATGGTATCAATCTTTATACCTAAATCATGTACCCATTTGGACTTTATTCTTGTGTACGGTGTCAGGTATGGGTCTATGCCTAATTTCCGCCACACTGTTATCCAGTTTTCCCAGCAATTTTTGTCAAACAATGAGTTCTTATCCCAGAAGCTGGGGTCCTTGGGTTTATCAAACAGAAGGTTGCTATATTCCTTGCCTACTGCATCTTGAGTGCCAAGTCTATTCCACTTGTCTACCTCTCTGTTTCTTAGCCAATACCAAGTGGTTTTGATAATTGCTGCTTTATAGTACAGTTTGAGGTCTGGTAGCGTTAGGCCACCTTCCCAAGCATTTCTTTTCATTAGTCCCTTTGATATTCTGGACATTTTGTTTTTCCAAATGAATTTTGATATTATTTTGTCCAGCTCTAGAAAGTAATTGTCTGATAGTTTAATTGGTATGGCACTAAATAAGTATATTAATTTGGGTAGAATTGTCATTTTTCTTATATTAGCACGCCCTGTCCATGAGCAACTAATGTTTTTCCACTTACTTAAATCTGACTTTATTTGTGCAAAAAGTGTATTGTAATTGTGTTCATATAATCCCTGGGTTTGTTTTGGCAGGTAGACTCCTAAGTATTTTATACTGTCTACCCTAACTTTAAATGGGATTTCTCTTTCTATCTCCTGCTGTTGGACTTTGTTGCTAATATATAGGAATGCAGAAGATTTGTGTGGGTTTATTTTGTACCCTGCAACCTTGCCAAAGTTGTTTATTAATTCTAGTAATTTTTTACTTGAATCTCTGGGATTCTCTAGGTAAATCATCATATCATCTGCAAAGAGTGATAACTTAGTTTCTTCTTTGGCTATTTTAATTCCTTGGATATCTTTATCTTGTCTAATTGCTACAGCTAACATTTCTAGTACCATATTAAATAATAGTGGTGATAATGGACAACCTTGTTTCACCCCTGATCTTACTGGGAATGCATCTAGCTTATCCCCATTGCATATAATGCTTGCTGAAGGTTTTAGATAGATACTGCTTATTATTTTATGGAAAGTTCCCTTTATTCCTACATTCTCCAATGTTTTTAGTAGGAAAGGATGTTGTATTTTGTCAAAAGCTTTTTCTGCATCTATTGAGATAATCATGTGGTTTTTGTTAGCTTTGTTGTTGATGTGATCGATAATGCTAATAGTTTTCCTAATATTGAACCAGCCCTGTAGTCCTGGTATGAATCCTACCTGATTATAATGTATTAATCTCGTGATAAGATGCTGTATTCGTTTTGCTAGAATCTTATTTAAAATTTTTGCATCTATATTCATTAGGGAAATTGGTCTATAATTTTCTTTCTCTGTTTTGTCTCTTCCTGGTTTGGGTATCAAAACCATATTTGTATCATAGAAAGAATTTGGGAGGACTCCTTCTTCCCCAATTTTCAAGAATAGTGTATGTAGTATTGGAATTAACTGTTCTTTAAATGTTTGATAGAATTCACTTGTGAATCCATCTGGCCCTGGAGATTTTTTCCTAGGGAGTTCATTGATGGCTTGTTCAATTTCTTTTTCTGAGATGGGGTTGTTTAACTATTCAACTTCCTCTTCTGTTAATCTGGGCAATTTGTATTTTTTAAAATATTCATCCATCTCGTTTAGATTATCGAATTTGTGGGCATAAAGTTGGGCAAAGTAGTTTCTAATTATTGTTTTAATTTCCTCCTCATTGGAGGTGAGTTCACCCCTTTCATTTTTAATATTAGTAATTTGGTTTTCTTCTATCTTTTTTTTAATCAGATTGACCAAAGGTTTATCAATTTTATTGGTTTTTTCATAAAATCAACTATTGGTTTTATTTATTAATTCAATAGTTTTCTTAATTTCAATTTTATTAATCTCTCCTTTGGTTTTCAGTATTTCTAATTTGGTATTTACTTGGGGATTTTCAATTTGTTCTTTTTCTAGCTTTTTCAACTGCAAGCCTAAGTCATTGATCTCCTCTTTCTCTATTTTATTTATGTAGGCGTTCAGAGATATAAAACTTCCCCTAATAACTGCTTTTGCAGTATCCCATAAGTTTTGGTATGTTGTCTCACTATTGTCATTCTCTCGAATGAAATTGTTGATTGTTTCTATGATTTCTTCTTTAACCCAACCCTTCTTTAGAATTAGATTATTTAGTTTCCAATTGATTTTTGGTTTCTCTTTCCATGGCCTTTTATTACATGTAATTTTTAATGCATTATGATCTGAAAAGGATGCATTGATTATCTCTACCTTTCTGCACTGGATTGTGAGATTTTTATGTCCTAGTACATGGTCAATTTTTGTAAATGTTCCATGTACCGCTGAGAAAAAAGTATATTCCTTTCTATTCCCATTTAATTTTCTCCAAAGATCTATCATATCTATCTTATCCAGAGTTTTATTTGCCTCCTTAACCTCTTTCTTGTTTATTTTGAGGTTGGATTTATCGAGTTCAGAGAGGGGGAGGTTGAGGTCCCCCACTAGTATAGTTTTGCTATCAATTTCTTCCTTCAACTCCCCCAACCTCTCCTCTAAGAATCTGGATGCTATACCACTTGGAGCATACATGTTTAGTAATGATATTGCTTCATTGTCTATGGTGCCTTTTAGCAGGATATAGTTTCCATCCCTATCCCTTTTGATTAGATCCATTTCTGCTTTTGCTTTGTCTGAGATTAGGATTGCTACTCCTGCCTTTCTTACATGAGCTGAAGCACAATATATTCTGCTCCATCCTTTAACCTTTATCCTATGTGTATCCCCCCGTTTCAAATGTGTTTCTTGTAAGCAGCATATTGTTGGATTATGGCTTTTAATCCATTCTGCTATCCGTCTCCGTTTTATGGGAGAGTTCATTCCATTCACATTCACAGTTATGATTACAATCTGTGTATTTCCCTCCAACCTCTTTCCTACCATTTGTGCTTTTAGCTCTCCCGTCTCCCTTCCCCTCCTCAATAGTATTCACTTTTCTCCCCCTCCTCCTGCAGCCTTCCCCTCCTTCTTTTGACCCACCTCCCTTTTAGTCCCCTTTACTCTTACTGCTTCTTTCCTCCCTTTTAACCACCCTCCCCTTTCTTCCCCCTTCCCCTCCTACTACTTATAGAGCTAGTTAGGCTTATCTACTTAAGATTATTGTTCCTTCCTTTGAACAAATCAGATGAGAGTACCTCTCAAACAATGCTCATCTCCCTCCCCTCCTTCCCTCTACTATAGTTTTGTACTTCTTCCTGTGATATAATTTGCCATTTTCTGCTTCCCCCTTTCCACACCTCGTATTACATTCCCTTATCATACTTAAATCATATTTTTGACATGACATCATTTACTTTATGCCCGTTCCCTCTACATATATCCCTTTTATCATAATAGCTGCACAGTTCTCAAGATTAACAGGTATCATCTTCCCTTATAGGGAGGTAAACAGTTTGCCCTAATTGAGTAGCAAGTTTTTGTTTTTGTTTTTTCCCCTCTGTTTACCTTTTTATGATTCTCTGGAGACCTGCATTTGAAGATCAAATTGTCTATTGAGTTCTGGTGTTTTGGTCAGGAAGCTCTGGAAATCCCTTATTTCGTTGAATGACTTTCTCCTTGCCTGAAATGTTATGCTGAACTTTGCTGGGTAGTTGATCCTTGGTTGAAGTCCCAACTCCTTTGCCTTACAGAATATTGGGTTCCAATTCTTTCGATCTTTTAATGTAGAAGCTGCAAGGTCCTGTGTGATCCTGACTGTGCGTCCTTGATATTTGAATTGTTTCTTTCTGGCTGCTTGTAGTATTTTCTCCTTCACTTGATAGCTCTGGAATTTGGCAACTATATTTCTTGGGGTTTTGAGTTTGGGATCCCTTTTGGGAGGGGAACGGTGGATTCTTTCGATGACTATTTTGCCCTCTGAGTCTAGTACTTCTGGACAGTTTTCCTTGATGATTTCCTGGAAGATATTGTCCAGACTCTTTTCTTCATCATGGGTTTCTGGCAGTCCAATAATTCTTAGATTTTCTCTCCTGGATCTATTTTCCAGGTCAGTTGTTTTTCCAATTAAATATTTTACATTTTCTTCTATCTTTTCATTCTTTAGATTTTGTTTGACTGATTCTTGTTGCCTCATTGAGTCATTAGTTTCTACTTGCCCAATTCTAATCTTCATCGTAGTGTTTTCTTCAGTTAGCTTTTCCATCTCCTTTTCCATCTGACCAATTTTTCCCTTTAAGGAGCTATTTTCTCCATTTAATTTTTGTACTTCTTTTTCCATTCGACCAATTTTCCCAGTTAGGTTTTGGGTTTCCTTTTCCATCTGATCAATTTTCCCAATTAGGTTTTGGGTTTCCTTTTCCATTTGATTAGCTCTTCCTTTTAGGGAATTATTCTCTCCAGTTAATTTTTGAACTTCCTTTTCCATTTCTTCAATTTTCTTTTTCAGGGTGATGTTCTCATCAGTGAATTCTTTTTTTATAGTTTTAAAATCATTGGCCAGTTTTTCTTTTATATCCTTCTTCAGACGTTCCAGGTAATCTAGTTGTGCTTGCGAGAAATTCGTAGTCCCATCTGAGGTTTCAGATGGAAGTACAGTCTCAGCTCTAACCTCTTTGGTGTTTGTGTTTTGGTCCTTATCCCCATAGAAAGATTCTATGGTTTTTTCACTTTTCGTCTGCTTTTTCCGATTCATGATGTTGGCTGAGTGTTGTAGCTTTTGGTTCTTTCAGTCAGAAGGTACAGATCTTTAAGTTGAGCTGATGTGTGTCTAGGCTAAAAGCAGGCTTTTGTTTTTTGTTTCCCCGATCAACCCTGGGGTAAGCTTGTTAGGTATGTGGGAGGGGTGGTCTGTCCTCAGGATATCTCCTCAGCTGACTTGAGGCAAAGGCAAGGTCAGGGGATGATGATCCCAGCTTCCCTATTGTCTTCCCTTTTCCCCTGGAGGGCTGGGGCACGCCTAGAAGCTAACGCGTGTTCCCGCCCCTCCTTGGGCTCGTCTCCCGGCTCTGAGGCTTGCCTGGGTCTCAGTGCGAATTTTCTCTGCCCTGGGTTGTCTGTCCCTCCAGCCGTCTCCACTACCGTAGGAAGAATCCCCCTTTGCCACTTTTCTAGCCTCTGGTGTTATGAGACCACCCGCCCCCTTCTGCTGTTCCCGCTGATCCAGGATTAATCTGGGGAAGAATTTTATGGTTCCCTCACGGTCATCAGGGGGGAGGAGAGAGCACTTACTGATCACTCTGCCATCCCAGTTCCTGGAAGTTCAAGTAGTGACCCACCGAAGTCTGTCTTCACGCTGAAGATTTCAAGGGCTGCTGCGCTAATATCTGGCACTCAGCAGCTCTCACCGGCTCGGCCTGGCTTATCTCCTGCTCCGCTGGTCTCGCCCACCACTCTCGGGCTCCTCTGGTCCCCTCCGCCCTGCCGCGCTGACCGCACTGCGCTGTGCGCCGGGGTCTTACCCCCGCGGAACAGATCCCTCCCGTGGACCCTCTGGTCCAGCCTGGGCTCCGAATCCATCAAAGTCCGTCACCCACTGGATTCTACACCTCCAAAGTCTGGTCAGACTCTCCCCCCGGAGATATCCAGAGGAGTTTTTCCAGGAGCTTAGGTGAGTCGTTGATTTCACTCCGCCATCTTGGCTCCGCCCCCTCCCCATAGAATTTTAAAACAGCAAGTTGAGTGGGGTTGGAGCTGTCACTGAGGTCTTAGGTTTAGATCAGCTTCTCAATTCCCCTAGAGTCTTTAAGCTGAACTGCCTGGAAAATGGACCCAGGTTACTTCCTGGCCATCGTAGCTTCCTGCAGTCTGCTGGTGCTGTTGCTGCAGTCAGGAGCCCCTCTCACTCTATTGGGAAAGCCCTCTCACACTGACCTTTGGAGCTTTCTTTGTTGCCTGTGGGTTGAGTAGTCTGGGACCTTCCCTACTGGGAATTCTGCCCAGGAGATCTGTTCAGGTCCTGTTCTCTCAGTGCTGCGTGGTCAGGGATGGGCTCTGCTCCTCTTATTGGCCCGTGAGATAGACGTTTCCTGTCAGCCTTCCAGGTTACCTTTGGTTGGAAACCTTTTTGGTGTGCTGTTCTGTGGCTTCTGCTGCTCTAGAATTTGTTGAGAGTCATTTTTTACAGGTATTTTGTGGGCTGTGGGAGAAGTGCTAGAGTATATGTGTCTTTCTACTCTGCCATCTTGGCTCTGCCCCCAAGAAATAGATGATTTCAGAGACATGTAAAGACTTACGGAAACTAATGTAGAGTGAAGTAAGTACAACCAGAAGAGCAAATTATTCTTTAACGTTGATGTCATAAAAAGTAATAATTATATAAACTTTTATAAACTGATGAAAAAAGAAATGAGTAGAACCAGACAAAAATAAACAATAATAACACCTTTATAAAGCCTAACAGCTTTGAAAACTAGAAAAACTCTTATCAATACAATAATTATCATCCAGGATTCCTAAGAATGATGATGGAAAATACTGCCTACATCCTCACACAAAGGTGATTTATTTACAGTTCCAAATAAGAAAGTAGATGGATAAATAATATATATTTTGGTATCGTTTTTGTGATTATGAACATACACACACACACACACACATTATATATATATATATATATATATGTATGTATGTATGTATGTATGTATGTATGTATGTATGTATCTATAGGTAACTATGTAGACCTAATAAAATTCGGTTAATGGTGGCACCTATGTCAGGGTTATTGTAAGCATCAAATGAGATAATATTTATAAAAAGCTATGAGTGTATTATTGATGTTATATAGATGATTATTCCTTTATCCCCTAAAAGTGATTTTCATTGTTCACTAAAGTTGTCCTTTTGTAATATGCTGTAGTGTTATGACTACAAATTTTCATTGAGATTATTGTAATTTCTTCTTACTAAATTGACATGATCCTGCCATGAGCACTGAATATTACTGTAAACCATTTAAATTGATGATTACTTTACATTTTACAGAACACTTATTAATTGAATAAATACAAGTTTTGAATTTAGTATGGTAGATTAAATCTCAAATATTTTACACATTTTATAGGTATCTTTTAATGGGATTTCTCTTTCTACTAGTTTCCTCTTAGATTTTATTATTATTATGTAGACATGTTTTGGGGTTCATCTGAAGCTTAACCCTTGGCCAAATCATTTGTCACAATTAGCTTCTTTGTAATTACCTAAGATTTTCTAAGTTAATTATCATGCTGTCATCAATAGGGATAATTTTTAGTTTCCTTTTTGCCTATCTTTACATCTTTATTTTTTTCTCTTGTTGCTGTTGCTATCATTCTAGAATTATAGCGAATAGTGGGGGAATTGGACATTTTTGTCTTACTCTTGTATTTAGTGAGGAAGTATCTAGGAAAGGGGAAATGAACAAGTATTTAAGTGCCTGCTATATGCCTGGCACTGTACTAAGCACTTTACAAATATTATCTCATTTGAACCTCACAACCGCCTTGTGATGTAGGTGCTATCAATATTACCTTTTCTTTTTGAAATGAGGAAACTAAAGAAAATCATGAATTGTCCAGTGTCACACAGTTAATTTCTGAAGCCACATTTGAATTTAGGACTTGCTGCCTCCAGGAGCAGTGTTCTATTCACTGCACAGTCTAGCTGTTTCTATTGTATTGTCTTTGCAGATAATGCTTTCTTTTGATTTTGTATGAATTAATTTAAAGATCTCTTATTTTTTCTCTATGTCTATTCTTAAAAGCAAAAATTACTACTGCAATTTTCAAAGGTGCTTTTTTTCTGCATCTGTTATATGTTGTTGTTTTGTCTTAAGATTGTATTAAATATTTTCCTAAGATTCAGTACATTTATGAACATGGTAAAAATATAAAGTGGCTATAGTGTTCCCATGCCCACTCTAACCTTGCTTTTTAATATATACTTTTTTTTTTGTTTTACCTCGTGGGAATATATGTTACTGTAGACTTTTGCTAGGATTTTATTTGACATTCCTCTACCTGTCCCCATATATCATTATTTATGTTTGCTACCTTTGCTTTATCTCTCACTGTATAAGGTGTTATTAGACCTGTAAATATCTCAGAAGAAAGGAGTTGATATTTTTTATTTCTCATTTTTTTGTGAATTACTCCTGTAATGTAGATATCGATAAAAAAAACAAACAAACATTATTTGTGAATAAATCCATCTAATATTGTTGAGTAGTTTTTTGGTTTTACTTTTGTAATTTTTCATGAGCAACAGGGAGAACATTCATGTAGGGCTTATACAACTTGTTTTCTAAGGTTTTTATTTCATGTTCTATTAGCTTGAATAATTTCTAATTCTGTATCTACTCAGGCATTTATTTTAAATTCAAACTACTTGAATATATAACAATTATAGCAGACTCTGATAAATTTTATTTATTTCCTTTTTTGTAGTTTATATATATATACATATATGTATACATATATACATACATATGTGTACATATATATAATTTGGCGAATTTGCTGTTACTTTCTGTTTTTAAAAAAATTGACATACCTAAAGAATTTTCAAGTTTGTTTGACTTCAAAGAAGTAACACTCATTTTTTGATTTGTGTAGCTTTTTTTCGCCTATTTCCCTTCTAATTTGGGTGACTTCCTTGGGGGGGGAGGGAGTGTTTATATCTTGATGCATGTGTTATTTTAATTCATTACTCAGGATATATTATATTCATTTAAGTCACTAGATTGTGCTTATTTTCCCTGTAGTAATCATTCTTTTTGTTGGTTTATGATTTTAAAAGGGTGTGGTAGCATTTCTGTTTTGCTATACAGAAAGCACTTTAGCACATAATCTACTTTTGTGAAACACTACGCAAGACTGACAAATACAAACACATACATGTACTTAATGTTCCTTTTCAGTTCTGCACTTCCCTTTTTTATGTATTTGTCTAGTTCTGAGAGCATAACATTGAAGTCTCCTGTTATTTTGTTAATATCTGTCTTTTTTTAAAACTCAGTTATCTTTTCATTTATTAATTTAAATGCTGCCCAAGTTAGTTTTTCTGTTTAGTGTTGCTTTTATCTTCATTTTCTATTTTGTCTTTAAGTATAATGCAGTTGTCCTATATATCTCCTCTGACATTATAGTTTTTATATTTAATGTGCCAGATATAATGATGATAATTATTACTTTCTTGGAATCATCAAAAGGAGACTAAATTTTGTGCCAGTCTTACTCACTTATTTTGAACATAATGAATTCTTGAATATTTCTTTCCTGAGGAAAATTATTATTTCTCATCCATTGTTAAACTTATTTACTTTGACTTTTTAATTCATTCACACTTAAACCTTAGGGACATCAGGTTTGTGTTTTCCTCTGTTTATGTCTTTTATATTGATTTATATAACTTTTTAGGTAGTAGTTTGTTCTCTTTTATGTTTTGCTATGTAACTTTTTGGTAGCCTATTCCCACAGATTCGCTCTTTCACTATGCTTGTTCCTATTTCCTTTTCGTGAATTTATTGAATTTACTCAAGTTATTAATTACTCTATAAACTGTGTTTTATTGTTTTTATCATTTTTCATCAATTTATCCTAGGAAAGCATTTTTAAAACTTATGTGTCCTTTCGGAATATTGTCTTCCACTTCCAAGAAAAGTTGATTCCAAACCCAGCATTATTTTCAAAGGAATATTCACCCTCTTGATCACTGCATCCTGTCTCTTCTTCTTTTTATGATAGTTACAGTGCCAATTGTCAGTGACTGTGCTTTTGGGTTGTAGTTACTCTGTTTTTTCAGTGGGGGAATTGTCTTTATGGTCCACTGTCATTGTCAAGGTATTCCAACAATTTCAGAAACCAGAAAGAAGGCATAAATAGCTTATGAGTACACATAGAGTTGGACACTCCCTTGAAGGGGAACATGTGACAGCAACTCTTTGAAGAAGATAGCAAGGTAATAACTATACTTAGAACTTGAAGAGCAAACCTACTGAAACATTAGAATGAAGGATTAAAATGGTTTCACTTTGAATCAGTAAATGCTGTACCTATGCAGGAGAGCTGTGATCATTATTGCTCCTATAGTGAGACAGGGTGAATAGGACAGTGGTGAGAGAATAATCCCTCCCTTTACATTGTGTTTATAGGATCAAGCATGCTTGCATAAATTCCCTGTGGGCACTTTCACTTTGGTAAGGTCAGTAAGATACTCAATAAGAAAAAATAGGTAGTATTTAAAAGTTCTATTTGGAAAAAAAAAGAAAGTAATGGAAAAGAGCTTTTTAGCAGAAACTTTTGTTTGATTACACAAGAGAAGGTTTCATTCTATTATCTTTCATGTAAATTTTTCATAGAATATGTACTTTAATTAATATAGGAATGAAGAAACCCTGGCCCATGTCATGTGAAATTGGAAAAAAAATTAAATTCCTTGGGAAGTAAGAACACAAGCCACAGCAAATGATAAATTTTGAAGTGATTCATTCATATCTTTAGATTAAATAGAAACACGGTATGGGGTACTAAAATGGTAAAAAAAAGAAATGACTTCATGGAGGCGGGTGCAGAAGAACTGAAAAGTGAATCCATAACTAGAAGTTCAAGGTCACATTCATGTTTATCAAGTAGAAATGATGCGAAACATCTCAATCTTGGTAAACCAACTGGTAACTTACACAGACATTGAATTCTAAGGAACTGGCTGTTTCAGTCACCCTCCCTTAGTGTAAATATAAAACAACTATTCCTGGGAGTAAAATAAACATATATGCTTTACTTTCAGATCTAAAGTATGACCATCCTAATGAGTGGCTGAAATGGAATCAACCTGTAGGTTACCAGAGTTGTGCAAGCTGATGAACTGGGAAGTCAGGATATTTGAAGGGATATTAGTATATATTGATGTCCCTGAGTAGGAATGCAGTGTTTGGACTGAAAAGACTGAGAGCCATATACTGAATGCTTGAGGAAAGATTAGATAATAAAATGGAAGCCTTTAGATGATGTTGACAAATGTCTGGTCCAGATGTTAGAGCTGAATTAAATGAATATCAAGAGAGTTTACTGAATTATGGTAGTCAAATATTTGAAATTGTCAATGGGAACTATCCATGAGTATGCCTTTCTCTTGGACCAGGAAAAATGAGAGGAAAAAGATCAAATAGAATGTAAGAAAGTAACCCATTATAGAGAATCTTGTAGAAGGAGCCAGGTTTCTATAACCACAAGATGATGGAAAGTATGTGAAGAGATTAAGCACAAAAAAAACACATTTGTTGAACATTAACTTGTGATGGCTAGGTGACATGTTAGATACAATCATGTACTTGGAGTAAGGGAGACAAGTTCAAATCTGGACAAGTTACTCCATATCAATATGTCTCAGTTTCCTTATCTGTAAAATGAGGATGATAATAGTATCCACATCCGAAAGTTGTTGTGAGTATAAAATTTAATAATGTTCCTAATGTACTTTGAAAACTTTAAAATACTGTAACATGTTCGTTGTCATCATTTTTACTACAATCTCATCATGAAGAACATCAGCTATTATGCTGTGCTGTAAATGATGATGAATTTAAGGGTTGTATAAATGACTGGTGGGAAAACCAGATAGCTAAACCATGTATATTTTGCAAGTTCTTTTGTCTTTTAATAGTTTGTCTCCTACATCATTATCCATTTGTCAATTCTCCCTTGTTGTTTTCAATATGCCTCACTGTTTCTAACATCCTTCCTACCTTAAGTACTGTGTCCACTGTTTATTGAATCAGACTGTCACAGAATCAGAACTATGTCAGAAAACAAAGGCAAAGAGGCTTTTATTAAAAGCCTGAGGGGCTTTTGTATTAATAAAAAACCCATGATCTTTCATGAATGAACTTTACCATTTCTATTATTCTAGCTGCTCAAAATGGAAGATTTTTTTCCCCATATCTCATGGATCTTGACTTGCTTTTTTAATTGAAGATTTAAGAAAAATGATGTAGAAGTATATTTTTGTTAGCATTTTTGTATTGTTTTTGTTATAATGAAAATGAATTATTTAAAATAAATACTAAAAGTTTAAATGCTACTAAAGAAAAAAGGAACTATATATTTAGCTGGTCTCTGTGTTAGAGTAGTGTTTTTAAGTTTTTTGGTCTCAGGACCACTTTATAACTTTAAAAAATTAATGGAAACCACCCCCTCCAAGAGTTTTTTTTAAAAAAAATTTATATCTATCACCTTTAATTTTACTAGATATGAAAACATCTTAGTATTATTATGAAAATACTTTTTACCTTGCAGAACCTCTGAGTCTCAGATACCGTCCAGAGTACTAAGATCCCACATTGAGATAAGCTGAATTAAACTTTAAAATCTCTTCTCTCTAAATTTTTACCTATAAAGATAAAAGTGGAAAAAAAGTTCATGCTCTCATATTTGTAAGAGAGTAAAATGATGTTGTCATCTAAGAGAACCTGTGAGGGGAAGGATGTCACAATAAGTAGCTCAATTAGGGAAAGATAAAATTGTATTAGCAGATTCCCTGATCAATATACCTGGAAGACACTAAAGATAAAAGTGTTGAAAAGGGTTCACTTTCCTGCTCTGGTAGCAGGTTTTCAACTCTTTCTCATTGACATTGATTCTAATTCAAATTGTTTGCTACATAAAAGTTTAAAGGTAACTACTCTAGGAAGGTTAAGCTAAGATGACAGCAACTGAGATAATCAAACCCTTTACATTAGAAGGATGGAACGGAAAGATATTTGAGAATTTTGGTGTGATTTAACTTGCATATACATTTTGTTTTCTCTCAGAAAATTAATTTGCCTATTTGTCTAAGGACTACTCACAGACAAGGAAAATCCTTTCTTAAAAAACAAAACAAACCTAATTTCTACCCTTATCCACATACATGTATATATATGTATATATGTATATATATACATATATATATGTATGTATGTGTATATACGTATGTATATATATGTGTGTGTGTGTGTGTGTGTGTGTGTATGGAGAGAGAGAGAGAGAGAGAGAGAGAGAGAGAGAGAGAGAGAGAGAGAGAGAGAGAGAGAGACGCTAAATCCTACACAAATTTATGAAGAAGAAGACACAGTCAAGTGTATTCAAATGTGAAACATTAAATGAAAGTTTTATGGTTCTTGCAAAAGGGGAGTTAAAATTCCAATGGGAGTAGAGCTGTGTGGGAGGAAGAGGCAGTGAAATAACTATGCAAAATATATGTAACAGTTGAGTCCTAGTTACAAAAGGGAATACTTGATTAGAGCCAAAGGCTTCTTGTGTTAACTGTGTTGTCTAAAATTCTGGAGAGTTACAGCAATTGTAAGATTGTGAAACTAAAACATTGATGGTTCCTATTAGAAGCATATTATTATTCCATAGGAGATGGCACATTACTGGAGTTTACTGTACAGACGTAGTGGTTCAGTTTTCCTCTCTGTCATTCTTATTTGAATTACAGCTAGGTAGCTATAGGTAATTAGACATGTGTCAGGAAAAGAGTCAAACATAATTTCTCATTCTTCCAAAAACAAAAAAAAATTCCTCAGGGGAGCTGTAATAACATCAATATGATTATTACCTCCATCAATGAAAATTGAAATATATCCTTGCTTATTCATCCTGTACTATCCTTCTACATATTCTTGCAAAAACCCTTCATTGAGGAACTACCATTCAGGCTACATTTTTTTTTCTTCATTTTTCGTTTGTTTTTGTCTCTTTATTTTTTTGGTTTTACAATATGTGGGTTTTAGTATCTTGTTATTACACACATTTGCTATTTAGTTGAGCTACTCACTTTTTCGATGCCACATTTCTATGGTTAATATCACCTATGATACTTATTTTTCACTTAGTTATTAATTTGAAATATACTGCAGTCAATTCTGGCAAGATGGCTGAACAAAGTCATCTAAGCCCTGATCCCCTTCATTATCTCAAAACAACAACCAGTTCAACAGATAATATACAATAGCAACAACAACATCAGAAAATATAAGAAATGTAAAATATATTCTTATGGTAAAATATCTCCAAAGAAAATAAACCTTGAAGAGATTAAAATAATGAGTAAAAAAAAGAAAAAACGTTTCTAATACAATAAAGAAAGAAAATTCGATTAATGAAAACTGAGGGGAAGGAATCAAGAAGAAAACAACAATTCCTCAATAATTACAGCTAAAACTTCAAGAAAGATTAGAATTGTTGCTAAAACTGTGTTTGAGTATGAAAATAAAATTAAAGGTCTTAAAATTCTATTAAGAAGAATTAGTGGTTTAGATGAGAAGTTAGTAAATGTTAACAAAACAGTGGACACCAAGTGAACATGGACTGCAGGAATTAAAATAAAAATTGAGTGAAGTACAAGTCATTAAAATATATTTAAAACCCAGGAAAATTAAAATAAAATCATAATTACACAGGGGACCTTTACACAAAAGATCAAAAGACAATTAATTTAGAAAACAAAACTCAGCCCCTCACCCCCAAGAAATGAAGTGGGAGAATTCTATATTTAAAAACAAAGAAATAAATTTCTGGAAGTATTATAAGGTTGGCTTTGGAGCAAGGGGACTTGAATCCAAACCTCCTCTGTGTGATGTTAGGTACATCACTTCAACTCTATAGGTCTCACTTTATTCATCTGTAAAATAGGATAGATGACCTGTGAGATATCTTCCAGGCCTAATCTGTGACTCTACTTTGTGTTCTATAATTTTATTGGAAACAGAGGTCAAAGTATCAATCAATATAATCTTCCAGATGCTAATAAGAGAAATACAGGAATAACTTTCATCAAACTACAATTGCCAAGATCAAGAGATCAAAGAGAATATATATATATATATATATATATATATATATATATATATATATATATATATATATATATATATATATATATATATATATATACCTATATCTATATCTATATCTATATATCTATATCTATATATCTATCTATATATCTATCTATCTATATATATAGATATATATAGATATATATATAGATAGATATATATGTATATATATATCTACATATATATATATATATATCATGACCAGGAAGAGGAAAATCAGATAACAAAACACTGGTTGTGATCAATCAGAACTACTCTTTAATACCAAGAAAAACACTAAAATGCTAACAAATGATATACCAAAAAATAAAAGCAAAAGAAAATAGCTTGCATTCCAAGATTTTTTACCTTGTATATATGAACATAACTAATAAAGATAGGAACGTAGAAATAGACTTCTCATAAAATTAAGTTTCCAAACATTTTTTTTTGTGAGAATACCAGAGTTGGGCACCAACTTCAAAATATAGCTGATAGAGTAAGTACATGAATCCATACTATCATTATGTACCAATGTTATATCATGGCAAGACTGAAAACAGATCTAACTAAGTACAGGCACAAACTTCAATTTCAATTCCAAGCAACACTATTTCTTTTTTTTTTATTTATTTAACTTTTAACATTTATTTTCACAACATTTTGGGTTACAAATTTTCTCCCCTTTTCTCCCCTCCCCCCCCCCAGACCCAAGCATTCTAATTGCCCCTCTGACCAATCTTCGCTCTCTTCTATCATTCCTCTCTGCCCTTGTCTCCGTCTTCTCTTTTGTCCTGTAGGGCCAGATAGCTTTCTTTACCCCTTAACCTGTATTTCTTATTTCCTAGTGGTGAGAACATTACAGTTGATCCTAACGCTTTGAGTTCCAATTTCTTTAGCTCCCTCCCTCTCCACCCCTTCCTTTTGGAAAGCAAGCAATTCAATATAGGCCAAATCTGTGTAGTTTTGCAAATGATTTCCATAATAGTTGTGTTGTATTGGACTTACTATATTTCCCTCCATCTTATCCTGTCCCCCATTACTTCTATTCTCTTATGATCCTTTCCATCCCCATGAGTGTCGACCTCGGATTGCACTCTCCTCCCCATGCCCTCCCTTCTATCATACCGCCCCCGCTTGTGCCCTTGTCCCCCACTCTCCTGTATTGTGAGATAGGTTTTCCTATCAAAATGAGTGTGCATTTTCTTCTTTCCTTTAGTGGAATGTGATGAGAGTAGACTTCATGTTTTTCTCTCACCTCCCCTCTTTATCCCTCCATGAATGAGTCTTTTGCTTGCCTCTTTTATGAGAGATAATTTACCCCATTCAATTTCTCCCTTTCTCCTCCCAATATTTCTCTCTCACTGCTTGATTTCATTTTTTTTTTAAGATATGATCCCATCCTCTTCAATTCACTCTGTGCACTCTGTCTCTATGTATGTGTGTGTGTGTGTGCATGTGTGTGTGAGTGTACTCCCACCCAGTACCCAGATACTGAAATGTTTCAAGAGTTACAAATATTGTCTTTCCATGTAGGAATGTAAACAGTTCAACTTTAGTAAGTCCCTCACGACTTCTCCTTGCTGTTCACCTTTTCGTGGTTCTCTTCATTCTTGTGTTTGAAAGTCAAATTTTCTTTTCAGCTCTGGTCTTTTCATCAAGAAAATTTGAAAATCCTCTATTTCATTGAAAGACCATTTTTTCTCCTGAAGTATTATACTCAGTTTTGCTGGGTAGGTGATTCTTGGTTTTAGTCCTAGATCCTTTGACTTCTGGAATATCCTATTCCATGCCCTTCGATCCCTTAATGTAGAGGCTGCTAGATCTTGTGTTATCCTGATTGTATTTCCACAATACTTGAATTGTTTCTTTCTAGCTGCTTGCAATATTTTCTCTTTCACCTGGGAATTCTGGAATTTGGCCACAATGTTCCTAGGAGTTTCTCTTTTTGGATCTCTTTCATGCGATGTTCTGCGGATTCCTTGAATATTTATTTTGCCCTCTAGTTCTAGAATCTCAAGGCAGTTTTCCTTGATAATTTCATGGAAGATGATGTCTAGGCTCTTCTTTTGATCACGGTTTTCAGGTAATCCCAAAATTTTTACATTGTCTCTCCTGAATCTATTTTCCAGGTCAGTTGATTTTCCAATGAGATATTTCACATTATCTTCCATTTTTCGAATCTTCTCGCTATGTTCTGTGATATCTTGCTTTCTCACAAAGTCCTTAGCGTCCATCTGTGCCATTCTAGTTTTGAAAGAACTATTTTCTTCAGTGAGCTTTTGAATCTCCTTTTCCATTTGGCTAATTCTGCTTTTGAAAGCATTCTTCTCCTCACTGGCTTTTTGAACCTCTTTTGCCAATTGAGTTAGGCTAGTTTTCAAGGTGTTAATTTATTCAACATTTTTTTGGTTCTCCTTTAGCAGGGAGCTGATCTGCTTTTCATGCTTTTCTTTCATCCCTCTCCTTTCTCTTCCCAGTTTTTCCTCCACCTCTCTAACTTGATTTTCAAAATTCTTTTTGAGGTCTTCCATGGCCTGAGCCCATTGGGTGGGCTGGGACACAGAAGCCTTGATTTCTGTGTCTTTGCCTGATGGTAAGCATTGTTCTTCCTTATCAGAAAGGAAGGGAGGAAATGTCTGTTCTCCAAGAAAGTAGCCTTCAATCGTCTTATTTCTTTTCCCTTTTCTGGGCATTTTCCAAACCAGTGACTTGACCTCTGAATATTCTCCTCACACCCACCTCGCCTCCTGGTCCTCCCAGCCAACGTTTGGGGACTGAGATTCAAATGCTGCTTCCCGCCTTAGGGCTTTTGGCAGGGGCAGGGCTGCTATTCAGTGTGACAATTAAGTTCAGGTGGTCAGGTCAGGGTAGAGCCGCCTCTCAGGCTCAGTTCCCTCAGGGGGTGTATGCACAGACCTTCCACAATGGATCCAGGCTCCCGCCCACTTGGGGAGCCCCTGTCTGCTGCTGCCTCTCAGCTTCTACCTCCCGGGGGGGCCTGAATTATGGGAGCACCCCACTCCCCTCTCGGCCCGCCAAAGAGACTCTCTCACTGACCCCTGTCACCTGTGGGCAGAGGGACTTGTGCAGCTGCTGGAGATCCTGTCCCTGAAGCCTGCTCGTGTCTGTTTCTCTTGGTGCTGTGGCCCCAGCAGGTCTGGGCTGGGCTCGGCGCCTGCAGCATGACGGACCTTTTGCTAGAGGTTTGCATGTCTCTCCGGAACAGAAATCTCCCTCACTCCAATATTCCGTGGCCTCTGGGTGCCGAATTCACCGTGAGTTGCTCCCCTGTAGCCGATCTGTGGGTTGTGGGTTCGGAGCTATGTATATGTGCGTCGTTCTACTCCGCCATCTTGGCTCTGCCCCCCAAGTAACACTATTTCTAACCAATATAGAATATCCAAATTTAGAAAAGCTCATTTTTACCTAACAATCTTGAATAAATATATTCTCCTACAATATTTGAAAGAAAGTGTAAAAGGGTTCCAGGTTGTGCGTACAGAAGTAAATATAGCAGCTATTGCTATGATAAGAACCGTAGGAGGAAAGATGATACTATCAAAGAATTCTCCTAAGGGTGAATGTTAAACATTTTCTTGGCAAAAATTACTAAAACAATTGAAGATCAACAAAAAGTCAATGGACAGTTAAACCATTATTGATTTGATACATGCAATAGGAAACTTGAATGCCGCATTGTCTAATTAAAGGCAGAAAAAAGAAAACACAAAAAGGAATCTGAAAAAAACAGCACCAGCATAAGAGCTAAATATTTAAAGAATAGAAGGAATCAGAGAATGGAAAAGAATAAGACAATTCAGTATCATTCAAAAACTTTACCTAAAAGTGAAGACAAAATAGTTAAAGGAAAATGGGGAAAATTTTTGTTCATCTGCACTAGAAGTTCTTGATGTGTGTGTGTGTGTGTGTGTGTGTGTGTGTGTGCATGCACATGCTTAGGGTAGACATAGATTAATAATAACATGAATCCTATAAAACTTCTTAGATATGTTTTATTCTGTATTCAAGTTCATGAACCCATTCAGGTTTCATGGATCCCATATAAAAAGTCCAATTTCCGAACCCACAATTATGTCGAAAACAATTAGTGTAAAACCTACCACTTTTTGAGGAGATAGTTAAAAACTCATTATGGTCCCTTTGCCTACCCTTAAATCTACCATCATCCATCTTTCCAAACTAAGTAGAACTAAACTTAACTTACAAATTAAAGAAGAATTGTGATTAATCACTTGATGAATATGAATGGCATCAAGATATATGGCTTCACACAATAAACAAACAAAAACAAATAAATGAAGGCATTAAGTAACTTCTCCATTTCAAAATGTATATTTAGAACTTAAAAGTATAAAATTCTTTAAAGATGAGGTTTGAGCTTGACCATTCAGAGGCACTTGTATTTGAATCTAGAACTCACATTAAACCAAAGATGAAAGTAACATATCTTGGATTCCTTCCGGCAAAACATATTAAGCATTAAGATATCAAAAAGAAGACTATAGCTTAATATTTTAAGAGACTTATTGGCATTCTGAAGTCAAAACTCAATGAGAGAAACTCATTTAAAGCAATGAACACCTAAAAAATGCTATTAATGCACACTTTGAGAGCTTAAAAATGGACCATAGCAGATTTGGAAAATAAACTAACAAACCTCCATAAAAATTTAATGAAACATGGGAATCATCTAAAAAGAGCTATAATACTATCCCAGAAATCTATAATAAAATTTCATTTGAGAAATGATCATGGTACTTTGAACAGAATGGTGACAGAAGTTTCATGCAAAAGTCATAATAGCTATAAGAACTTAAAAGAACTTTTAAGCAGTTGCAGCAGTATATTGCCAAACAGAAAATTAAAACAAAGAGTTATTAGGAAGAGGGAGGTTTTCAAGATGATCTGGTCATATCATGTGCATATTTCAGTGTTCATTTAAAATATTTTTTTCAAATGAGAAAATAAAATTTAGCACAATTATATTTTCATGGAAAAAATCTTTTAAAATAAATTAATAGTTTGGTTTTTTTAATGGACAAAAGTATGTTATTCATTGAATTTCTGGGATGCAGCAACTGAAATTTATAATAACTTTATGTACTTGAATCTATAAATACTATCTAATATAGTGAACAAATTGTACTTTAGAGGTGTTACATTTGCAGGTCAATTTTAGAATATCTCCCCACCCAAAAGAAGAAAGAGCATTGATTGAATTTCTTAGATCACATTAGAAATAAAAATTCTAGCAGAATATCCATTTGTTTTTTAAACAAGCAGTCATCACTTCATGATAACAATCAAGCCTCATAACACTGACATACAAAGATTTTTTAAGAGTACCAGAAAGCAATTTAGTATCAAATGAAACTTCTGAATTGGCTAAGATCCGAGAACAACATTAAAAAGGTGTCACACATTGTATATGAAATAAAATTAGCACAGGTGAAAATCAGTATTAATGAATTTCATGTGCAGATTTATTCAACAACAATAACCTCTAAATTTTAAATTATACATATCACATTTCATTTTCCCCTTTATTTCCTTGTCCTTTTGGGGGGAGATTGAGGGTGGTAAGGGGATAGAGAAGGGACTTTGTTCAGATTTTTTTGTTTTATGTTTGTTTGCAAAGTCAACTGTTTATATGAGCTACATTCACCTTAACTCATACTATAATTATTTTAACAAAGTAGCATTAAAAAAACTTTTTGGGAAGTCTGTTGTGCTTAAATTGTCGTTTCTCTGAATAGAGGGTTCTGAGTTTATGATCTCCCTTTAATATTTATTACCTATATGACCCTGAGCAATTAACTTGTCTCTTGTAAGTCTCAGTTTCTTCATCTTCAGTACAAGCATTTTGAATTCAGATGGACTCTAGAATTCCTTCTAGTTCACTTTCTATAGATATTCCTATGACAATTCAATATCATCAAAAACGTTTTTTTTTTTAAAAGAGATACACTGGGAAATTTCACAAGAAATCAAGAATGAGGTAAGGGTGACTACATTCCCCGCTATTATGTGACTTAATATGTTGAGAATGCAAAATGTGCCTTCTTGAAAATTAATTCAATTCAGTAAACAATAAAAGTAAAATATTTTGTTCAATGCTAGCCAAAATGTGGAAATAAGTAAAAGGCATTTTACTTGTAGACTATGATTAAGCTTTCAACCTGTTCATTGAGTGAAACTGATGTGAAACTCTTTCCTTTCCTGCCTATTACCATCAATATATAATTTACCATCATAGAAATGTGCCTCAATTCACTGAAAGATTAAGTGACTTTTTTTGTTGTTGCAGAGTAGGTATCAGAGGCAGGACTTGAACCGAGATCTTCTGATTGTGGAGACAGTGATCTTTTCATCATTTTGTACTTCCTGACTCCAAGGGCTGCTGTATGGCTACTGTGTCTTACCACATTTTCTTTTTCTCTTCTCTCCATCTCTCAGCTCTTTCTCTGTCTTTGTCTCTCCTGTTGCTTTATTTATTTATTAAAGTAATTTTTTTATTTTAGTTTTCAACATTCACTTCCATAAGTTTTAAATTTTCTCCCCCTCCCCAAGATGGTATGCAATCTGATGTAGGTTCTACATATACATTCCTATTTAACACATTTTCATGTTAGTCATGTTATATAGAAGAATTAGAATAAATGGGAGGTACCATGAGAATAAAACAAAACAAACAAACAAAAATAGCCTGCTTCACTTTGCATTCTGACTCCATAGTTCTTTCTCTAGGTGCGGATGGCATTTTCCATCATGAGTCCTTTAGAATTGTTTTAGGTCCTTGCATTGCTCAGAAGGGCTAAGTATACCAGTCAATCAGCTCATGCTATGGCTGCTACTGTGTACGATGTTCTCTTGTTTCTGCTCACTTCATTCAGCATCAGTTCATGTAATTCCTTCCATGTCTTTCTGAAGTCCTGCTGTTCATCATTTCTTTTTCCTCTCTGAAGCCCTCCTGTTCATCATTTCCATTACATTCATATACCTCAGCCTGTTCAGCCATTCCCCAATTGATGGGTATCCCCTCAATTTCCTGTTGCTGGCCACCACAAGAAGGGCTGCTATAAATATCTTTGTACATGTGGGTCCTTTTCCTATTTTGATGATCTCTTTGGGATACAACTCTAGATCTCCCATTAATCTTTCTGTATCCTATTTCTCTTTCTGTATCTCCCTTTCTATCTCTCTCTGTGTTTACATATACTGTGTACATAGATATGTATAATATGTTTATGTATACATATAATCATGAGTGAAATTAATTCAGTATTTTAAAATCTAACTGTTATCTTCAGTGACACAATGTAGTATCTGATTTATCTATGTGTATCCCAGAGCAGATGCTTATATTTCTATCAGTCAGAATCTCCTTGATCAGTTTTTTTGTCTAGAAATATAAGGTGACATATTAAATCTTCTGTGAATGTTTACTTTCTATTTCTTCATGAGTCATATTCCCCCTTTCCTACTAGAAACAATGATGGCAGCTGGCTAAATTTCTTACAAGGCAGCGTTTTTTTAAAATTGTTTTTGTTGTTAACACAATGAAAATTTCTTTTGATATGATCATGAAGAAATTCATTTTGCCCTCTTTTCTTCAGTCATTTTCTATATCATAAGTGATGTATCCATCAATTACACTTACATCAATATTTCTTTGATGAGGTCTTTTTTCTTTCTTTCTTTCTTCCTCTTTGGGAATAAAAGGAAAAGTAGAGCAGATGTGCCTCCTTTAAAAAATTTTGTGTTGTTTTAACTGATGTGTAAAATAAGAGTCTGTTTTCCTTTATAGCCAGCCACCGGGTTTTTTTTCAACATGAAAAGAAAGCTACTTGCCTATTTTCAGATTAAAAACAACTTAGAACATCACAGAGAAGGGCAATGAAAGTTCTAAAGTTTCAGTTGAATCAGAGACATTTTAAACTTCAATATCCCTAACTTTAGCATTAAAAAGACCAAAAAGGCTATAACTATATTTAAAGAAAATGCATATCAAATCATACTACAATATGTGGATTTTTTATCACTGAGCTTTGAGGAAATGCTTCTCTTACACAGTTTTTATCATGTACTACTAATACCAAAAATACAACCTGAGTCAAAGGTTTATTTTTATCGCAAATATATTTTAAAGATATTTATCTTTTTAAAAATCAGTTCCTCTTCTTTTTACATAATAGGCATTTGTCAATATATACTAACACCAAGTCTCCTACACTCTATGAAAATTTTTAAGCAAAAAAAAAAAAATAGAGTGAGTGTGTTTGATGCCTTACACGTATGTGGTTTACTGATTGTGAACAGAAAGGAAGCAACAGTACTTTAAGCTAAAGAAAATTTGACAACAGATTGCTCCTTTTTTTTAGTGTTTTACATTTCAGTGGTCATTATGCATATTGTTCATTTGGATCTGCTTTCTTTACCTGTTGAACTTAATGCATAACAACTCAATGTGTATTTCTCTTATTTTTCTATCTTTCTCATTCTATACTGGAAAATAATATTTTGTTATGCTCATATGCTATAGTTAGTTCATTCCTCAGTCATTTGGCACATGTTTTATTTCCAGGTTTTTGTTATCATGAATGTTGTTTTAAGTAGTTTTATTGTAGTTGTTGTTGAGTCATTTTAGTGGTGTCCAACTCTCTGTGACTCCATTTGGTTTTTGGGGTTTTTTTTTGGCATCCAAAGTGGTTTGCCATTTCCTTCCCCAACTCATTTTACATATAAGCAATTGAGATAAAACAGATTAAGTGACTTGCCCAATGTCACATAATAGAACGTGTCTAAGGTTCGATGTGAACTTGGATCCTCCTAACTCCAGAGCTGACATTCTATCCACTATGTCATGTGGCTGCCCTTTGTTCTTTTTTAGTTTTTCTTTTTTTAACTGTCAACTTCCTCTTTAGAATATGGTTCAAGAAGTGAGATGCCCAAGTGAAAGTGTATAAGAAATTTAATACTTTTTTTGCATGATTCAAAATTGTTTTCCATAATGGTTATTTCTTTTTCACAGTTTCACTAATGATAAATCTAGATTCTAAGAGATACTTAACAATGAGATGTCCTATGATTCTTTATCTTTGATAATTTCATTTGTGTGAGGCCATATCTCAGGGTTCTTTTAATTTGCATTTCTCCATTTACTTGTGATTTTAATAAGATATCAGATGATTGTTAACAGCATATATTTCTTTAAACTATTTGTTCATACACTGATCATATATTAAAAAAAATGACTCATAGATATATATTTCTCTATAGATTAAAATTTCAGGCATTTATCAGATATTTATCAGTTGTATTTTCCTAATTCATCACTATTTTTCTAATCCTACTTGCATTTGTTCAAACTTTCCAAAACATTTATAATACAGATACTTACTTTTACAAACTCTGATTCTGGTTTCGCAAAGACTATACCAGTAGAATATGAGGTGTAGCAAAATTCTGCCATATTGGAGAGGTTTTGAGGATGATTTTGACAATAGGTCAAGTCTGTTTTCTGAGGACCATATTAATTGAACATCACAAATAATCATGTATATATTGACTAGTTGGTGATTAACTCTTTGGCTATGTCTACACATGAAGCCAAGAAAAACACAAAAGACACCAAACTCCGACATAGCTGCTTTCTGTAATTACATTGACATTAAGGCATAAAATGGAATAGACTAGGCTAAGTTTTAGATAAGATTCCATCGTATTTATTGTTCATTGTTTATATTTTAAAAATTGATTCATTAGGACAAATAACTTTTTAAAGGCTCTCTTCCAAACAGGCATCTCACATCACTATACAAATTCAGAGATGGCAGAGGGAGAGGGATTTATAAAGGGAAAACTGACTGAATGGCAAAAACACATAAATAGTAAAAAAAAATTGCAAGAAGCTAAATGTTACTCTCATAGGTAGATAAATCTAATGGAAAGGAAAGCCAAAAATTGAAATTTACAATATTGAATAAATTATTAGAAAAGGTAGAATAGAAAGTCTTATTATATCTTCTGAAAAAGGACATATGTGTGTGTATATATATATATATATGTATATATATACATATATATGTACATATATATGTACATATATGTAAAACTCTAAAAAAAGTTACCAGACCATGTCCTGGAGCTCAGAAGAATTATGAATAAATGGAAAAAGATAGCTGACTACTCCCTTGAAGATTACATGATTTAATAAAATATTATTTCTGTAACAAAAACCAGAGGTAGAGTCCTGAAAGCACACTTTAAAATAAAATTCTGAATAATGAGTGGGCCAAAGAATAATCCATAAAGACAACACATATTTGCAAAATAATGATAACAGTGTGACAACTACCACATATAGATAGGATAAATTGGAGAAAATCTCAAAGGGAAGACACTGGGCTTCAGAGGTGTTGGAATAAATTTCTTGTGGAAGGTCAAATTTTAGCTGATTTAGAGGAAGCCAAGGATCTGCGATGAAGAATGTGACAACCCCAGGCATGGTGATAGCCAGTGAAAATGCAGTCAAGAAATGAAGGAACTTTTAAGAGAAACAACAAGGAGACCAGGGTATAGTATGTAGACATGGAAAAGGTATTAGAAGATTAGAAAGGTGAGAAAGGGTAAATTATGATAAGTGCATTAGAAAACAATTAGAGGATTTATTATTTGATCTTAGAAATAATAGAGAGCCACTAAACTTCACTAAATATGGGTGGAAGTGATATGGTCGGACCTGCATTTATAGGAATAGTAATTTGACAGTTAAGTAAAGGATGGATTGAAGTGGAAAGAAACTTGAAACAGAACAATCAGAATTATTTTTAAAAATGAAATAACATAATTTTAATATCATCCATATTTTAGTTACATAATATGAAAACTGAGAATTTAGAGGACATGGATTATTAATCTTCAACCATAAAAAAACTCCTTAAATTAGCTTGTGAAGATCTTGAGCTATCCAATCACAAAAAAGTGATACTGAACAAATCATAAATGTACTATTAAGGGTAACATAGAGGGAACTTGTCAAGATTGCTTCGCAGGTTAATATTGTCAGATGTTTAAAGAGCAATTAATACATAATATGCTATACAAATTAGTCACACAGTGTGAGAAAGAATAAAGTCTATCAGGCTTACAAGATGAATATGATCTCAATATCTAAACCACAGTGAAGAAAATATGAAGTGTTTCTTCACATAAAGTGAAAAAAGAACAATAGACCATTATCATTAATGTATATTCATACCAAAAAATCTTAATAAAGTCCTAATAAAAAGTTACAGCAACATATCCAGAAAAGTTATTCCCTAAGAACAAAATGCATATACACTCATGACGCAAGGATGGTTCAGTACTAGGAAAATAATTAGCATAATTAATAACCTTAAAAGAAAAAGAAACAAGAGAACAAGCCTTATATTGACAAACACTGGGGGGAAAAACCAAAACCAAAAAGAAACCCTATGACATAATGTAGTGCTGATTTATGCTAAAGACACTAATAAATAGAGTCTAAGTGGGGCCTTTCTAGAATATGCTTATTATATATATAATACATATATACATATATATCCATTTATATATGTAGATATAGATACAGATGTATAACTAAAAGGTAACTTTTTTTTTTTTACAAAGAAGACCCCCTAAAAAGATTTTCTAATACACACATGGTTAAAACAAGAATGATGATTTATTTGATTAAGTTTTAGAAAAATTAGTAATAGCAATAAGATAAAATTGAAATCAAGGCATAACTGTAAAAAGGAGAAAAAATTATCTTTCTGTACATAATAGGATGCTTTACTTATAAAGCTCCAAGGAAAGTAATTGAGATGATTAGTAGCTTCATCAAAGCACCAAAATCCAAAATTAATCCACGAAGATCATCATCATTTCTATGTAGACATAACAAAAACCAAGAGAAAATAATAAAAAGGCAAATCATATTGAAAATAGCTTAAAATTCACAAAATATCTGTGAATCAGTCTGAAAAAAAACCCACTCAAGTCTTAAGTATCACCTTTGCGGGCTTTTGCTAGCATGGACATCTACAGTTAACTCTTTCTGTGGTCTGGCTAACTCAATTCACTCTATCTTTACATTGGCAAGTCTTGGACAAGTACCAATATGTGGCAAAAGTTAACCATTTTTTCGGAGGTGTATGGGACATACTCACCCAGAATTACCTCTATATCTCTTGAGACCCCACTGGTGCGCTTCCATTTATACAAATAGCCACTTGTGATGAAGCAAAAAAGAAGATAACTCACCTTATGTTGAATAAAGTAAATTCAGAAATGATAAATACATAATTTATTCATAAATTTGGGTTAGAGGGTAAAAGGATGCACTTACAGAATCCTATCCTGGAATCACAGAATGGAGGAAAGCTAATGTTTTTAGGGTAATGGAGCTCTAACACTACAGGCTTTAATGTCATTGGTATGCTCAAGAACATCTGTATCACATAAAGTCATTTCTCTTAAACTATTCTGTCTCTAACTTCCTTCCAGATGGAGAATCATCTCTTTTATTCAGCAAAGCATTTATAGACTTTTAAATATAGAATTACCTTTAACATAATGCCTAAGAATGTTTATGTTATTCATTTAGCTCATCAAGTTGTCTATGTCTAGGCAATTCAGTGAGGCCCAACCAGCTATTCACATTGACAATAACTAAAAAAATTTGTAAAATATTTGGAAGCTAATCTATCATAACACACTCAAATCATATAAAGAGAATCATAAAATGGTCTTCATAGAGAGAGTATGTGAGTAGTTATAAAGATTATCTTTTGCTCATGGTTTAGCTATATCAAAGTAATAAAATGACAATATTAATCATGTCCCTTTATAATGATACTGTAACAATCAAATTACCACGTTATTACTTTATGAAGGCACACAAAATAATAAGATGAATTTGGTGTTACAGAAAGTCCACATCCTCAAGACAATTTTTAAAAATAGTTATAACGATTGGGGAATTACATTTCCAAACTTGAAATTATTACAGTGTACGAATCATCAAAGCAGTTTGGTACTGGTTAAAAAGCAGAAAAACATATCAATAAAACAGATTAGGATCGCATATTTATAGGAGGAAGGGAAGTTCAACAATACCTCATCACCTCCTTTTAAAAGTAATGAGAAGGGGCCCAATGATGAATTGTTCAAGTTAACGCAGATGAAAAATAACAGAGATGTATTTTGAATCCAGGTCATTAATCTCTAGTTTTTCTTTCCGTAAGCCATATTTTTCAAACTCTGCTACTTTTGACTAAATAAGCAAGAGTCAGAAGAATTGAATTCAGTATGCAAGTGTTTGATAAATCCAAGGACATAACCTAATTGGTGAAGAGCTCTCTAGTCAAGAGCTCCCGAGAAAATCGGAAATCAGTTTCAAAAATAAAATGAATGAATGAATAAGTATAGATTGAACAGGTTTAGGCTAACATCTTGCATTGTATGTCACATTATGTGTTCCAAAGGGACACAATTCAAATATAAAAGATCAATTATTTTGTTAATTAGATAATAATGAATTAAGTTATCTCAATTATATAGAGGAAGAATTCTTAACACAATGGATACTAGAAAAGATAAAAGAGCATTTGAAAAACATGAAATTGAAAAGCTTTTCTTTTAACATTACTAAAGTAATTAGAATAAGAAGGGAAACTACCATTTGGGGAGAAAAATGTTTTTATGAAATACCCTTGGGACAGGTCTAAAGTTTAATATTTATAGAAAATTAACACAAGTTTAACAACAACAACAAAGATAAGTATCGTTTATGTAGTAAAGCACTGTGTTAAATATTTTACAGTTATCTCATTTGGTGCTTACAACAATCTGGGAATGTAGATGCTATTATTGCTTCCATTTAACAAAGGAGGAAACTGAGGCAGATATAGGTTAAGTGACTTCCCCAAGGTAATGTAGCTATTTTTGTTATCCAATGAATGAATTGTCAAATTTATGAAAAGAGTTTAAAATCATTAACAATCATATATGTGTGTGTGTTCGTCCATCATTCCTGAAGAAGGCCATGCCATCAGAGAAATAATGATATGACTTGCACTTGACTTTGTTTTGAGTGAGGGAAGGCTGTGCAGGTCACCAGCCTCACTTCTCCTCCAGAACCATCTGAATGCAGTGACCAGATATTCATCAGGATGACTGGAGGTGACTCAGGATGAGGCAATTGGAGGTGTGACTTGCCCAAGGTGACACAGCTAGTGAGTGTCAAGTGTCTCAAGGTGAGATTTGAACTCAGATCCTCCTAACTCCTGCACCAGTGCTCTATCCACTGCACCACCTACCTGCCCCACCCAAGGGGGTAACAATCATATATGCAATTATTTCAAATTCCTAATAAGAGACATTAAAATTAATCCATCTTTAAGATTTCACTACCTACATCCAGTATATTGCCAAAATTGGGAAAAGATAGAAATAAGTAATGTTAAAGGAACTGCAGATAGTCATGCTAATCAACTTTTCACATAGCTGTGAATATATCCACTCATTCTGGAAAGCACTTGCAAAAAGTGACCAAAATTGATACTCTGACTCAGAGACTCTATGTTTGACAAATATTCCAAGGAAATCAAAAACAGAAAAAAACTCACATTTGCCAAAAATATTCATAGCAGCAAAAAACTATAAATAATGTGGGTACTCATAAATCAATAAGCATTGATTTAGTAAGAATCTAACATATGCCAGGCAATATATGAGGCATTAGGAATACAAAAGCAGAAATGAAATTCTTCCTTCCTATAAGGAAATTGTATTTTTTTTTACAGAGAAGAAGTATGCAAGTATATATGTTCATATAATTAGACAGAAAAATAGAGAATGATAAAGTAATTTGGTGAGGGAGGGCATAATCAAGAAAAAAACTGTACATAAAACACTCCATTGATCGACAAATGGGTAAACAATTTGATAATTCCATAGCAATGTAATATCACTATGTTCTAAGAAACAAATATGAAGTTTTCAGGGAGATGTAATTGATCCAGAGTGGAGTAATCAAAGTCAGGAAATAATAAATGTTCAATTCATTGTTTTCTTTCTCTTTTAATATGTATTCTGAAATGAATTTTCTTCTAAGGCAGAATTTTTGGATCTACGGTCAGTGGACTCATAAGTGATATGTGGATAGATTTCAAAAGGTGTATGAACTTCAATGGGGAAAAAATTTCAATTGCCTTTGATGTCATTTGTAATCCTATTTATTTTATTACATGAATTTAATAACCTTACTCAGGGAAAGGGTTTGTAAGCTTTATCAATCTGCTAAAAGTGTCCCATAACCCACAAAAGGAGGATCAGAATCCATGTTCTAATGAATTTAATTTCATGCCATAAATTCTGGCATGGTGTTTCATTCTTTAATTTTTTAAATTTTTTAAATTTTTATTTTTTTAATTTATTTATTTAACTTTTAACATTCATTTTCACAAAATTTTGGGTTCCAAATTTTCTCCCATTTGTCCCCTCCTCCCACTCCAAAACACCAAGCATTCTAATTGCCCCTATCACCAATCTGCCCTCTCTTCTATCATCTCTCTCTTCCCTTGTCCCCATCATCTCTTTTGTCCTGTAGGGCCAAATTACTTTCTATACTCCATTACCTGTATTTCTTATGTCCTAGCGGCAAGAACAGTACTCGACAGTTGTTCCTAAAACTTTGAGTTCCAATTTCTCTTCATCCCTCCCTCCCCACCCATTCCCTTTGGGAAGGCAAGCAATTCAGTATAGGCCATATTTGTGTAGTTTTGCAAATGACTTCCATAATAGTCGTGTTGTGTAAGACTAACTATATTTCCCTCCATCCTATCCTGCCCCCCATTGCTTCTATTCTCTCTTTTGATCCTGTCCCTCCCCAAGAGTGTTGACTTCTAATTGTTCCCTCCTCCCATCGCCCTCCCTTCCATCATCCCCCCCACCCTGCTTATCCCCTTCTCCCCCACTTTCCTGTATTGTAAGATAGGTTTTCATACCAAAATGAGTATGCATTTTATTCCTTCCTTTAGTTGAATGTAATGAGTAAACTTCATATTTTTCTCTCACCTCCCCTCTTTTTCCCTCCACTAAAAAGTCTTTTGCTTGCCTCTTTTATGAGAGATAATTTACCCCATTCCATTTCTCGCTTTCTCCTCCCAATATATTTCTCTCTCACCCCTTAATTTCATTTTTTAAGATATAATCCCATCCTCTTCAATTCACTCTGTGCTCTCTGTCTCTGTACGTGTGTGCATGTGTATGTGTGTGTGTGTGTGTGTGTGTGTGTGTGTGTAATCCCACCAACTACCAAGATATTGAAAAATTTCAAGAGTTACAAATAGTCTTTCCATGTAGGAATGTAAACAGTTCAACTTTAGTAAAGTCCCTTATGACTTCTCTTTACTATTTACTTTTTCATGCTTCTCCTCATTCTTGTGTTTGAAAGTCAAATTTTCTTTTCAGCTCTGGTCTTTTCATAAAGAATGCTTGAGAATCCTCTATTTCCTTGAAAGACCATTTTTTCCCCTGAAGTGTTATACTCAGTTTTGCTGGGTAGGTGGTTTTAGTCCTAGTTCCTTTGACTTCTGGAATATCACATTCCATGCCCTTCTATCCCTTAATGTAAAAGCTGCTAGATCTTGTGTTATCCTGATTGTATTTCCACAGTACTTGAATTGTTTCTTTCTAGCTCCTTGCAATATTTTCCCCTTGACCTGGGAACTCTGAAATTTAGCCACAATGTTCCTAGGAGTTTCTCTTTTTGTATCTCTTTTGGGTAGTGATCAGTGGATTCCTTGAATATTTATTTTGCCTTCTGGTTCCAGAATCTCAGGGCAGTTTTCCTTGATAATTTCATGAAAGATGATGTCTAAGCTCTTTTTTTGATCATGGCTTTCAGGTAGGCCCATAATTTTTAAATTATCTCTCCTGCATCTATTTTCCAGGTCAGTTGTTTTTCCAATGAGATATTTCACATTATCTTCCACTTTTTCATTCTTTTGGTTTTGTTTTGTGATTTCTTGGTTTCTCATAAAGTCATTAGCCTCCATCTGTTCCATTCTAATTTTGAAAGAACTATTTTCTTCAGTGAGCTTTTGAACCTCCTTTTCCATTTGGCTAATTCTGCTTTTGAAAGCATTCTTCTCCTCATTGGCTTTTTGAACCTCTTTTGGCAATTGAGTTAGCTTGTTTTTCAAGGTGTTATTTTCCTCAGCATTTTTTTGGGTCTCCTTTAGCAAGGTGTTGACCTGCTTTTCATGCTTTTCTTTCATCTCTCTCATTTCTCTTCCCAGTATTTCCTCCACCTCTCTAACTTGATTTTCAAAATCCTTTTTGAGGTCTTCCATGGCCTGAGCCCATTGAATATTAATTTTGGATGTTTGGGATACAGAAGCTTTGACGTTTATGTCTTTCCCTGATGGTAAGCATTGCTGTTCCTCATCTGAACGGATGGGAGGAGATATCTGTTCACCAAGAAAGTAATCTTCTATAGTCTTATTTTTTTCTCCTTTTCTGGGCATTTTCTCAGAGAGTTTCTTGACTTCTTAGTTTCCTCTCCACACTCATCTAGCTTCCAAATCCCTCCAACTAGTGCTTGGGGGATGAGATTCAAATGCTGCTTCCCAGCCTCAGGGCTTTTGGTGGGGGCAGGGATGCTATTCTGCGTGAGATTATATTCAGGTGCTCATGTGGGTTCAGGGCTGCCTCACAGGGCTCAGTTCCCTCAGGGGATTTATGCAGAGACCTTCAACAATAGATACAAGCTCCTGCCTGCTTTGGGAGCCTGTGTCTGCTGCCACCTCCACTGCTGCTTCCCGAGGGGGCCTGAGTTATGGGGACAGCCCTTTCCCCTCTCGGTGAGCAAAAAGACTCTCTCACTGACCTTTGGTGCCTGTGGGTGGAGGAACCTGTGCAGCTGCTGGAGATTCTGTCCCTGAAGCCTGCTCAGATCTGCTCCTCTCCAGGCTCCTGGGTCAATGCTCTGGAACAGAAATCTCGCCCACTCCGTTGTTCTGTGGCTTCTGCTGCTCCAGATTTTGTTTGGAGTTCTTCTTTACAGGTATTTTATGGGCTGTGGGTTTGGAGCTAGCATATGTTTATCTTTCTACTCTGCCATCGTGGCTCCTCCCCCTCTCATTCTTTTATTTTTAATAAGTCATTTATTTTTTGCTATGACTTTGTTCTTTGTACTACTTTGAATTTATTACTATATTATTTATATTCCTCTATTTTTAATGGAGACATTTATTTTTCTATGACTTGTTCTTTGAACCACTCTGAATTTAATATTATATTATTTAATCTCTGCATTTTTGTCACTTTTTTGTTTGCATTTTTAAAACTGTTTCTCCCCACCTCACCTAGACTGGAAGCATAGAGGCCATTCTATAAGCCTGATCCCACTACTGCTTGCTCCATGCAGGAGATTTCATGTTCTCTCTTTCTGATGTGTGCCAATTTGTGCCTTGGGGCCCCCTGTTCCCAAGGCTTCAGAATATTGACATATTATCTCAGTAGAGATACTATATGCTTAACCCAAAGCAGCTAGAAGCTCTGGAGTTTAAGAAGTTAGCCAGTTTCACCCAACCAGTGCCTGGCAGTCTCTGTTTTTCTATATTTTCCTAATATACTTTGTGAATTGATTAGAATTTTTAGTGTGTGAAAGATGATGTATTATTTTCCTTTCCTACACAAAATGCTTAAAAAACCATTCATTGTAATTCAGTTTCATAATTATTAATGATTTATCAAAGGCAATTCCCTACCATTCAGTCTAGATCCCAATTTTCTGACTTGTTTATATTTTGGCTAGATTGGGTAGATTTTCTAGGTTTGAAAGTAAAGTCACCTGCAATTATTTAGTGATTAACTATCTGCTTTATATTTTTAGGGGGTAATCTTAGTTATCTTTCTCTATAACTATCTATATGCTATTATATCCAGCACAAATCAATTTAATACTTACATGTTATTACTTATTATGACTTTAAGCATAATATGGTTTCCCATTTTTTATTTATTTTCTCTTTCATTTTAAAAAAGCTTTTAATTTTAAAAAGTTTGCACAACCATAATTTTTCCAATATTCCTCTCCCTTCTAGAATGCTGTCCCATTGAATAAAATGTCTTTTTTGTTGTTTTGTTGATTGTCTATATTTTATTTTTTTTTAGTTGCTCAAGGGATTGTCCCTTTATGTTTTAAATTTTTTAATATACAATTTATTTGTTTTCAGTTCTTAACATTCACTTTCACAAGAATTTCAATTCAAAATCTTCTCCCCATCTCTCCCCACCACCCACCCCAGGATAACATGCATCCCATCCACCCTTTCCTCCAGTCTGTCTGCCCTTCTATTATACACCCTTCTTCAACCCCCCTTCCCCTCTATATTCCTGTAGGGCAAACTAGATTTCTATACTCCATCGACTGTATAGCTTAATTTCCAGTTGCTTGCTAAAAGTTTTTTTTTTTTTGCTTTCATTCTTAAAGTTTAAGTTTCATATTCTCTCCCTCCCTCTCAACTCACTTTCATTGAGAAAACAAACAATTCAATATAGGTCATACATGTGTAACAATGCAAACTACTTTCATAATAGTTAGGTTGTAAAAGACTAACCACATTTCCCTCTGTCCTCTCCTGCCCTTCATTTATTCCATTCTCTCCCTTGACCTGTCCTCCCACAATAGTGTTTGCTTCTGATTATCCCTTTCCACATTTTGCTGTCCCTTCTATTATCTTCCCTCTCCTAACTCCTTCTTCTTTGCCTTCTTGGAGGATAAAATAGATTTCCATATCCAATTATTCCCTCCTTAAGTCAAATCCCATGAGAATAAGGCTTAATACTTTCCTTTCATCTTCCCCATCTTCCCCTGCTTTGTAGAAGCTCTTTTTTCCCTCTTTTATGTGAGATGATTTGCTACATCCTACCTCTCCTGTTCTCTTACTCCTAGTATATTGCATTCTAGAGTAAATTTTATTTTTTAAGGTATTCTTCCTTCATATTCAATTCACACTGTGTCCTGTGTCTCTGTGTCTCTGTCTCTCTCTATGTATGTATTATACACACACACACACACACACACACACACACACACACATGTACATATACATACCTATATACATATATAATATACACATACAGGCATTCCCAGGGCAGGTACATAGTGCAGTGGATAGAATACCAGTGCAGGAGTCAGGAGGACCTGAGTTCAAATCTCACCTCAGACACTTGACACTCCTTAGACTCCTTGTCACCTTGGGCAAGTCACTTTACCACAATTGCCTCATCCTGGGTCATCTCCAGTCATCCTGAAGCACATCTGGTCGCTGGATTCAGATGGCTCTGGAGGAGAAGTGAGGCTGGTGATCTGCCACAGCTCTCCCTCACTCAAAACAAATTCAAGTGCAAGTTATGTCATCACTTCTCTGATGTTATGATCTTCTTTGGCAAGGAAGGATGAACACACACCTGCATATCCATACATATCTAGATATATATGTACATACATATATATGTGTGTGTGTATGTGTATGTGTGTGTATATTCCTTCTAACTACCCTGTTACTGAAAAAGATCTCACGAATCAGAAATAACATCTTTCCATGTAGGAATGTAAGAAGTTCAAATTTAATGAGCTCCTTAAGGCTACTATTTCCTGTTTACCTTTCCATGTTTCTCTTGATTCTTGTATTTGAAATTCAAATATTTTATTCAACTCCGGTCTTATCAACAAGAATACTAGGAAGTCTTCTATTTCATTGAAATTCCATTTTTCCCCCTGAAATAATATACTTAGTTTTGTTGGATAAGTGATTCTTTGTTTTAATCCTATCTCCTTTGACCTCTGGAATATCCTGTTCCAAGCCCTTCAGTCCTTTAGCGTAGAAGCTGCTAAATCCTGTGTTATCCTGACTGCGTTTCCACAATACTTGTATTGTTTCTTTCTGACTATCTGTAATATTTTCTCCTTGACCTGGAAACTCTGAAATTTGACTGCAATATTCAGAGGAGTTTTCTTTTTGGTATCTCAGGTGATGATCAATGAATTCTTTCCATTTCTATTTGTGAATATCAGGTCAGATTTCCTTGGCAATTTCCTGGAAGATGATATCTAGGCTCTTTTTTTGATCATGGTTTTCAGGTAGACCAATAATTTTTAAATTATCTCTCCTCAAACTATTATCCAGGTTAGTTGTTTTTCCAATGAGATATTTCATATTGTTTTCTATTTTTTCATTCTTTTTGTTTTGTTTTGTAATTTCTTGATTTCTCATAAAGTCATTAGATTCCATTTGCTCCATTCTAATTTTTAAAGAACTCTATTTTTCAGTGAGCTTTTGAACCTTCTCTTCCAACTGGCCAATTCTGCTTTGTAGGGGTTTCTTCTCCTCACTGGGTTTTTGGACCTCTTTTGCTGTTTGGGTTAATCTGTTTTTAAAGGTGTTATTTTCTTCAGCAGTTTCTTGGGTCTCCTTTAGCAAGTTGTTGACTCACTTTTCATGATTTTCTTGCATACTTTTCCTTTCTCTTCCAAATTTTTCCTCCACCTCTCTTTTTGATTTCCAAAATCCTTTCTGAACTCATTCATGACCTGAGACCATTTCATTTTTATTTTGGAGGTTTTTGATGTAGAAGCCTTAACTTTGATGTCTTCCCCTGATGACATGCTTTGTTCTTTCTCATCTGAAAGGATAGAAGAAAATACCTCTTCACCAAGAAAGTAAACTTCTATCATCTTATTTTCTTTTCCATTTTTTGGACATTTTCTTAGCCAGTTATTTGACTTTTGAGTCTGTTGTCAAATGGAGGGTATGCTCTAGGGAACTGTAATTTCCAGTTGCTCCAAGATGACACAATCAGTGGGAGAGGAGTTTACTTTTTTCTTGGTCTGCACTCTGGTCTGTGAGCAATCACAAGTACTCTTTTCTGCCCAGGAACTGTAAATAGGATTCCCTCTACAGAACCTTCACCAGCTCCACCATGCCACTGCTCCTCCTCATCCCATGGCTGCCACTCAGAACTGAGGCCCAGATTGATAGTTTGATTACCTCAGAGTTTTAGGCTGAGGGCTCCAAAAGTGAACACTGCTGCTGTAGTGTCTGCTGCAGCCCTGTCACTAGGGCTGGGGCCAGAATGCCCTCCCCTTTCACTCAGGTGAAAGCTTTCTTACTGACTTTTGAAGCTTTCTTTGGCATTTGTAAGGTGAGAAATCTGGGAACCATAGCTGCTATTTGTGATTTCGTGTCCTGAAGCCTGCTCCAATCCTGTTGGTGCCACATGGCCAAGACTGGGCTATGCTCTGCACTGAGCCTGGTGCAATAGACCTTTCCTGTCAGCCTTCTAGGCTGTCTTGGACTAGAAATTTCTTTCACTCTTTCATTTTGTAGCTTCTGATGCTCTCGAATTTGTTTAGAGTCATTTTTTTACAGTTAATTTGTGGGATATGGGGATAGAGCTAGATCACGTCCATCTTTCTCCTCCACCATCTTGATTCCATCTTAAAGAAATGTGTTTAAAGAAAATGTTAAGGGGGCAGAGCCAAGATGGTGGAATAACAGCATGCACATTCTAGAGTGCTGTCCCCAAGCCCTATAAACCTATAAAAATGACTCTAAACAAATTCTGGAGCTGCAGAATCCACAGGATGAAGGTGTAAAGCTGAACTCCAGCCCAAAACAGCCTGGAAGGTCATCAGGAAATGTCTATTGTACCTCACTGAGAGCAGAGCATAGTCCAGCATGGACCATGCCAACACAGACAGGACCTAAGCCAGCCTTGGGGAGACTAAATCTGTGGCAGCTTTCAGACATTGGGACCGCAGAATGCTGAGGAGAAATTGGAAGATCAGTGGGAAAAGCCTGTGAAACCAGTGCAGGAGAGTAGAGTGGTCCTGTCCTAGCCTCATGGTGGCAGAGGAGGAAGGGGAAGAAAGAACTATCAGCAGCCACAGCAACAGCAGTGGTAGCTGCAGGCACTGTTTCTGGAGCTCTAAACCTATAGATTGTGTTGGGATCAAGCAGCTGACAGTACACTCCCCAGCCCCACTTGAAACAGAGTACTACCTTGACAAAGAGCTCAAAAGCCAAGTACATGGCTGGGGAAATGAGCAAAATCCTGAAAAAGAATCAGACTATAGAATCTTACTTTGGTGACAAGGAGGACAAAAGCATGCCAACAAAAGAAAATAAAGTCAAAGCTCCTCCATCATAAACCTCCAAAAATAATATGAATTGGTCTCAGGCCATGGAAGAGCTCAAAAAGGATTTTGAAAATCAAATAAGAGGAGAGCAAAAATTAGGAAAAGAAATGGGAGTGGTGTAAGATAATTGTGAAAAATGAGCCAACTGTTTCCTAAAAGAGACCCAAATACATGATGAAGAAAATTACACTTTAAAAAATGGACTAGCCCAAATGGCAAAAGAGATCCAAAAAGGCAATGACGAAAAAAAAGCCCTAAAAAGCAGAATTGGCCAGATGGAAAAGTAGATCCAAAAGCTCACTGAAGAAAATAATTCCTTAAAGAGTAGAATGGAGCAGATGGAAGCTAATGACTTTATGAAAAATCGAGAAATTATAAAACAAAACTAAAGGACTGGAAAAGTAGCAGACAATGTGAAATGTCTCATTGGAAAAACAATTGACCTGGCAAATAGATCCAAAAGAGATAATTTTAAAATTATGGGACTACCTTAAAAGCTTGATGAAAATAAGAGCCTAGATATTATCTCTCATGAAATTATCAATGAAAACTGCCCTGATATTCTAGAGCAGAGGGTACAATAAATATTAAAAGAATCCACCAACCACCTGTTGAAAGAGATCCAAAAAAAACAACTCCTAGGAATATTTTGGCCAGATTCCAGAGTTCCCAAGTTAAATATAAAATTTTGCAAGTATCCAGAAAAAAATGAATATTGTGGAAATACAATCAGGATAACATAAGATCAAGCAGCTTCTACATTAAGGGATCAAAGAACTTGGAATGATATTTCAGAAGTCAAGGAGCTAGGATTAAAACCAAGAATCATCTATACATCAAAGCTGAGTATAATATTTCAAGGAAAAAAATAGTCATTTAAGGAAATAGAGGACTTTCAAGCATTCTTGATGAAAAGACCAGAACTGAATAGAAAATTTGACTTTCCAACACAAGTATCCAGAGAAGTATGAAAAGGTAAACAGGAAACAAAATCATAAGGCACTTACTAATATTGAGCTCTTTACATTCCTACATGGAAAGATAATACTTTTATCTCTTGAGACTTTTCTCAGTATTTGGGTAGTTGGAGGGATTATATACATATAGACAGAGGTCACAGGGTGAGATGAATAGGAAGGGATGATATGTAGAAAAATAAAATTAAGGAGTGAGAGAGGAATATATTGGGAGGATAAAGGGAGAAATGAAATGGAGAAAATTATCTCTCTTAAAAGAGGCAAGAAAAATCATTTTCAGTGCAGTGGAAAAGGGGAAAAGTGAGAGGGAAAAAGTGAAGCTTACTCTCATCACATCTGGCTTAAAGAGGGAATAACATGCACACTCAATTTGGTATCAAAATTTATCTTACACTACAGGTAAGTAGAGAAAAAAGTGGATAAGTGGGGTGTGGGGGATGACAGAAGGGAGGAAAAATGGGAAGAGGGGGTAATTAAAAGTAAACACTTTAAGGGAAGGACAAAGTCAAAGAGAGAATAGAATAAATGAGGGCCAGGGCAGGATGGAGGAAAATATAGTTAGTTTTCATAACATGACTTTTATGGAAGTCTTTTGCATAACTACACATGTATAACCTATATTGAATTGCTTGCCTTCTCAGTGGGCAGAGGTGGGGAGGTGGGAATGGAGAGAAGTTGGAACTCAAAGTTTTAAAAACAAATGTTAAAAATTGTTTTTACATGCAGCTAGGAAAAAAGAAATACAGGTAATGATGTATAGAAATGTATCATGCCCTACAAGAAAATAGAGGAGATGGGGATAAAGGAAGGGTGGTGTGACAGAAGGGAAAGCAGATTGGGGGAATTGGTAATCAGAATGTTCAGTATCTTGGGGTGAGGGAAGGAGAGAGATTGGGAGAAAATTTGGAACTTAATATCTTGTGGAAACTAAAAATAAATACATAATTTTTAAAAAAAATGATAAAAAGAAAATGTTAAAGGAAAAGAAATTCAGTTATGTATATGTATATATGTACATATATATGCATATGTACATATATGTCTACATATATATGTATACATGCAGACACAGACACACATAGATGTACCATTTCACAAGATTCTGACTTTTTCAAAGGGTGAGTTGAGGGGAGGAGAATGTTTTCTCATATCTCTTCATTAGGGTCATTTTTGTTCTTTGCAATTTTACAATAATCTCTTGATTTTTTGTGGTTGTTATTTCTGTTTTCATTCTTACAGTGCCTGAGTATATTTTTTTTGGCTTTACTTATTTCATTCTACTTCACTGCTTATTAATGTTAAAATATTTGCAGCATACAAATTTGATATCAATAGTGGTTTGTTTCAACCTAACTTTGTGTGTTTTTTACTTTTCTAAGTTGTGAGTGGTTTTGTACGATTACAACTCTTGATCTTTTGGATTCATTGAAAACAGTAAGTTTTGCTCTAGGCCCTCATTTATATTCTATGCATTTCTTTGTCTTTTAGATTCCTTTTCATTTAGATGACAGATGACAAGATTTTCTTTTCTTACCTGATCTAAATAAATCTTTCAATCAATAGATATTTACAAAGCACTTGCTATGCACCAGCCACTGCCCTAAGCATGGAGGATACAAAAGCAGCCAAAAGACAGTCCTTGCCCTCAATGAGTTTTCAGTCTAATGACAGATAACACGCAGATAAATATATACAAAACAAACTATATACAGGATAAATAGGAAACAGCTGAAAAATAAACACGGAATTAAGAAGGATCTGGAAAGCCTTCCTGTAGAAGATAAGATTTTAGCTGGCATTTAAAGGAAATCTATAAGCAGAGTTGGAGGAGAGAGAGCATTCCAGGCATGGGGATCAGCCAGAGAAAATGCCTAAAGCTAAGAGACAGTATTTGTTTCTGTTTGTTCTTGTTTTAAAGTTTTTCTGGGACATCCTGGATGCTAGTATATGGAAGAAAGAAAACTAGAAGGGTACAAAGTAGCTAGATTAAGTAGGTCTTTGAATCCCAAACTGCATTTTATGTTTGCTCCTGGAGGCAATTGGAAGTCTTTGGAGTTTATGAACTAAGAGAGTGACATGATGGGACTTGTGTTTTAGGGAGGTCACTTTGGTGACTGAATGGAGAATGCATTGGAGTGGGGAGAAACTTAAGTCATGCAGATTGCAATAATAAAGGTATAAGATGATGAGGGCTTACATCAGGGTGGTGGCAGTGTCAAAGAAGACAAGGGACATATTTGAGAGATGTTGCAAAGGTGAAATCAACAGGTCTTGGCAACAGCTTGGATATGGAGGGAGGGAGATAGTGAGGAATGTAGAATGACCCTTAGGTTATGAGCATGGGGAACTAAGAAGGCAGTATTGCCCTCTACCATAATGGGGAAGGTAGTAAGTGGATAGACTTTAGGGGGAAATATAATGAGTTCTATTTTGGGCATATGGAGTTTTTAAGATGCTTGCTAGATATCCAGTTTGTAAGGGCAGTTCACATGTGAGATTGGAGGTCAGCAGAGGGGGTTAGGGCAAAAGTCATAAGTGTAAGGAAGGTACTAAGATCAAGGATGGCTAGGAAAAGTGTCTGGTAGAATGTAAGACTCTGGCTGAGATTTGAAGGAAGCCAAGATAGGTAGGAGGTGGGAATGAGAAAAGAGGGAATTCCAGGAAGGGGAACAGCCAGAGAAAATGCTTAGAGTAGGGAGATGGAAGGTCCTATTCAATGAATAGGACAATGTCACAGGAGCAGAAAATAGATGGAAGGCAATAGGTAAAATAAAACTGAAAAGGTTAGATTAGTGTCCAGGTTATTAAGATTTTTAAAAAGCAAAGAATTTTATATTTGATTCTAGAGATAAAAAGTCATTGCAATTAACTGAGAAGGGATGTAGAATTCTTAGACATGTGGTTTAGGAAGATCGCTTTTAAAGTTAAGTGCATTAGAATGGAGAAGGATTTGAGACACACACACATATCTTATGAGTGAAAGAGCTTGTTTGTGATTAGTTTAAGGGAGCTGGTTTATGGGAAACCTAACAGAGTGAAGGCTTGGAGATGGTGGTGCCCTCAGCTTTGTCACTGAGTATGGATTTCTTTGTTGCTATGATGGATTTTGCTTTCCGGTGTTGGAATTTGGCTTTCTGGTATCTGAATAAATGTTTTGTTCTGTCTTCCATGTGGAGAGTCATAATTCGGAATTGCATTGGCATATTCATGGCTGCTGTAGGTGCTATGAATATCATGTTGGTGCTACACCTAGAGACCAGATATTATCTCCCACCATTCCAGCCATTTGCTTGGTGTGACAGAGTTAATTAAATTTTCTGAATCTCTTTCACATCATTCCTCATTTTTTATCAGAAAACTTAGAAAATACCCTAGTTTCAGTGGTCCAGATTACCCCACTGTCTTCCCCTATAGATGACAACCCAGTCTCCTATTCATGTAATGTTCTTTATGTAAAACGGTATAATTCTGAGCCCTGAGTGATGTGGGATTTTGGATTGGAGTGCACATTTTGTTGAATGTCTGAGGCACTAGTATCCCCTTGGATCTGGGGAGAGTAGAGAGATCCTTTCTTTTGTTACACATGAAATCCATTATTCTTGTATGCCTTCCATTCCTTTGTGTCAGCTTTGCTTTTCAGGAACAATTTCTTCCACTTTTGCCCTGCAGGAAGTAAGGGAAAGAGGAAGTTTAGATTTAGATTTCTTTGAGGAGGTCAGAGGGAGAGAAATAATGAGTTTAGATTGAACATGATGAGTTTTAGATGAATATCAGACATCCAATTCAAAACTTCCAACAGGCAGTTGGAGGTATGAGAATAGAAGTCAGGATAGAAGGTAAGATTGTAAAAATAGACCTGAGGTAATATTCATAGAGATGATAACTGCATCCATGGGAACTGACAAAATCACTGAATAGCCTGGTGTAGAGAAAAAAAAGAGAACCCAAGACAGATTCTTGGGGAACACCAGGTTATTGACCATGACCTGTGTGAAAATCTAGCAAATGACATTGATAACAAGAGGAGAATGAGGAAAGAAAAATGCCAGGAAAACCTAAAAAGAAGCGAATTTCAAGGGAAGGATGGTGATTGACACTGTTAAAAGCTTGAGAGAGTTCATGAAGGATTAAGATTGAAAAGAAAAATAATAGATTTATACATTTGTTAATTTATCATTGTTAATTTTGTAGAGGATAAGTTTCAATTGAATGATGGGGTTGGAAGCCAGAATGAAGAGACTTAAAAAAATTGAGTGAAAGGAAAGGAAGGGGAAGCAGTAATTATAGATACATGTTTTTTAAAAGGAGTTAGCTACAAAAAGATAGATGATGGCATGTAATAATCGAAGGAGAGCTGGATATGACTGTAGGCATCAGGGAAGCAACTGGGAGATACTGAAGCATTGAAGATAAATGAGAAAATGAGTATGATAAAGAGGGTAGTCTGTTGAAGCATATGGGATAGAATGAAAATCATATGTCCATGTAAATGGATTGTTTTGGCAAAGAGAAAGGCCAACTCTTCATTTGAGACAGAGACAAAAGAGAAGATTGTGAGGGAAAACTTCTGAATGATGTGAGATGAGAAGGGGAGAAGAGGAAGCTTTAAACAAATAACCTCTGTTTTTGTTCAATGAAGTATAAGGCAAAGTTCTCAACTGAAAAGACAAGGAGAAAAAGGTTTAAGGAGGGATGAAAAGGTTTGGAAAACCTTTTGTGGTGATTTGAGATACTGAATCAATTTGGGAGGTGGAAAAAGATTGTCTCAATGCAGTAAGGGCCCACTTGAATCATGTAACATCAATCTGTAGTGAATTCAGTCCGTACAGTTTAATGATTTTCTCCATCTCCCTTCAGCAGCACTTGAATAGGAGTGGGGAAAAAAAGGATTGTGGGAATAACTCAAGGCTCAGGTTTGGAAGGGAATATTCATGATAAGATAAAGAGGTACAGTCATAAGTATAGAGGATAAAGTAGAGTTGAACTGGCTCACCAAAAGATTAAAATAGGGAGAGGAGGAAAGTATAGCAAGTGCAGAAGTGGAAACAAGGAAACAGGGAAACATCTGAAGAATGAAGTCATGATGCTGAAGAACAAAATTAGAGATTGTAAAAAAAAAATGGTAGTGATAGAATTATAAAAAAAATGCTATGATCAGATAAAGAAATTTCAGAGTTCTTATACATGAAAATGTAACTCTTTGGAAAAGGTACAATATTGGAGTATGTCATGAGAAATGAGTAAATTAACTGAAAATTAGGTTTTCTTCTAATTTTGCTATCTTTGATGTTTGCTCTAATACTTATTAAAATTTATATTTCTTCTATCCTTACAATTCTTTTTCTCAGTTTGTCCAGTAGCTTATTAAGAACATAATTTATTCTAAAAAACCAAATGTCTTCCATTTTTTCCTTAAAAATATTCCTTATTTTCTTTTACTGTAAGGATTACAATTGTTATTTCATTTTTTTGTTTCTTGTATTCTAGTTAAAATTCTTGAATGACTGTTTCCTTTGTTGGGAGATTTCTCCTCAAATCTTTTTAGTCCATAGTGTTTCTTCATTCTGTTAGGAGTCATTTTTTTACTAATTCATTTCTGTGGCCCATCTATTGATTTATTTTGATGTTTTCCATGTGAATTTTTCTTTCTTAAACTTCTTTTTTTCTGGCAGTTTTTTAAAAATTTGATTTGATACATTTTAATAATTTTTGAGTCAGTAATCAGAAGTTAGCTTTGACCTTGTTCTCTCATTTTGCCATCTTCTCAAAAGTTCATAAAAATCTTTTTATGACCTAATAAATGTTATGCTGTTAAGTACAAATTGCTTTGTGCCTTGAATGTTGTCCAATCTGCTTAAATTGAATTATTTAAGCCATAATTTTTATGCAAAGAAGTTATGTAGACTGCATGAATGAACGTGTCTACACTGCTTTTTATAGGGACATTCCATTCTACGATCAAAACATAGAATAATTTCTCACTTTTATGCCTTTCACTTGAAATAAAAATTTCCTTATCAAAGAATTTTTCAGATAACTGAATCTAATATTTTTAGACGTAAGCAACTTCTGAGTTGATTTAGAGTCTGAATAGAACAGTGTCAAAGGATATGACTCATTTCCCATGACCTGTTCCTCAAAACATCTTGCTGTCACCAAAGGAAGTTATATTTTCATGTTTATGAACTCTGAAGTTTCTTTGTCTCATCATTATATTTTATAATTTTATAGTTCCCTTTTTATAATGCCAGTTGAATTTAATGATCAACATTATGTTGAAATATTTCTAACATGTAAATAGTACCCTATTTTTCCCCCAAATGTGTTTAGTTAACATAGTTAATTTTCTTTGATGATCTGATGGCAACATTAAAAACATAAATTATTTTTACATTGTACCATGTTATAATTATATTTGCATGATTTTTTTGTCATATAGGGCTATTTTTCTTGACATCAATTTATTCTAAACTGCTATGATTTTTGAATTTTTCTGTCTTTTTTTAGTATAATTTTTTTCAATTTCCTCTTTTCTTGTCATTCATCATTTTTCAGTATTATTAGTATTCCAGACTCTAGCAACACTTCTCCATTTTAATGTTGTGCTTCTTATCTTTTGTAATCTTAGAAACCAGGTAGTCAAGATTGTTAGAAGTTTATTTTGAACAATGGTGTCTCTGAGTGAGAACTGGATCAATTCTCCAGCGTAAAGCAGATATATTTCAGGGCATAGATTTTATGCTCTGAAGTCCATGTTGTCGACTCAGAAACCCCTTTTACTTATTTGTTCTTAGCCATATTTTAGTTGGTTGAGATTTTAAGATTGATGAGGAACTACTTTTCTATAAATTTTGCTTCTTCCCTATTTTTACCATATTTTGCAAGGTAAGAAATATTTTCCTAACTATATATATTGGGGGAATTGAAACTGAGATTCTAGAGACCATGCTTACACAAACTGCTCAAAATAATCAGACTATGATTTTTCATAGTTTGTCTTGTTATGAAAGGTCTATTTGTCTAATCCTTGGAGTTTGGGCCTCTGGCTAGAAGCAATAATGCCATTGATTAAATGCCTTTAAGACAGTTTCTAGTGGGCTAGAAGGGACAAATGTCATGTTTTAAACTCTGACTCATCAATAGTATATAAACTCAGTCTCATTCTTAATGAAGCCAGGGTTATGATGATTTGCCACCTGTTTCTCTAACATTTCATAACTAATCATCACTAGATGACACATATTTTTTGCACTTGCTTTCTCTAAGCCTCAGTGCAATTATATATAAAATGAGAGTATTGTATTAGATATTCCCTAACATTCCTTCTACCTTTAAAATTATGTGATACTAAAAAGCACAGAAATATTAGAAAAGAATAAAGTAATTTTATGTGCCCTTGCCTGTGGCTTTGAAATAGTCATATTATAGAAGTATATGATAGAAATGGATTTTACTGTGTATACACGGGTGGAAGTGAAAGATTGTGTCCAGTTTATTATTCTGACCTTCAGAAAAGTATTCTTACAGCTGCCTACTCAACCTTTTCCTTCTCTTTCCTTGAGAAAGTTTTCTATTATTACATTTTAACCATGCATGACTGTAAATCTATCATACTGACCACCAGCCAATATGAACTATTCGGGTGCATCATTTTTCTTCCAGTGTGCTGCAAAGCAGGGAACTAGAAGACAAAAAAATGACATTATAATTGATCAGCTTCAGATCCTAATTCAGTACTTTACAAGGTTCCCTTTATACTTCATTCTTTTGATAGAAGGAATATTCAAGATGAATACAGACTAGGCAATGGGCAAAAATAATAAAAAGGTAATTTAAATAATTTTCCACAAAAAATGTTAAAATGAAATTCCCACTTCAAACACGATGGCAATAAGAACCTGTAGAATTTAAATTTACTTGAAAACACGGCTTCCTAGGATGAGTATAGTGGACTAAGGCATCTAAAAATCTTTTGTTTTCTTCTTTGATTTGTGTACTGTTTCCCCTAGTTTTGTTCAATTTTTGCCTGGAAGATTTTTCTATAGCCATCTACGTATTTGTAGAGTACTCAAGAGGCATTTTAAACCAAATTTATTCCCAACACTTTTGAATACCAAGATCAGTCACAGAGTGGCTTTTCCTCAACCTCTAGGCAGGAGTCCTGAAATAATGGTAACTGTTCATATATGGAAAAGGAAGAGGTCTCCAGAGGATTTTTAAAATTCATACACTGGTGACAATAGCAAGCCATCAAAAAGTCCCTAGGCCCACAGGGAGAAACATTACATGGTGGAAAAAACTGCTAGATTTAGGATTAGAGTACCCAGTTTTTAATCCTGGATCTGTGTAGCCTTAGGAAAATCATTTCTCCTCTCATGGGTAGATGTTTCCATATCTAGAAACAGTTATATGGATAGGCTTTAAAGCTGGACTTCAGGTCAGGAAGACATGAATTCAAACCTCTCTTCATGTACTAGCTGTGCAACCCTGGGCAAGTCACCATCGCAACCTTAAGTTTCCTCATTTGAAAAATAGGGACAAATGATAACATGTACTTCCCAGGGTGGTTATGATGATCAAATGAGATTTTATATAATAGTAAGTGCTTGAGGCTGAATGTGAACTATCTTTCTGACACGATTACTTTAGCAACCTATTCAAGATGACCCTTGTTCCTCAAATTTGGAAAATTCCTGCTTCATGGAAGTGTGTCATTTCATCTGATCCATTTTTCAGAAATTTGACACCCCTGGTGGCTCAGTGACTTGGTGAAATCAAAGAGTAAAACATTGTCATAGGATAGGACACATTCCTAGAATATTTTGATGGTAGAATTTTTGGAATATATAAAAATTCAAGGTGTTTCTCCCCCAAAACACTCCTGTCCATTCTTAATATTATGGAGTAATATTTCATGTAATAAGTAAGGTCAATAAGTCGAGTAGAGAAACATAGCATAAATGATGCTATCTGATATTGACATCACTATGGTTGTCATCCACAATGTCCAGAAGATGTACAAAATTAAAAGCACTGTGTTTTTCTTTAGTGTTATTTCATTGTTGTGGTTGATTCATATTTACCCAATCAAGGAACAGTCTCTCTCTCTCTGTTCCCACCACTCCCTGCCTATGTCTTTCTCTCTCTGTCTTTGTTTCTCTGTCTGTCTGTATTTCTCTCTCTTGCTCTTTCTCAGTTGGGTCTCCCTTGTACAGGTTGGAAACACAGTGGTTGCTACGGACCATGTCCCACAATTAATCACTTGACATAAGAGCTTCAATTTGTGCCATTTTTGAACGGGGTCAACTTGCCTGTCTTTAGTCAGCCTGGTGAGCCTTCATACCATATTGGTGCCAGAGGTAGTGCAGCTGTGTAATTGGTTTTAACTCTACTCTAGATTAGAACCCCTGAGCACAAGCGACCCACCCACCTCACCTTCCCCAAAAACAATAATTATGGTGTGTACCAACAGGCCAGGCTTAGACTGTACAAGTAATAACACCACTGCCTCGATGTGTATAGGTCAACCAATAATAAAATATGTTGTAGGGTGTTTTTTGGGAATTTTGATTGCACACTAAAGAGAAAAAAAAGATATACTCAGAGGGAAATGCTGAAAAAATTATAAATTGTGAATGATTGACCATGATTTGCAAATAAGTTGATGAAATACAAAAGTAATTTATTAGAATTTTGAAGTTTTCTTTTTTATTCTAGAAAATTAGTTATCCTCCAAATCTAGCTTTGTTTTATTTTTGTTTTTTTTCCTCTAAACTGTCTTATTGAATACATGTTACACTAATTTATCTTAGCAGGACAACTGTTAATTGCGTGCTGATTCCTTTCCATTTTAACTGGGACATTCTGATTAGACATCCCAAAGAACTTGCTTCATAACAAGATGATTTTTATTTTATTTTTTAACCTTTTCAACAGAATGATACTCTTGTTTCCCCTCCCTTTATTTCTGCGTTCTTCCAGATACTGCATGGACCATTGTACACCATAACAGCTCGGACTTCACTAGAGTAAAAAGTTCCAATAGAGAAAATCCTCATACTGTGGTTTTCAAGTATTCTGCCAATACAGAACAGCTCCAGGCTACAATTAACCATGCCGAACACTGTGAACAGGAGCTTGCTTACCACTGCAAAAAGTCCCGGCTTTTAAATAAGAGAGGTGAGTAAATTTGAAAAATCTTATTATGTTGCATAATGTGCTTCATTCAACTAACTGTTATGGATTTTAATTCTTCTAAGGTTATGACATGGTGCTATATAATTCACAAGATTCTTGTTTACTTAGCAAACAGGTCTCACTGAGGAAGTTATAGAGTCTGTTGCTCAGGAAGGAAGACTAAGGTCAATTCTTTATGAACTTTTTTGTAACCTTAATTGTTTTCTCAGCACTACCTTATCAAATAACTGAACACAAAAGCTTCCTTGCTTACAGTCTAAGTAAAGTTTGTCAGTCATAGATTGGGCTTTCTTTTCTTTTGTTTTTATATGTTTATGGTTTTTACAGTTAGTCTCTCGAACCAAAGTTGGTCTTTGATGGCATTCCTTTCCTCCCACTTCTGAGTATTTTCTGTTGGCATCTTCAAACCAGTCGTTCAGTACCCAGTACTCTCATGCCTAGGTCATTTCTTATTGGTAAACTAAGTACTTTCAGAGTTAAATTGAATCAAGTGGAGGAAATATTTAAATTTAAAGGCCTTAGTTTTTTAAACTTCCTCAGATCATCACAGGGTAGTACGATGACTACAAAAACCTAAGTCTAAAATATTTGTTTCACAGTTTTGAACAAATGACATAATCTCCTTTAATATTTAATATCCAATTTTCCCAGTGGTACATTTGGGAAATTACTTACTTCTTTCAAAGCATTGACATACTCAAATAAACATCCCCTTCCTGTTCTGAAGTACCTTTTAAAGTGAAGAAGTAACTTAGAAGGAATAAATTGAGTTTGCCTTGGCTATCTAGGGAAGCTAGAGTCCTGCTGGTTTCTTAGAGTGATCCAGTCCAGGTGTCTATTATTTTCCATATCTTTACTGATAAATAAAGGGAATAGTAATATATTTACCAAATTACGTGTACTTGTAAGGGTAGAGAATTTTTCTTTTGAATGAATCTTTCCCCTCACTTAATTCTTATTCAAATTTCTGGAGACAATCAATGTATTAAATTTGTTATCATTTGTCTTATTGAAAGAATCCTTAGAATAAGGAAGAAGGAAAAAAAAAAACTTCAGGAGTACTACCCTCTGCTGCTTCAGTGCTATGTTCTCGTGAATTTGCTAACCATTGCATGTTTTTACCTCCTTCTATACATGAGGGAAATGCTAATGGGAAAACTAGTATTTAGGTGGAGGAAAAAGAAAAATATTAATTGAGAAAAAGAAGCAAGTTAATTTACCTCCTCCACTCCTGAGAAAAGCTTCAGAATTGTAACTAGCATTCAGTGATTGTTGCTCTGGTCCAAGGCACTGGCATCCATTATCTTTAATAGTAGCCCCATATTATCCCCCAATAGGCTACAGAATTGAGAGTCCTGTAACCATGACAACCCTCTCCCGTGAGTTATCTTCCCTTGCTTTTCCTAGGAACTTGAAATCTCTAGGGGAGAAACTACCCTTTTTTCTAACATGACTATATTTGTGATTGAACTATATGTTGTGCTGTACTCCTTGCCAACAATACATTTTTCCCCGTCCCCAAATAAATTGAATGGGCCCCAAGAACATTCATTACTAGTCAGTCTCTTATACACCATTTAGCATTTGCAAGTAACTGACATATCCCCCTCATCTCCCCCCCAAAAAACTACTGCCATAATATTCAAATTTAACTTTTGCAAAATTTCTAAAGAAATGCATAGTAACACATATTCACATCTATGTTATACATAAGCAGGATAAAAGCTAACTATATACATGGCATGTCTCCAGGTGTTCTTGGAAGTTTTCCCAAGCATGAGACGCTTGGATGATTGGAATTCTTATAATTCTTATATGTTACATAATATAAATAATAAATAATTATTAATAAATAATAATGAATATTAATATAAATAATAATATTATATATTCTTATATATTATGATATGGGGAAAATTTTTATTGAAGAATAAAAAATATTGCTTTTGTGATATAACTATTTTTGGAAGAAGGATTAGACACTGAAGTATAAAATGAAAAGCATGAAAAGCCTTTTCTGGGAGTACATTCTAATAGGGCAATGTGCAATGACTGCTTGAAGCTGACGATAGAGACACATCGTGCAAAGAAGAGACAACATGCAAAAAGAAGTCATTTAGGAATACTAAAGACAAATTTGTTCTATTTTATAATTTTACATATGGCAGAATGTATTATGCTTTTTTAATGCAGTATTTCTTTAGGAAACAAAAAAGTTGTAAGTTGAGGTTCTTAATTTTACCTTTTAATTTTTAAAGTAATGACTTGCTATGTTCCTTTCTCCCATTCCAATACAATACATCTATTAACATTTATTAAATCTCTGTGTGCCAGATACTTCCCTTCTCAACACAGGATGATATAAAGATGATATAAAAATGACTCTGTCTTCTAGTCAGAAAACTGATTGCTCACATAGAAAATACAAAAGCAAAAACCTAAACTATGTTCTCTGTGAAAAGAAAAGAAAAAATAGTATGTCCATATATAATCAATATATGCTTACCCCTTAAAAGTGCAATGCTATTCTAGCAGCATGACTCTCACAATTCCTCTCTCCTTGTTGCTTCTGGGGATTTCATTCTCCCTCTTTCTCTTCTCTTGACCTTTATAGAGTCCTTCATTACCTGGAGAGGAAACTTCATCTAACTACTCTCAACCCCTGCTACCACATGTTCTTTACCCAACTCATATTTTTGTAGCAGTTATTCCTTGCCCTTTCAAGGGTAGAAGACATAGATGAAGGAGAAAAATAGTTTGAAGGAAAATGGAAACAACAGGGGCAACACTTGCTACTTCCCTTTTATTCCCCAGGCCTTGCCACCTTTCTCACTCTCTTAATAGTTCCTAACACTCTTGTCTTTAATTCTTCATCCTAATTCCCTATGACTCTGGGGCAAAAATCTCATACCCTGATAACCCCCATCATACCTTCTCATTCCATAATTCCCAGATAATTTCATGATTTCAATTTCCCTATAGTCCATGTGCGCATTTCTCCTCCAGCCTATTAAAGGTTGTGCCTCAGATGAGGGTACTCAGTAATAATATTCTGGAATTCAAACATTTCCTTTTTATCTCTGCTTATAAAGTTGGAAAAGATGTAGTTGAAGGTAGGGAACTTTTAATTGTCTTGCCAAGGATGAAATGAGGGTAAACATGTCTCTGATATTCTAAGCTATAATAATAAAATCATTTCCCATGGAAATCTGAATGTGATATTGCCCTGTATATCTAAATCATATGCCCATTTTGGCCTTACTTTGGTATACAGTGAGAAATTGTTGATTTCCCCCTAGTTTCTGCCGAACTGCTTGACAGTTTCCCAGAAATTTTTGTCAAATATTGATTTCTTGTGCCAAAATATTCAGTCTTTGGGTTTTTAAATCATTAGATTACTATAGGCATGTACTATGCTGTACTGTGCACCTAATTTATTCCACTGATCCATCATTCTGTTTCTTAGTCAGTACCAGATTATTTTGATGATTACTGCTTTGAAGTACAGTTTGGGATCTTGGTACTGCTAGGCCATCTTTCTTTTCATTTTATTTCAGTGATTCCCTTGATATTCTTGAACTTTCAGAAGAATTTTGTTATTATTTTTTCTAGCTTTCTAATTTTTTTTTAATAATTTGATTACTATGGCACTGAATGAATAAATAAATTAATTTAGGTAAAATTTTCATTTTTATTTTATTGGATCAGCCTATCTATTAGTAACCAATATGTCTCCAATTATTCAGATCTGACTTTTGTCTTTTTTTCTAAGAAGTTTATATGGTATTCATATTAATTGTTCTTTAAATGTTTGATAGAATTAACTTGTAAATCCATCTGCTCCTGAGAGTATTTTAGTGTGAGCTCAGTGAAGGCTTGTTAACTTTTTGTTTTCTAACATAGGCATTTCTTAACTGTTCTATTTCTTGTTCTGGTAATCTGAGCAATTCATGCCTCTTTTTTTTGGTAAATATTCATCTATTTCACTTAGATTGTCAGTTTATTGGCATTAAATTGAATGAAATAGCTCCTAATAATATTACATGAATTTCATCTTCATTGGTGGCAAATTCTTCCTTTCCATTTTTGATACTGGTAATCTGATTTTCTTTTTATTTAAATCAAATTAACCAGTGGTTTATCTGTTTTATTAATTTTGTGGTTGTTTTTCATAAAACCAGGTCCTAATTTTATTAACTAGTTCTTTTTTAACTTTCAATTTTATTAATCTCTCCTTTGATTTCAAGATTTCCAATTTGTGTTTAATTGCTGACATTTAATGTATTCTTTTTCTAGTTTTTTAGTTGCATGTCAAATTCATTGATCTTCTCTTTGTCTATTTTGTTGATGTAAATATCTGGAGATATATTTTTATTTCCTAAGTACTCCTTTAGGTGAGATCCCATAAATTTTGGTATATTGTCTCAGTGTTGGCATTCTCTTTGATGAAATTACTGATTATTTCTAAGAGTTGTTTTTTTTTTTTAACCCACTCATTCTTTCAGATTAAATTATTTGCTTTCCAGTTAAGTTTTAATTTGTTTCCATGACAGTTTGTTGAACATAATTTTTTATTGCATTATAGTCTGAAAAGGATGCATTTACTATTTCTGCTTTTTCCCATTTAGTTGTGAGGTTTTTATTCTCTAATATCAGTTTTTGTGTAGGTGCCCTGTACTACTGAGAAAAAGGTATATTTCTTTTTATTTCCGTTCAATTTTATCCAGAAGTCTATCATATCTTAACTTTTCTAAAATTCTTAACTTCTTTCCTCCTTATTTTTTGGTCACAGTTATCTAGTTTTGAGAGGGGGTTGTGAGATCCCCCACTGGTATAGTTCTGCTCTCTATTTCTTTCTACAACTCATTTAATTTCTCCTCTAAGAATTTGGATGCTATGCCAGTTGGTGCATATATTAGTACTGCTATTCATTGACTATGGTTGTTGTTGAGTTATTTTTTAAGTTATATCTGATGCTTCATGATGCCATTTGGTATTTTCTTGGTAAAGATGCTATAGCACTTTTCTATTTCCTTCTTCAGATCATTTTACAGTTGATGAAACTGAGGCAAACATAGTTAAGTGACTTCCCCAGGGTCACATGACTGCTAAGTATCAGAGACTAGATTTGAACCCAGGAAATCAAATCTTTCATACTCCAGACTCAGCACTCCTTAGACTGTGTCACCTAACTGCCCAACATCTATGGTACCTCTTAGCAAACTATAGTTGCCTTGATTATTTTAATTGGGTGTATTTTTGTTTTTGCTTTGTTTGAGTTCATGATTGCTACTCCTGCTTTTTTTTAACCTCAACTGAAACATAATAGAGTCTGCTTAACCCATTTAGTTTTACCTTGTGTGTGCCTCTGTGTTTCAAGTGTATTTCTTAATGTGTGTATATCATTGGATTCTGATAATTAATCTTTTCTGCTATCTTATTCTGTTTCATGGGTGAGTTTATCCCATTCACATTCACAGTTATGATTATTATTTTTCCCAACTCTGTTCTTTAAGTTATTATTTTCTTCTATTTTTTTGTTTTACCTCTTTTTCAAGCTGTTGACTCACTTTCTATGATTTAATTCTCTCACTCTCATTTCCTTTCTTAGTTTTCTTTCTATCACTTTTATTTGATTTTCAAAATACTCTGAGCTCTTCCAGGAATTTTTGGGAGGGCTTGTATCCAATTCACAATTTTTTTCTTTGGAGGAGTAGGGAGGTTTGTTTGTAACTGCTTTGACATGATTGTCTTCTAGGGTTGTGTTTTGATTTTCCTGGTCACCATAGTAACTTACTATGGTCAGATTTTGTTGTTGTTATTTCCAGTCTGTTTCTTCACTTTTAACTTCATGTTAAAATTGAACTCTGTGTTTGGTATGGAGGAGGCTCTGTCCCAAACTTCAGGCATTTCTTGCTACTGTTTTCAGATCTACTATTCTAAAGGTCCATTGATTTCTGGTGCTTTCAAGGTGGTATAATCTAAGGAAAGTTATAGTCACTACTCTCCTTGCCTGTCATCTGACCTTTACCAGGAGGAGAACTTGTTTCCCTGTAACCACTAGTGCTACCACTCCTCCTGACACTGGAATTGTGACCACAACCCCACATTCCTATAAGTGCAATTGTTAGTGTTCCCTTCCATCTTAGAATTAAGACAAGGTTCATAATCCTCATGCATAAAACACAAGCCCTCCTTTATGTTGTAGAAATATGGCCATTTCCCGTGTTCTCTGTGGTTTCAAATGCTTTTGCCCCTTTTCACCCTAGAACTGTGAGCCAGAACTTTTTATGGGCAATGCAACGAAATCCTGAACCCAGTGCAAGCAATGTATCTCCTTTAATTTCCTTCTGATTGACTATCTAACCAACCCCATCATCTGTGGGATCAGAGTTCCTATAGTGTCTACTGCCACCAGTGCAGCTGCCTCTAAGGTCCACTGTTGGCACCACACTGTTCTGTGCAGTATGTAAATTGTGCTCCAGGCCCAAATACCACTCTGATGAGATAGATAAATCTTTCCTGCTCCTAATTTGGCTTGGGCTGGAAAGTTGCTTCCTCCGATATTTGTTGGTTCTGCCACTCCAAAATTCAATTTGAGACACTATTTTAGAGTTCTTTGGTGGGTTAATTTGGGAGAACTCAAATGAGTGCTTCTCTACTCCACTATCTTCAAGTCAAAATGGACAATAATGTTTTCTTGCTGCTACTGTTTTTTTTTTTTTAATTAACCAAACCAGTAGTAATCAAAGCTGATATATTTTTTCTCCATTTCCAATTTTATTCAATAGTTTGGGCTGAAATTTTTGTAATTTCAGTGTATTATCATACTTACATTTTTACATAATTTGGTCTAACTTCAACCTTTGTTTTAATCAGTGATGATCTGACTGCACACAAACAAATGACTTTGAAATTACTTTAACATTTATAGACATTATTCTCCTGTCTATTCAAATATTTTTAATTTCATTATTTTTTCTATTGTCATTCAGAATTCTCCATGCCCAGCACTTTCCTACTCATGATATATAGCCCTGAGACTTCTCATATAGCCATGAGGCTTCTCAGCAGTCAATAATATTCTTTCATGTTTTGATCCCAAACAATAGTTTCCAATTATTCACTGTTTCTCCCTACTGCCTCTTTCATTATTTATGCTCATTATAAATAACACAAGGCAAGATGACCAGATGTTTTAAGAATTAGTGTTTTCCTCTTGCCTTCTTTTTGAAAACAATTTACAACTGATCCTTCGATTTAAGTCTGATTATGTCTTCCGGCTTCATTTGCAGTCAGATATAAATCATTTTGAAAGTTATTCCCTGCGATTATTTATCAATTGGTTGGCTTTGGCCAAAAAAGTTTCAGATTAACATTACCAGTGGTCAAATTTATAGAAGGCACAAAACTCTGTGATTCTTAGTTTCTTGAGACCGCTCTTCCAAAACTTTAGTGCACTAGTGAAGAAGAAAAGGGACAGAAAGGAATGAAGGCTATTTTGCATTTTATCTCTTTTATGGATCTTCCTGTCTAGTGGCTTTTTCTTTGTTGTCTGTGAACATGACTTACTCTAGAGCACAAAATAAAGAAAAACTGTTAAGAAAGAGAAAAACTTTCTATGACTCTAGCATGCTCTCAAACTGCTGTCATATGTCTCTCCCCTCTTTCATGATCATATTCCTACTGAAACACACAGTCCCACACACACAGACACACATACTTGCACTCTCTCTCTCTCTCTCTCTCTCTCTCTCTCTCTCTCTCTCTCTCTCTCTCTCTCTCTCTCTCTCACACACACACACACACACACACACACACACACACAGAGACACACACACAGACACACACACACACACACACACACACACTCCAAAATTATCTGCCCTTATTTCTTCCTCCATTATTTTTAGGCACTTATGGCATGTTTGTTTGTTTGTTTGTTTGTTTTTACCTCATCACTCAATTGAACATACTCTCTTTACATTTACCTATGGTGTCTTAATTACCAAATCTAATACATTTTCCCCAGTCTTCGTCCTTCTTGATCTCTCTGCAGATTTTAAGTTTTTTTTTATTCTGAACTAATAAAGATAATTTCTATCTACATGAAACTCCGAACCTCTAGTTCACATTTCCAGCTTCAAAAAACCCTCAAAATATAATAAATCTCATACATAAATTTGAAAACTGTTCTGCTTATCTGTGCTTCTGTATTTTTTCTTCTTCTTTAGGCAAATGTTCAAATGGAGTCCTTCTTAAAAATTGCTGTTGCAAATGATTCATTCCCCTCCCTATCCTGGCTCTTCCATTTCATTTCTAGTAAAAAACTGAGAAAAATAAAAAGAAAATTGGGGCAAAAAGCATGCTGGTTATTTTTTTTTTTAAATCTGCACAGTAGCCATATCCCAACTGTTTATCACTTTCTGCCTTTGAGCCCATCACCTCTCTATCAGGTAATATACTTCATGCTGAAGTTTCTCAGAGACATGATTGGTCAGTACTTTGATCAGAGTAATCAGAGCTGTTTTCCTTCTAAATATTATTTCCCTTGTATAAATCATTTTCTTAATTCTACTCACATTCTGCATCTCATACTCCTTGAATGCTCTGAAATCACCTCTTCCATTATTGCTTATGGTACAGTAACATTCCACTATATTCATATATCACAATTTGTTCAGTCATTCTACAACTGAGGAGCACCCCATTTGTATTCCAGTTCTTTATCTTTACATTTAATACATATTTAGGATCAGCGATTTTTTCCCCTCATGATTAATTCATCCCAGGTACTCTTCCCCTTCTTAAATTATCTTCACTCCAATTCCTGCTTGTTTCCCTGCTGAATTTATATATTGTACACCAAACTCTGTGTGTATGGATGTTCAACCCTACTCTGGCTAATTTAGATAAAAGTGAAATTCAACTCCCACTTCTTCCTTCATTTGTATGATCTCACATCTTAACTGTGATGCCTCTCCTGAATATGAAGCTGACTTTCTGTACTTTGACATGATACATCAGCTCCCATCTCACCCTGAAATCTCCTTTAGTTTCTGAGACCTCATCACCTTGGAGTAGCCACATATCCTTGAAGTCTTCTCACAGTGAAAGAGCTTTCTGCCATGCTGGACCCTTTCTCCCATTAGTTCAAAGTCCTTTTCTTAGAAACTTGCATTTAAATAATGGTAAGGAGGGAATGGGGAAATATTATGTACACTAGTTTATAAGGTCAGGTGATATCATAAACAACTGGAAAGATCATGAAAAGTCTTATGAAGGAAATGACACAAGAACTCAGCATTTAAGCAAAATCGATATTCTAAAGGCAGGAATGAGGGAGTACAATCCAGCTATGAGAGGCAATCTATGCATAGCCATGCAGACAGGAGATGGAATGCAATGAACAAGGAAGAGTAATTAGGCCAATTTAGATGGAACATAAAGAATATGAAAGAACTAGCAAAACTAATAAAAGTTTCCTTTTTCCCAATAGATCCTCTATTTTGGGGAAATGGTTAAACTAATCTTTATACTAACCTTCAGGCTGTGCTTCTGACTCTTTAGTCTTCAGCACCCTGCCTCTTTGCAGCAAATTTCATTACCCCTCTACTTTTTATCTTCCTGGAAGCTAGGGATTGACGTTCTTTTTGCTTGTGTTAGGGGCAGCTAAGTGGTGCAGTGGATAGAGCACCAGTGCAGGAGTCAGGAAGACCTGAGTTCAAATCTCATCTCAGACACTTGACGCTCACTAGCTGTGTGACCTTGGGCAACTCACTTAACCCCAATTGCCCCATTCTGGGTCATCTCCACTCATCCTGATGAATATCTGGTCACTTCATTCAGATGGCTCTGAAGGGGAAGTGAGGATGGTGGCCTGCACAGTCCTCCCTCACTCAAAACAAAGTCAAGTGCAAGTCATGCCATTATTTCTCTGATGGCATGGTCTTCTTCGCCAATGAAGGATGAACACACATTTTATCTCCAGTGCTTAGCACAGTGCTTGGCACATAAGAAATAAATGGTTGTTGCCTTGATTTATGACAAATAGCAAGTCCTTCATCTTACTTTCTACATAGTTGTATTTCTTTTACCATCTCTTCTCTTTCCCCTCTCAAACATGAAAAACATAACCAGTTTACCTATAGGTCTTCCCCCTTACTGTCCCTCTTTTATCAGTTGAAATGATAACAAGGAAGATATATTTGTTCACCATCTTTACCTCCCCTTTTAGTTCAGCCAAACTGGATTGCTTTCCACCTAGATTTCTGATCCACCTGACTCTCTCTTTCCTATAACGATGATTAGAACCACTGAAGTTTTCTATACACCTGGTAATTAGACCTTCCTACATGTGTTATCTCAACTCCATAATTCAAGTTCATTGAGCTTGCTCTTATACCTCATTTTATTCTGTTTATATGTCCCCTCAACAGGGCTTTCCAGATAGTAAGCACTTAATACATGCTTCTTAATATCATTTTTTGTAAAAATGATATTCCTAAGGTAAGTTCTGATCAAGTAATTCCTGTATTAGCTCAATATGTAGCAGCTTTCTATTTCTTCTAATGAAAAAAAATAAACTTTTCAATATGTCAAGTAACATCCCTTACAATATGGCTCCTCTGTACATTTTCAGGACTATTGCACATTAGTTTCTTCATACTCCTTATGTTCCAGCTAAACTGGTCTACTTATTGTTCCTTGTTCATAGCATTCCATCTCCTGTCTTCATACCTATGCATAGATTGCCTCTCATGTCTGGATTGTACTCCCTCATTCCTGCCTTTAGAATACCTATTTTACTTAAATGCTGAATTCTGGTGTCATTTCCTTCATAAGACTTTTCATGATCTTTCTAGTCACTCTTGATCTCACCTGGCCTTATAAACTAGTGCATATGTTATTCCTCCATTCCCTCTCTACCCTCTTTGAAATGTATGTTGCTAAGGAGAGAATTTTTAGTATTGACTTGTTTTTTTTTTGGGGGGGGGGCTTAATATACCTAGTACCTAGTAAAGTGCCTCCTGCACAGTAGGTACATAATAAAAACTTGTTGAACTGAACTATGTATTATTGTATTCCAATGTATTCCAGTTTCTTTGGAAGAAAAATTTAAATACAATCTATTTGAAACTTTATAGATTGGAGAGTCTTAGACACTGGAGACAAATTTCCTTTTAATTCTCTCATTTTCTATTTCAGGAAGCTAAGTCCCAGGAAAGTTTATCACTTTATTCAGGGATATAGTTAATCAGTGACAAAGCCTGGATTTGGATCCAGGTCTTGTGAACCCAACTTCATGTCTTTACTTAGAGGTTTATCTATGTCAAGCAATTTAATACTCAATAAGAAAGGGTTCTGTTTACCAGTTCTCTTAAATCTAGGGAGAAACTTTATATTGCAGTCCTTATTGCTTTAAACAATTTATATTGACCAAGCTCTTCTGTGCATTAATTCCTTTTCAACCTTCTGCCACCAAGATGCAGTTTCCCCAATACCCTGGAAAAGAATAGAAATCTGAAGTTTCTATTTATAATTTTTAGACTATGGCAGATAGAACGGAAAGCTTTATATGTAATTGCCTAGAGTCTTTATGACCCTATTCCTTATAAAGTCAAGTGACTGAATATGCAGACTTAAATACACAGAACTCAAACTTGACATCTAGATATATCACTTTGTCACATAGAATTGTGAGGAAGCAACATGGTGCTGAGCAAAGTCTTAAAATATCATTATTTTCACAGCATATTTTAAAACTCCACTAGATTCTTTGTTTAAGTGATAGTCTGATAAGCCTTAGGATCCTAGCAAATCAAAGAGGTATTATGTTCAGTTTGGTAATGTTAGGACACAAGTGCATATTTCTTTAAGTAAATCAACCAACTCTTCAAGTAATAAATATTTCTTGAATGTCTGCTATGTGCCAGGCACTTGCCTAAGTGCTAGGATACAGTAAAGGAGTAAACAAGCAAGCAATGGCAGCCGCAACAACAAAAACCTAGGCCTTACCTTCAAGGATTTCACAATCCAATGGAGAAGACCATAATGAATACAGTATGGGAGTGTTTTGAAGAGAGAACATTTTGTATATATCTTACTCAAAAGAAAAATGAAAGGTGTTTTTACTATGTGCAATTAAGACTTACCATAGGCCTATAAAGAGCATTAGACGTTCTTTGCCTCTGACACTGTCTGACTATGTGACCTTCAGTAAATTGTTTCACTTCTATAGTCATCAGATTTCTCATTTATAAAATGAGGGAATGTTGTCCATGGTTCCATCATCTAGCATTCTATGATTTAACAGAATGATTTGGTCACAATCAGCCATTAAATTTCCCCCTTCACTTCAATATATCCTCTTTATCCTGAAGTACTATCACTACAGTCATCCCAATCTGTCACTAAGCATTATTTGTCCTATTTATAAACATCTATAGTTGTTCTCTCCTTTTTCTACCAGGTTATTTACATTCTCCCAGATAATTCCTTTCCCTTATTTTCTTATATAGTCTCAAAGTTCCTTCCAGTACTCTTGAATATAGTGAATGGAGCCAGATGGTGCATGATATCATTCAAAATGCTTTCGGCAATTTTCATTTCTACTTTATAGAGAGTTTGGACACAACAGACACAAAAACTTAGTTGTACATTAAGCTAAATTGATTTGCTTCATCTTTTAACTATAGAAACATCATGACTGAGTAATTAATTTTCAAAGTGTTATTTTGCAGAGTACCTGTTAAATATTTTCAATATCTCCCATTACCCACTTTCCATCTCAGTGATGACCTTTCATGTTTAGGGGAAGAGGTTTGGGGAAGGATCTACTGAGGATACTGCCAATAACATCTAGTAAAGATATCCTTCTTCCCAGAACTGAATTTGGTGCTTTTTGAGGCACCCTTCTGGACTGGCAGTTGCCTGGTAATGAATGAAGTGTTATTATATTTATGAGCTAAGAGACTGTCAGTATAGCAGAAGTGTTATCTTAATGCTGTTATAATAAACAGTGGTGATTGTACCTAGGAAGGAAGCTGGGATACGTTCCAAACTCTCAGTGGGGACCTATGAATGACAGTTTTTGAGTCTGAATGAACACATGAAAATGTCCAAACATCTGTGAGGAGCCAAACGATTGAATTGCCCCTTCTGGCTTGGCCTTGTATGACTTCAGTTTTCACCTTTCAAGCCCACACTCCTTCAAAGATAGATTACCTTCATGTCCCTCATTATCCTTCCCAGCATATTATGTAATTTCCCATTCTGGTCAGTTAGGAACATTGTTACTCTTAATATGAAGTACTATAGAGTTAAGACGATATTCATCTTTTGTCACTTAATTGTAAACACTCTGAGAAGTAGATAAAATGCTGAATGATGAGAGTAAACAGAACCATGGTAATAAACTCTCTTGCTCCCATTCAATATCGCCACCCTCTTCAGAACCAGGAAAAATATTACCAATTCCTGAAATTAATCTTCTTATTTCTCTGAGAAGTTCTGTTCAATGCAGCAGGTTGGTGCGGTGGATAAAACATTAGACTTGGTGTCAGGAGTGATCTGAGTTTTAATCCTACCTCTGTCACTATGTAAATGGCTATTGGAAAATCAACTAAACTCTTTGAGCCTTAGTTTTATCATTTGTAAAATGGTGCAACACTCACAGTGTAGTGAAGGTCTTAAGTAATTATATATAGAACTTTGCATACTGTAATGAACTATATATAAATGCCAGTTATTATTGTTTAGACCCATAAGATGTTTGACCAGAAAAGTATATCCAAAGTCACTTAGCTCCACATTACTGAGTCACAACTACCATATCCTTCGTAAGTAGTTCTAAAGCCTCTCCTTAATACCTCCCAAAGCAACCCATTTAACTTTTGATCAACTCTTCTTACTATGAAAGCTTTACTCATATGGGTTTAGCTTCCTCCAACTTTCACTCAGTCCAAACAGAGAGTTTAAACTAGGAACTCTTAATCTTTTGTGTGACTGTCTTCGACTTCTTTGGTTGTCTTGAGAAATATATATGGACACCTAAAAATATATTTTAAATACATAAAATTACAAAGGAAACAAACAAATAAAGAAATAAGTAAAGATGTAATTTTCTCCCTGGTACACCTCACTTTGGATTTAAATGCTCATCTATGGAGAGGCTCCATGCCTGATATTCAAAAGCGCACTTTCAATTTGAAAACAGTGATAACACCATTGTCCCATTGTCATTCCACACTGTCGGGTATCTGGCTTTGTTGACTTTGCACAGACTCTGCTGCCCACTCCCCATATCTGGAATGAATTCCCTCTTCATCCCTGCCTTTTAGAATCTCTTCTTTTAAAACTCTGTTGGAGTCACTTCTTTTAAAATGTTTTCTTCATTTCTTGATCCCATTCAATATCTCCACCCCTTTCAAAACCAGGAAGAATATTACCAATTCCTGAAATTAATCTTCTTATTTCTTCCTCTCATCGTTCTGAGTGTACTCACCATCTTAGTAATAGTACTCAAACATCCTCCAGGCAATCACTTTCCTTCCTAGGATATGGCTTTCAAGGCACATACACATAGCTCCGAACACACAACACATAGAACGGCTACAAGGAAGTAACTCATGGCGAATTCTGCACCCAGAGGCCACGGAACATTGGAGAGAGGGAGATTTCTGTTCCAGAGAGACCTGCAAACCTCTCACGGGGGTCCTTCACGCTGAGGACTGGGTGCTGGGACTGGGAGCTGAGTGCAGCCCTGCCGCGGCCACGGCACCAAGAGGAAAAGATCCGAGCGGGCTTCAGGGACAGGATCTCCAGCAGCCGCACAAGTCCCTCTGCCCACAGGTGACAGGGGTCAGTGAGAGAGTCTCTTTGGCGGGCCGAGAGGGGAGTGGGGTGCTCCCATAATTCAGGCCCCCCCGGGAGGTAGAAGCTGAGAGGCAGCAGCAGACAGGGGCTCCCCAAGTGGGCGAGAGTCTGGATCCATTGTGGAAGGTCTGTGCATAAACCCCCTGAGGGAACTGAGCCTGAGAGGCGGCTCTACCCCGACCTGACCACCTGAACTTAATTGTCACACTGAATAGCAGCCCTGCCCCCGCCAAAAGCCCTAAGGCGGGAAGCAGCATTTGGATCTCAGACGCCAAGCACTGGCTGGGAGGATCAGGAGGCGAGGTGGGTATGAAGAGAATATTCAGAGGTCAAGTCACTGGCTGGGAAAATGCCCAGAAAAGGGAAAAGAAATAAGACAATAGAAGGATACTTTCTTGGAGAACAGACATTTCCTCCCTTCCTTTCTGATGAGGAAGAACAATGCTTACCATCAGGCAAAGACACAGAAATCAAGGCTTCTGTGTCCCAGCCCACCCAATGGGCTCAGGCCATGGAAGACCTCAAAAAGAATTTTGAAAATCAAGTTAGAGAGGTGGAGGAAAAACTGGGAAGAGAAATGAGAGAGATGAAAGAAAAGCATGAAAAGCAGATCAGCTCCCTGCTAAAGGAGACCCAAAAAAATGTTGAAGAAATTAACACCTTGAAAACTAGCCTAACTCAATTGGCAAAAGAGGTACAAAAGGCCAATGAGGAGAAGAATGATTTCAAAAACAGAATTAGCCAAATGGAAAAGGAGATTCAAAAGCTCACTGAAGAAAATAGATCTTTCAAAACTCGAATGGTACAGATGGATGCTAAAGACTTTATGAGAAAGACAGATATCACAGAACATAGCGTGAAGATTCGAAAAATGGAAGATCATGTGAAATATCTCATTGGAAAAACAACTGAGCTGGAAAATAGAATCAAGAGAGACAATGTAAAAATTCTGGGACTACCTGAAAACCATGATCAAAAGAAGAGCCTAGACATCATCTTCCATGAAATTATCAAGGAAAACTGCCCTGAGATTCTAGAACCAGAAGGCAAAATAAATATTCAAGGAATCCACAGAACACCACATGGAAGAGATCCAAAAAGAGAAACTCCTAGGAGCATTGTGGCCAAATTCCAGAATTCCCAGGTGAAAGAGAAAATATTGCTAGCAGCTAGAAAGAAACAATTCAAGTATTGTGGAAATACAATCAGGATAGCACAAGATCTGGCACCCTCTACATTGAGGGATAGAAGGGAATGGAATAGGATATTCCAGAAGTCAAAGGAACTAGTACTGAAGCCAAGAATCACCTACCCAGCAAAACTGAGTATAATACTTCAGGAGAAAAAATGGTCTTTCAATGAAATAGAGGATTTTCAAATTTTCTTGATGAAAAGACCAGAGCTGAAAAGAAAATTTGACTTTCAAACACAAGAATGAAGAGAACCATGAAAAGGTGAACAGCAAAGAGAAGTCATAAGGGACTTACTAAAGCTGAACTGTTTACATTCCTACATGGAAAGACAATATTTGTAACTCTTGAAACATTTCAGTATCTGGGTACTGGGTGGGATTACACACACACACATGCACACACACACACATACATAGAGACAGAGTGCACAGAGTGAAGTGAAGAGGATGGGATCATATCTTAAAAAAAAATGAAATCAAGCAGTGAGAGAGAAAATATTGGGAGGAGAAAGGGAGAAAATGAATGGGGCAAATTATCTCTCATAAAAGAGGCAAGCAAAAGACTCATTAATGGAGGGATAAAGAGGGGAGGTGAGAGAAAAACATGAAGTCTACTCTCATCACATTCCACTAAAGGAAAGAATAAAATGTACACTCATTTTGGTAGGAATACCTATCTCATAATGCAGGAAAGTGGGGGATAAGGGGACAAGCAGGGTGGGGGGGATGATAGACAGGAGGGCATGGGGAGGAGAGTGCAATTCGAGGTCGACACTCATGGGGAGGGATAGGATTAAAAGAGAATAGAAGTAATGGGGGACATGATAGGATGGAGGGAAATATAGTTAGTCCTATACAACACAAGTATTATGGAAGTCATTTGCAAAACTACACAGATTTGGCTTATATTGAATTGCTTGTTTTCCAGCGGGAAGGGGTTGAGAGGGAGGGAGGTAAAGAAGGTGGAACTCAAAGTGTTAGGATCAACTGTCGAGTAATGTTCTTGCCACTAGGAAATAAGAAATACAGGTAAAGGGTTATAGGAAGCTATCTGGCCCTACAGGACAAAAGAGAAGACGGAGACAAGGGCAGAGAGGGATGATAGAAGAGAGAGCAGATTGGTCATAGGGGTAATTAGAATGCTTGGTGTTTGGGGGGGGAGGGGAGAAAAGGGGAGAAAATTTGTAACCCAAAATTTTGTGAAAATGAATGTTAAAAGTTAAATAAATAAATTAAAAAAAAAAAAAAGGATATGGCTTTCAAAACTGTTGACAATATGTTTCAGAGGTATCAAGGTAGAATAAAGGACAATCACCCTTTCTCCAGTCCTGGATGTTATACTCTCAGTGCTGTGAAGTGAAAAGATTCACTTCAGTCAAGTAAAGGATTAAATAATGACTTTACTTGTCTCAATAATAATTTCCTTGAATATGTGAAAACATATTCTCTTGACATTTTTTATATTTCTAAAAAACAGTACATAAATGTCAATGTGGAAAAAAATTCTTAAGAATACCCATATTGATAAAAAATGCTTTACTCTAAAATTTAATTTTCTCAGTAGATATTTCTTATTCTTTAGTATATTCTTTAATTTACTTTATAAATTATCTTAACTTCACATTTGGTGGAATTTCCTTTTTTAAAAAAATCTGTTTTTAAAGAAATCACAGAAAAATGCTACTCAAGATAAATTATTCTAATATAATATCTAAATGAATTAAGAGTGATGAGTTCCTTTTTCAATCAAAGTATAAAACTGTGACAATCATTCAATCTCTGGTAATTAAATATTTTAAAATTCACTCTGGTGTAATTCTTTCTTTTTTAAATTTTTAGAAATTAATTTATTTATTTTCAGTTTTCTACAATCAATTCCATAAGTCTTAGCTTTTTCTCCTCCTCCTTCCTGCCTCCCTCCCCAAGACGGTGTGCAATCTTATATGGGTTCTACACATGCGTTCTTATTAAACACATTTTTACATTAGTCATGTGGCATAGAAGAATTGAAATGAATGGAAGAAACCATGAGAAAAACTCAAACAAAACAAAACATAACAAAAGAAAAAATAGTCTGCTTCATTCTGTGTTCCAATTGCCCAGTTCTTTCTCTGGATGTGTATGGCATTTTGCCTCAAGAGTCCTTTGGGAATGTTTTAGGTCTTTACATTGCTGTGAATGCCTAAGTCTACCAGAAAAATTCCTCACACACTGGTTTTTACTGTGTACTATGATCTCCTAGTTCTGTTCCTTTCACTCAGCATCAATTCATATAAGTCCTTCCAGTCCTCTCTGAAGTCTTACTGTTTATTATTTCTTATAGCACAATAGTATTCCATTACATACATATACCACAATTTATTCAGTCATTCCCCAGCATATGGACATCCCCTTGGCTTCCAGTTCCTGGCCCACCACAAAGAGAGCTGCTATAAATATTATGGTACGCATGGGACCCTTTCCCATTGTATGATTTCTTTGGGTTGCAGTCATAGAAGCAGTATTGCTGGGTCAAAGGGTATGCACATTTTTTGTAGCCCTTTGGGCATAGTTCTAAATTGCTCTCCAGAATGGTTGGATCAGCTCACAGGTCCACCAACAATGAATTAGTGTTCCAACTCTCCCACATCTTCTCCAACATTTATCATCTTCTTGTTTTGTCATGTTAGCCAATCTGATAGGTGTGATGCGGTACCTCAGAATTGTTTTGATTTGTATCTCTCTAATCATGAGTGATTTAGAGCATTTTTTCATATGACTATAGATAGCTTTAATTTCTCCCTCTGAAAACTTCCTATTCATATCCTTTGACCACTTGTCAACTGGGGAATGACTTGTATTCTTGTATATTTGAATCAGTTCTCTATATATTTTAGAAATGAGTCCTTTATCACAGACATTAGTTGCAAAAATTCTTTCTCAGTTTTCTGCTTCCCTCCTAATCTTGGTTACATTGGGTTTGTTTGTGCAAAAACTTTTTAATTTAATGTAATCAGAATTATCCATTTTGCTCTTCATAATGTCCCTATCTCTTGTTTGGTCATAAATTTTTCCATTCTCCATAAATCTGACAAATACACTATTCTTTGCTCCCCTAATTTGTTTATAGTATCAGTCTTTATACCTAGATCAAGTATCCATTTGGACTTTATTCTTGTGTTTGGTGTTGGGCATATGTCCAGTTTCTACCATACTGTTATCCAGTTTTCCCAGCAGTTTTTGCCATTTTCCCAGAAGTTTTTGTCAAACCTTGGGTGGCTATTCTTAAACAAACATCTTGCTTTAATACAGAAGATGAAATTATTTCTAAAATATCCACATGCTCATAAATATCCAATGATGCATCAAAGTAAATATGCATGTATATCTTAGTTTGTATGCATTTTATTGTGTTTAATATACAAATGCAGATATATGCATATTTATGTTTAATTAATTGATACTTTGAAGTATCAGAATAAAAAGATTTTGCAAAGAAGAAGAAAGAACTTAGAGAGAGAAGAAGTTTCTCATAATGGGTTAAAAAAGATATACTGTTTTACTGTTTTTGTTTGTCTTTTAGATGGAATACCATTAAGCTGGTGGGTTGGAAGAACCAATGAAACACAGACTTACTGGGGAGGTTCCATGCCTGATGTTCAAAAGTGCACTTGTGGATTAGAGGGGACCTGCATTGATTCTCAATATTACTGCAACTGCGATGCAGACCGGAATGAATGGTGATTTCTATGTGATTTTATTATACAAAATGCACTTCTATTTTTTTTAAAGAATGTACTTATTTAATTTGTGTGGATAATATGGAAAAAGCACCACATTCATTAAAACAAATTAAGTACATTTGTGTGCACATTATCTGATGTAAAATAGGATGATCAAATGTGTTCATTTATTCCTTTCAACATTTTAACCTTAAAAAATCTTTAACATGCAATATTTTCTCTTTTTTGTAGCATTCATTTTTTTTTACACATTTTGGCATTAAGACAATACAATTTTTTAACACATAATCTTTTAATACTCCTTGAAACCAAAGTTTTATTATATTAAATGTACCTTTGATGAATCATTCATTTTTCTAAGTACAGACTTGATTATACTCATTATGTTTTCACTGGGGTCTAAATCAGACAAGTTCCCAGCCTATTCAAAAATATTTATCTCCAGTTTTAAAATAAATTTTATTCACTTATTTAAGTGAATTTCAAAAGCTTTAATAATGTGTGGCATGGTTTGAGGTGATGTTCTAGCACTCCTCCATGTGGGATTTTTGGCAATTCAAGATCAATTTTCCCACAACATATCTCTATCCTTCCCTTTCTTTCCTTTCTTCCTTCCTCCCTTCCTTCATCCTTTCCTTCATTCCTTTCTTCCTTCCTCCTATCTACCTAATTTATCATCTCTATATTCATCTATCTATCTATCTATCTATCTATCTATCTATCTATCTATCTATCTACTTATATCATTTATCATCATTTCTTCAGTGGGCACAAGTCTTTTAATTCTAATTTAAAAAGACTCTAAAATATTTTTGGTAGATATTTTATATTCTAATGATGATGCACATGTCTTATTGGCTCATCTGAACTTCTTTTTACTATGGCTTTGATATAGTTTTGAATGAAAAAGTGAATTTCTTCAGTAAAAAGTTTTGTCTTTTTCACAAGTGTCTTTACTTAGAACCAGTGACTAGCAGCTATTTTTGTTTTATTTTAAAAGTCTTCTTACTGGTCTTTCAAATTCAAAGAGCCTATATTACTCTTTAAAAGAACCAACATTAACCCTTCCAGCTGTCAGATCTTGGAATGCAGCTGGACACCTTGTTCTGTTAATATAAGCTGCTGCTACCTAGAGTTAGAACCATCTCTGGGTGATAAGGAACTAAAAGTTAGAGTGATTGTTAAAATCACAGAATTAAAATAACATTGGAAGAGCACAATGCAGCCTGTGTATATAGAATGAATTGCACATCCAACTGATAGAACTGATTAAAGGTAGAGAGAGTAGTTCAATTTGTTTCTGTACGGTCAAGTTCAGATGTTGGGAGTTGTCAGATGTTGGGAGTTTGCAGTTACAAAATGAAACCATATCAAAATTATTTTTTTCCCTAAGTATTTCACATACTCCTGTAAGTACAAAAAAATCCAAAGTGCAAATCTTGATTAAGAATGATATAATTAATTTGAAACTTAAATGTTAATAGGGTGAATGATTCATGTCACTTCACTTTTGAATTATGCATCATGCATGGTTTTGATATAATAAGATGGAAATATACATATATAAAATGTCCCCCAGAATCTTAGTGTAGTTTTAAGTTATTAAAGCTTAAAATTTGATTTTTGAAAATTATTCTTTGAATTTGTGTTTTGTAGAACTGAAAGCTGAGATGTTGAATTACTAATTAATTAGGGTTTGGAGCAATAGGTGAGCCATGGATGTTTCATGTTTTCCTTGTACATACTGGGAACATTTTTAAATATCTGGATTAATTTTCCCCATATTTGCTATCTCTTTTAAAGACACATTGCTTTGAGATTTGAAAAACCTTATATATGCATTAGCTTATTTTATCTTCATAATGTTCCTGCTAGGTAGGTACTACAATTAAATTCTTATCCTCATTTTGTGGATGAGAAAACTGGGGCTTTGAGAAATTGTCATCCTGGTAGTAAGAGTACCAGTCAAAATTTGAATTCATGTTTTCCTGACTCCAAGTCTAACCTAACCAATAAGCTGTGTTGCCTTTTGTGCAGCACACTATCCCCTACACCACCATAGGAGTTGCTTGCATTCGATGACTTGTGTTGCTTTCATTCAATGAGAAAAAAAAAGTCACTTTTCCACAAAATCCTGTATCTGTGAAAAAATGAATTACTTGTCTTTATGGCACTTATACTTCTCTTAACTTGCATTCTCAAAACAGTAGAATCTTTTCTTCTATTACAAACAATACCATTTTAAATGAAAATGTCAAGTTTTACACAACGAAACAGGGTGTCCTGCTGTCAAGACACCCACTCAGGCACTGAAAACCAATTTCTGTACCTCTGTAACTTTCTACCATTGAAATTTTGTTTTTAAAATATAAGATTTTAATTTTGTTTTACAATATTTGCTTTTCACTTCACTTGGATGCTACCATCAGGTCTTCCTACAATGTCAGGCAGGTTAACCTGTTTAGGTTGAATCCTCTGGGATCTCTGTCTAATTCTCTGGTTCTCTTCTAGCTTAAAATGATTTCTGGCTGCTAAGACTCCACTTTTCACTCCCTGTTAGGGAACTTGAAAAGGAACTGGATTTAGGAAAAATTCTTAGGGAGTTAGCAATTGTAAACCATGACACAACATGAACTAGCCTCTAAAGACAGCCTGATTGATGTTTGAAGTACATTACAAACATGTGAAGGAAGAAAACAAGTTTCATTTGCTTATGAGATCCCCTATGTACAACTGAAAGACCTAAGCTCACTTGGGACAAAGACCTCAGTTTCTAATTATTTGATAAATGTTCTTACTGATGATTGTGAAGAAATAAGGATAAGGATCTCTCTAGAGTATGACACATTAATAAGAGTGTTTTTTCTGGCCTTGCATCAGAATGGCATTGCTGGAGAACAGAATAAATAAAAATATAATTAGTGTTCCTGATGATCTTTACTGTTAGTGTTCAGAAGAGAACATATTGTAAGGGTCCCTGTAAGACTAAGGGTCCTTTTTGTGTGTCATAGATTTCTTTGTCAGTTGAAGAAGCTTATGAACTCCATAGAACGATGTTTTTAAATGCATACAATAAATGAATAGGATTATGAAGGAATTCAATGAAAAGTGAAAATAAAAGTGTGCCCTGGGATGTATCCACAGACCTTATGAAGGTCTGACTATAGACAGTGAAGCCTGAAAAAATATCAGAACCAGTAATCAGAATATATGCCACAAGATGACATTTCAGCAGGCTAAAGTTTCTTTACCGATCTGAGAAAAAAATTGAAAATATATCTAATTATTGATTTCTTTAACTTTAAATCACAATAACTACAACGTTTCTCCTCTAGATTGAATCTTCCCTTGTGATAAAGAAAAATAATTAAACAGCCTCTGATAAAGTGACTTCAGCAGACCATGTATGCAGCATTCTGCCCTCATAGTTACCCTAGTAGGGAGATATGTCTCATTATCTACAGAAAGATACTGCATTTTAGTGATCTTTTTACTTACATTGTTGTTTATATTTGATTTATTTTGTTCCATATTTTTAAACAAATCTCACTTTTTTTCTGAATTATGTTCATCATTCCTCATCCTGAAGTATTTTTCTTAAATGACTGATCACTGTTTTAAATGAACAAATTTCCATTTTAAAAGAAGATGCACTGACACAAATGAAATGACTCAAAGACACAAATGAAATGACCCTGGGTCCTATCCATTTTTTAATAATAGGATTTTGCTATATTCCAATTAATATGTTTGTAATTAAAGTCAAAGGCCATGACAAAAATATCTAAAGTATGGAAATGCGACACAGGGGCATAGAAATAAAAGAAATCTTCAGTATTAAAACTGCTTTGCATTTTCACACTTTGGGGTCAAATACAAATGGTATGATAATTTTTATTAGGAGTTTCTACTTAGCAGTATTAACCTTCAGCAAAATTCAAAGCAAAACATATATATTAAGCATTAGTTAAAGATATTTTGTAGCTAACATTAGACTTAAGGGAAAAATAAAGGAAGGTTCCTTTACTATAGCATATCCTTAATATAAAGGTGCATTTCTGAAAAAGCTAACTCATGATGTTAGAACAGAAGGCCTCCACTTGTCACAAGTTCCCCTAAAGGACATCACCAATCCAATCATTGATAAATGGAATATATGAGAAAAATACCCACATTTAAAATTTTTAAATTGCGTTCTTCATGTGGGTTGGCTTAGAACAAATCAGATGGGTTTGTAATATATCAAAGAGGAAGAAACATTTTATTAAGTATCTACTATACGCCAGGCACTGTGTGACTGCTGTGCAATTATTATCCCCATTTTACAGTTGAGTACACTAAGAAATATAGAGGTCAGTGACTTGCCCAGGGTCATCACACAGCTAGTAAGTGTCAGAAGCTGGATTTCAACTCAAGATTTCCTGACTTCAAGCTCAGTGTTCTATCCACTGTACTACCTAGCTTTGTGTCATAATACAAAGATATAGTCAGCTACTCAAATGGATCTGTCATTTTATCAATTCAGGAGTTCCCTCCAGTGATGAAGGTTGCTACCCATCGTGTCCACTTCTTTGTCTGTTGTCTATATACTGTAACAAATTTGCAAAGAGGGGCTCAACGGGGGCCTTCCTTTCTTTTTCTTGATTTCAGAAGAGTGCCAGTAGAGTACTCTGGTCGTACACTTGTCAACCATGTAACATATCTCCTCTTTCTATTTTAGAATCCTTTGGTGCTGTTTTTGTTTGTTTGTTTGTTTTACTCCTGTTCTCCTTCAGGATTCCTTGGTTATATGTTCCAGCAACCTCAAAGCCACCATGGACATTTACTAATGCACAAACAATAAACCTTGATGAAAGCTTCAAGAAAATTTTACTTTTGTTTGCACAAAAGAAAATATAAAATTTGAGGATAATTTTTAATATTCTCAGACTATTCCTGAGAATAACCTGCAGAAGCATTTGAAATCATTGACTTGGCCTGAGAATGACTTCAGAGGAGGTCTACATTACTCATTTGTTGTAAATACCCTGACAATGGTGTTCTCTCACCAGAGAGCATTTAAAAATAGATATGACATACTTCATCCCATCATCATCTCCAACCTCCTGAGTTCATGCAAAAAACTCTGTTACGTATGAGATCCAAGAAGGTCACCATAAAAATGACAGCTATTAGAGAATTTTACACCATTTCATTGGAAAAACATTTTTTAGTTACCATATCACTTAAAAAAAAAAACATAAATCACCCCTTACAGAGTTGATAATACAAACATCATAGCTGCTCATAGACTTTTGCCTTTATTAACTATTAAGGGAGACTCCCAAAGGGAATATTAGCAGGTCACCTGGGGGGGGGGGTAGATTCAGGGAAGTTCATTAGGACATTTCCAATAATGGAGCTACAAGCAGAAAGCCGAACTACTTCTCACATTACTAAGATATTCATAAATAACATCGATCATTTAATCTCCTTATTCCTTCTTCCATTCCTGGAAATGCTCAACTGTATGCCCTTTTGAGTCTAGGAAAGAACCAGCTCTTGAGCCTTTATGATAATGAATACCTACAAATAAAAGCACTTTATGGTTTTGATTACAAAGTTCATTTCTTATTACTTTGCATACATTTTCTAAGGTTTTAAAGTCAATGATAGATTTAGTGCCTTGGTAGTAATGCTTTGAAGTTTGTCAAAAGGAGGCTCAAAGATATTTATATGTATATATATATATATATATATATATATATATATATATATATATATATATATATATATATATATATATACACACACACACACACACACACACACACACACACACACACACACACATAGATGTATATATAGTGTATGCATGTTATGTATGTATTTATTTAAATAGATATGTGCCCCAGTCACCTATGGCGGGAGAAAGAAATGTAAAATCTCCTTTTTGGTTCTCTAAAATTTTCAGAATTTTAACTTATACCTAATTATATTCATTTTTAACATTACTACCACTTCATTTTGTTTCTTTATCTTTTTTTAGTATAGTATTTCATCCAGCACAATTATATCCCATTTTATTCTATTAATTGTTTGCTTAGGGAATATTTCAAGTAAATATTAATAAGCATAAGTAGTTAGATAAGTGAGATATCTTAGAGTAAGCTCACGTAATACATTCCAAAGCCAATCATTAATGTGCATTGCATCCCAAAAGTCTTAACACCATCTTAAGTTTTAATAGCACTAAGACTTTTGGAATACACAGTATTTAGATAATGTATCTTGTGTTTTTCCCCCAATAGTATCAATAATCCAGATTTAATTGGATAAAGCAATGTATTTACTTGACAGAGTTTTTGAATCACATGATACTCTCAATGGAATATTACTTTTCAAAAACATTTCCTGGTGCATAGTCAGATGTATATACACATATATGGATATATACATATTTTGTGTGTCTCTGCATATGCACACATATTATATGTGACACACATACATGAAGGCACATGAGCTTAATATATGCAAATACATATATGTTTGCATAGCAACATAGCAATGTGACTATAAGTAACATATGCATTGTGTAAGCATGTGTATGTGTCTATATGAGTGTACATATACCTGTATGTGGGCAGCTAGATGGCACAGTGAATAAAGTGCTGGCCTTTGAGTCAAGAGGACCTGAGTTCAAATCATGCCTCAGACATTTATTAGCTGTGTGACTGTGGGCATGTCACTTTACTTTGTGTTCCTCATGTGTAAAATGAACTGGAGAAGGAAATGGCAAATCACCCTAGGATCTTTGCCAAAGAAACCCCAAAGAGTGGAACATAACTGAAATGATCTAACAACAATGTCTATATGTGTATATGTTTATACATGCCTATACATACATATATCTATGCATACAGATAGATATATGCATATGTACATATATACACATATGCACACACACGCATGCACACAGATATGTATGCATATGAATATATATCTGTGTATATACAAATAGGTATATCTGTATAAATGTATATACAGACATATACAAATGTATACATGTATACACATGTATATATGTGTATACTCACACAAATGCACATAATATGGAAACACATGTTTGTATCTGTGTTTATACACGTCTACTTGTAGGTATATATACATATATACACACATATGCATACATACATGTCACCTATAGTTACACACGCTATATGTTACCATATAAAATGGATAGGACCTTATAGGATGAAAGCCTAACCAATTTTGAAAAGTTTATTTTAATTTTATATTTAAGTACTTCAAAGATCAGTGTTTTTGCCTGTATAGATACTCCTTCTATTGATGTACTTTGAAATGCAGTGCTTTAACTGATGGTTGATAGAAGTTACTGTGACTAGGGGAAAAAATAATTCTTACCTATTGGCTAGTTTTGGTATCCTGAGTTTTTTCAATCTTAACCAGTCTAGTGCTAGGACAACATACATAAATCATATCACCATAGCAATGGCCAACGCCCTTTGAACTTGACCGTTTAACTCCCCAAACATTGTACTCTATTGTGTATACGATATGATGTGATGGAAAGAACCCTGAACATAAACATATATGGGTCCAATTCCTGCATCGACCGCGTATGAGCTTTATAAGATATAATTCATTTTAACCAGCTTTCTACAGAAAGCCTCCATGGTCAAAGAGCTGTCCGGTCACCTCTTTTATCTTCATTTTTCGTTTTTGTTTTTGTTTTTTTTTTTTTTAGTGTGAATAAAAATCTTTATATTCACCTAACCTCATGGATTTACAAGGAAAATTTCATATAAATCTGAAAGCATTACATAATCATAAATATTTGCATGGTCTTCCCAACTCCAGATTACTTTAGCATGAATATAAGGCATCGGAGCGGGGAGGGGGAGGTGTCTTTTCAAGCATATTGACCAAAAATCCTCATTTTGAAATCTGAATTTTTTTTTTTATCTTTTTCTCAGAGACGGTCTGGATCTTGATGCACAGCAGAACTGCAATAATCAAATATTTATGCATTCATATTTATTGCTGTAAATCTACAAATATAAGTGATTGGCAGAATTTTCTATGCACTGTCTCTTTATGTTGACAGTTGTATTAGTGAGAAAGGCTGTTACTCGCTGGGATTTCTGCTGATTGAGATGCCAGCCAGATTAAATGCATGAGCAGCTAGGTGGCACAGTAAAAAGCGCACTAGGTCTGGAATCAGAGTAATTCATCTTCAGAGTTCAAATCCAGTCTCAGACACTTATTAACTATGTCACCCTAGACAAGTCACTTAAACTTGTTTGCCTCAGTTATTCGTTTTATAAAGCAATAAATGGGTACAGATAAGAAAGATATACTGTAAAGAATGTTCCTGTAGACCCTTGATTGACTAGATGTCTTCTGAAGTCCTTTCCAAATCTGAGTTTCTGTCTGTAATCCTGACAAATGATTCACTCAAGGTCATACAAGCAGTTAAGAGCTGAACCACGATTAGAATGTAAATATCTTGAAGCCTTTTCCAGTTGCCTCCTCTGTAGGCTCAGGCTGATGAAGCAAATTATCTAAACTGTCTCTAAGTAGAACTATACTTGGCAAAGAAAATAGTTACTTGGATTTGTACAGGTCACTTCTACCTGATTCATATTTATTTTATTTCTCTCAACCATAAAATTCTTATGATCAAGCCATAATTGATTATGTAAGACAATTTCAGCATTTCATTAAACTAAATTTTATTTCTCATTGTTTTCTTGTCAGAGAATCCTGGAATTTTAGTTCTGGAAAGGAACTTGGGAGAGCATCTAACCCAACGCTCTCACTTTTCAGCCTTGCAAACTGAGGCATAGAGCTATTAATCCAAGATCATTTAACTAGTTATTACTAGAGCAGAAACTAGATTCAGCTTTATATTTTTAAGTCAATGAGATGCAAAATACTGGAAAAAAATCTGAAAATAAATTTGTCAAATAGAGGGAATTAAAATTGCTTAGCTTTAAGTCAATGAGGTGATTTTTCAGTAAGGCAATAATTTATTCATGCATAAATATTGAATAATAACTGTACAGTGACTAAATCTAGAAAGCAGTTAGCTAATTAATTAGGTCAGAAATGTAATCTCACACTTGAATAGATGACCACACTTTTAGGCCTGCCTACTTACTACTATGTAGTAATTTAGATGAAAAATTGCCTTTTTATTTTGTGCCCTCAAATACCCTAATTAAAAAATATGATCATGTTTACAAGCCTTCAGATGAACAATGGTTGATTCTTTACTAGTATATGTGAGCAAGTTCACATTTTGATTTTTAAGAGGACAAAGAAAATATCTTTTTCTTTCTATGACATGAATGGTAATCAGACTGATTTAAGCATGGTTTGTTGTGTTTTCCATTTTTCAGGGCTAATGATACTGGATTCCTTTCCTATAAAGAACATCTGCCAGTAACTCAGATAGTAATTACAGATACAGACCGACCAAACTCTGAAGCAGCTTATAAATTGGGGCCATTGCTGTGCCAAGGTGATAGTAAGTATTGACAAGAAGATTTTTTTACTTATTTGTTTTGTTTTGTTTTTCTCTGCCTTCATATATTGCCAATATTTTACATACAGTTAGGTACCTATCCTTGAGACTTACTTTTAATGTAATAAATACTTTAGAGAGAAATTTATGTAGTGCAATAATAAAGAGAAACACAACTGACTTGAATGATATTGTAGGATTATATACACCTAAGATTGTACACAAAATGAACTGAAATATTAATTCATTACATTAATTCATTTATTCAAAAATATTCTTTGTTTGTCCAATGATAGGTATTTTGCTGCCATTCTAACTATGGTCAGACACTGAGAAAAAGACTGATAATCATTAATTCTAATGCTTATGCTTATGATTCATACTAGCAAACCTCAATTATTCAACTTTACTTTTCCACATATGAAGCCTTCTGAAATTTTGCAGAAAAAAAATGTTACTTCTCAGCTGTTAATTCTAGAGTTGAGTTCGGAAACTAATGACAGTATTCTCAAATGGATTAGGGATTTTTATTTCAATTTTGCTTTTACAATTCTTAATGCTCATAATTTTCAATTTTGGCTAATTTCATATGCAACTGTGTAAATGTCTCTTTACAGTGCTGAATAAAGTAAACACAGATACCCATTCATAAGCTGCTTTTCAAAATTTTTCTAGTCTAGAAATTACATTCATTATGGAAGAGGCTCAGAAAAAAAAGTACTTAAATGATGTGCCATTCTAGAAATGTCTGACTTTCAACTGACTAAAGTCATTATTTTTATATTTATATATATAATTAAAATAATGACTTTAGTCAGTTGAAAGTTGAAAGTCAGACATTTCTAGAATGGCACATCATTTAAGTACGTTTTATATTATTATAAATATATTATTATACTATATATATTATAAATATATATTTTTTTATACATACATATATATATATGATTTTATTGAACTCAGTTTGCTTTTAGCCTGTTTGCTAAAGTTTTGGCCAGTATGAGAAGATAGATCTATGTAGTTCTAGTTGTATTCTGGTTTGTAGATCTATGAACAATATGCAACAGAAATTGTGTGTTTTTGTTTAAAAAATAAGAGAAAATAGTTTTATTAGAAACAGACATAGTTAACATAAAAACCTTGCATTATACTGAGCAAAGATTAAATATTGCTAATACATCTTTTGCTCAGGGTTTAATATTCCAGGGAAGGATGGAAAATATGGAGAAATAAAATATGAAAATAATCAAGGTGCTCTACTGAAAACTGAGAAAATAATTTTTATGTGTATTTGTTTTTAAGTTGGAAATTAACTAACCTGCACTGCAAGAGGCAGAGGGGTGACTTTATTATTCATCAAAATGATGGTCAGATATCATTCATGTAACCTGAGGACTGAGTAAATGACAATAGACTTTGGCTGGCAAATAGTATATTTAGGTTTAAAGAAGGCTATGCATACACCAAGGGCGTTAAAAATGAGTTGCTAAGAAACTATGTGTCTTTTAAAATTGAGTTAGTCTCATCTGTCAGAGATCCATATGGGAGGTATGCACTTGCCTGAAGCAAAGATGATAAACTAATCTTCCTTTCAGTCCTCTTTTTCTGTTACCAGCATATGGTAGTAGACAGAAACAAAGCTACTAAAGCTGATGGAAATGTAATAGCTAAACTAGTGCTTGCTTTCTGAACAGAATATTCCCTTAATTTAAAGGAGAAATGAAATTATTTTAATATTCTGACAGACTTAGTATATCAAGAAAGCAAAATATTTAGAAGCAGAGAACAGCATATTTATAATTCTTCAGTCTGGGTCTTCTCAGGAAAAGGAACAAAGCAGTCAGTGAAATCATGAGAAAAGAAAGTATATCTCGTTAAAGCTACCACTACTTAGAGGCTTTGAAAAGCTGGCTTATTCCGTCATTCCATTCTTCTCTATTATCAAGATTTGTCTGATGCTAGAATGCTGTAGTATTTGAGCAAATTTGGAGTATTCATTTTTTTTCTTTCATCATCAGACAAGGTGAAGCAAATATCAGAGTCTAAGACTACGAGTGATCAGTATGTCTGCCAATGATGGGAAAACAATCAAAAAACAACAGAGAATCTCTGTATGTTAGATGGCAAATATGGATAGGCTGAAGTAAAATTAAGTCTGCATGATTGAGGGGCCAGATCCACTGAATATAAAGCAAAGTGTGTGCGTGAAACTGAAATTACCACTGAAACCTAAATGTCCTCTAAAAATAACATGGGAAGATCTGCGATGTGAGGAAATACCTGGCAATTAAGTTTCTGATAATAGCGATAGTGACATTATATAGTCAACCTAAAATCCTTAGAAGCTAGAAAAAATACACAATAAAATAAAAAGCTAACTATACAGATGCCCCAATGTTTTCTAAATAGTCTGTGTAATATTGCTTTCAAGGGGATAACATTTGGAGAATGCAGGTCTCATCTGCATATGGTTCAAGCCTGTGATTTCTGTGATGTAGAGATTGTCTAGAATGGAAATGCCCTTTTTTCTAGAAGAAAGAAAAGATAATAATATATTGGATTTACCTTTCAGATTTTCTCTTGTCATATTAATATAGCTGGTATCATATACTGCAGCTGGTGACACAGTAAAAAGAGCGTCGGGCATGGTGTTTGGAAGATCTGAGTACAAATGTGACCTCAGACCTATACTAACTGTGTGACCCTGAGCAAGTCACTTAACTTCTTTCTGCTTCCATAAAATGAGGATAATAAGAGTACCTACCTCACAAGATTGTTATGAGAAATCAAATGATATAGTGATTTTAGAACAGTTTCTAAAACATAGCAGGCACAATATGAATGCTCAGACCCTTTCCCTTCTTCCCCTTATGTTGAACTATCACTATGTATACCATAAATTAAGTTTCATTCGGATGGGAATGGAAGCATAATTACAGGGTTTTTTTTTTCAATCCAGAAGAATACTTTCCTTGCTGACATGCCAATGAGAGAGTGTGAATTTCTCCAAAGAACTGAAAAGAAATTTGCATCTAACAGTAAATTATAGATGGAAACCATAATAATCTTGCTTCTTTGTAATACTTTGTATAACCAGAAAGATAGAATAATTATATCAATTGTGTTTGAATAGATAAGATGTAAGTGAAAGGATGATAGAGAAGGAGAAAACCTTGCCTAATACTATCTCTGTAGTTTTATCTGAGAAAAAGAAAAGAAAATACCTCTTGAGCAATACATAATCCAAGATGAGAATTGGGTTCTACCAATCCTCATAACAGGTTTACTTCCTCTCATATTCTCATGCTCTATGAAAATAATATGACAGAATGTAAGATCTCGAGAAATATTTGCCAATTTAGTTTAATAGTACCATAGCCATATGAAAATAGCTTGAAATGCTAAGTAGCTGGAAGAAATATGTCATAAAATAAAGAGATAACAGTATACTGCACAGCAAGAGTTTATAAATGCTCTATATAATAGAAGTACTTCTGTGGTAACATTTGAAAAATGAAGTTCTGATCTTCTGAATCTGGGTCAGATCTTATTTCACTGATGTAGTGAACTCCTGGTTTGCAAACTGTCTCAAACAATGCAAATTTGTAATTTATCCAAAATTGATAGTTTTAAAGAGGTATGAAAAAAAAAAGTTGAAATTTCCTCATGATCATGTAGCTTTTATGTGTCAAAGGGCCTGACTTGAATTCACGTCTTATTATAATTCTCTATGGACTCACTATTATTTCTCATGCATATAAAGTATTTTCCCATACATATAAACATATGCAAAATATATCTTGAGAAAACAATTTATTCACAAAATATAAAACAACTGAAATAAGTATGAAGCAAGTAATTTGAGTAAAACAAATCGTCAAGTCTCTGGAGTTCTTTGTAATTTAGTTTCATGTTATGGGTCTAAAGATAATTATGACTAAGGACTGGAAATTTTCCTGGCGGATGTACTTATTTCCTTTTCTTTCCTCCAGCTTCTTCTTTTTATATATCTGTGTCTGCTGTATGGTTATAAGATTTCCCTTGTGTGAGTTAAAATGTACTGTGATAACAGCCTTTTTTTTTCAACACTAATGCATTGAAATATATGGTCCGTTTGTGAAATAATTGAAATAGACTGGAACACTCTTAAGACATACCCTTCCAGCTAAATGAGGTTCATATATGCCTTCTTCATCATGTACACTGTTTCTCTTTTAATGCAGCCAACATCAGTATTAGAGTTTTGGGATGCCATGATACAGTCTTCTTTCAAAATAAAATTGAGGGCCAGTAAAATCCTTGAGAATTTTTTTACTTGTGAATTTTTTCCATGCTTCATACATTGTGTCTCTGTAAAATCTATATTTTGAATCCAATGTATGACATAATTACTATATCATATTAGAGTTGCTTCTATGTTCTAGCTTATTAATATCATTTGGATTCTAACTATCATTTATTATTTTATTTATCTTTCCATTTCTGTCATCTGAAAACTTATTAAACATGTTATTTTGTCACTAACAAAATATTTTTGGAAATATTGTTAAAATGTCAAGCTTCAGAAGACCAAGAATAGGTCTATGAATAGAAGAGTGAAGATGAAGAAGAGAAAAAGGAAAAGGTGGAGCAGGAGGAGGAAGAACAAGAAGAAGAAGAAGATGTAGAAGAAAAGAGGAAGAAGATGATGAAGAGGAAGATGATGATGTTTGCAAAGAAAACCCTCAAAATCGGGAGACAAACATTTGGACATAATTGAAATGACTAAGCAACAGAAAAACTATACCTTCCAAAATACATGTAGATTTTTTCCTAGGAATTAAAAGGCCATTTGCCTTACTGTATAGACTCCATTCTCTTCCATATTTTGATACTGGAGATAATATTAGCTTTTGTTCACTTTGTTAAGAGCGACCAAAACTTGAATTTCACTGTACATAATGAAGCCTTGAATAGGATATAGTGAAAGATAGAAAAATTTCTTGAAAAGTATTTAGAACAAGTATAATATCATAATTCACTATAATGACATGATTTTCAAAATTAAGTAGTTAGGAAAACTAGAACTGAACTATTCAAACTGAAAATGTTCTTATGTTATGAAAACCCACTATGAGGCACCCAAGTTTTCAAATTTGAGAACCAATTATTCGAGACTTGTGATATTTCAATCTAAAGTCCAAGTTTCCATGTCAAGAAATATTAAGAAATTCAGACTTGGATGATACAATTAATAATCTGGAGGTTTTATGATGACTATTGATGTCCAAGAAAGTTCATTTCTTGCCAATTTTTTTGCCAGAAAAATCTAAGGGAAAATAAGTGAAAAGGATGAATTTGGTGTTAAATATGGTTGTTATAATTTCAGGGAATAAATTTGTTATTTAATTGTTGTGAAAACTTCACTTGTATCTCTCCACCATGTAGGTGACCTTGTTCTCTACAGATTGTCCTCGAGAGTTTTCTAGATCACTTGAGAAACTGAATTGCCTAATTGGAATCATACACTATATATATGTCAGAATAGCAAAAACTCAGATCTTCTGAGTCTTGAGGTTACTGCTGTAACCATTTTTATACCGTGCCTTCCAAATGATAATAACATAATGAATAATATAATAAACTCTCTGAAGATAATAATCGTAAAGTACTTAGCATAGTTCCTGGCACATAGTAAGAAGATATAAAAGTTAGCAACAATGACAAAGACAACTCAAAGCATCATAGAATTAACCCTTTAGCATTTTAATGTGCTTTGCAAACAGTAGGTATTTAAAAATGGTTATTGGTTGATTTATTGGGTGAATCAACTATGTAATCCCTGATATGAAAAGAATATACAAAGTAATTAATATTAATAACTAATTTTCATTTCCACTTGTAATTAAATAATTTCTGTGGAATGTAATATATGACTCATAAATAATCTTTATTAGCCATCTATTTAATTCTTTCTAATTCTTTGCTAACATCAGTTGTTTCTATATTGCTGAAGGAGTGCATGTGCTGTCAACATGTAGTTGTAAAAATGCTTAAATTTGCAGAATATTTCGATCATTATTTCTGATTTTTGTACGTTTTATAATTTTATACTTTGTTTCAATTTCTCTGACTCTCAGTTTCTTCATCTGTAAAATGAAGGGGTTGACACAACTCCCTCTAAGGGATCTTCTAGTCCTAAATGCATGTTCCTTAACACATGTTTTCCTTTCTTTTCTTTTTTTGTTGGTTGATCCTTTTACTGGAGTGGGACACAAATAAATACTTTATTTCAACAGGCCTTCCCTTCCATCTGTTTTAACATTACAGGTTCCTTGTAGAGGTATGAGTAATCACAAGTAGCAGTAATGAAATGAAGGAGTTATGTCAACATGAATTTGATACCAAAGTATCAATGCATAATCTATCTTCAGATAATTAAGTTGAGTGTATGTACATTTATTTATTAACCATTGATATAGTGTAGGGTGTGTTCAGGGAGGACCAGTACTTTTGGTGTGATAGCTGCCAAGCCCTTTTTGGGGCTCATCCACCTTTGGTGTCCACCTGTTCCATCTAATTCTCACCTGTGGCTCTAAGAAACTGCAGTATGCACAGCAGCCATACCCTGGTAAACCATTTCGGCAGATGGGACAAACCAGGTTGAGGGTAACCAAGGCGTTTCAAACCCATTGTTGAGTTAGAGGGGTGTCTACCCCAAGCATGTGAAGACTTCCTATGGTGGAATGGGCGGATGAGAACAATTTGTTCCAAAGGTCATGAAGGTGACTGAAGTGGGAGATGTGGAGCACTTAGAGCTTGGTTAGACACCAAAGATGCTAAGGTCATCCACTGCACCCTGAGCCATTGGCAGCCATCGTGACTCTGTCGTGCCACTGAACTATGATGACTCTAGAGGAGAGAGTGAGGCTGAGGACTTTGTGCAACTCTGCCTCACAAATCAAATTTACACATGAATCAAAAGATCTGACCAGGCGATCACATGGTGGCCAGAAGAAATGATATAAAACACTCTCAAGGTCTCTCTCAAGAACTTTAGATTTGAATGTGTACTGTGGGAGACACTGCCATAGGACTGCTCATCATGGCATGCCCACATCAGAAAGGGTGCTTTTCTCTTTGAGCAAAGCAGAATTGAGACATCACAAAGTAAATGCAGGATGCACAAATTTGGGACATCCACCCCAAATATTCACATGGACTATCTGTGCCCACCCTGTGATAGAGCATTCCAAGCTCATGTTGGTCTGAACAGCCGCAGTCGGGCACACTGAATTTTCACTTTATCATGATGATGTCATTTTGCTCCTCTTCAGAAATGAAGGACAACAACCAACCATTTGTTGCAGAAACCCAGAAGCAATTATAAGAATATAACATTCATGAATATATCTTCCTCTCAGAAATCTCATGAAATTGCTTTCATCGTATGAATTTTATTTTGTTTTATTGCAAGAGGGCTAACCACTTTCTATACATCAAGCCAGTCTTATTTTTAGTGTTTGCTGTTTAAAAAAACAAACAAACAAACAAAAACTATAGGTGCCTTTATTCTTTGTATTCATCTATTTTCAAAGTAATGTCTGAATGTGATTTTCAGAGAAACACCATTTCTTTTGGATATTATGATGCTGCTGTTTTACATACCATGATACTTCCAATTAAGAAAAGGCTATTAAAATTATTAAAACAAGAACAAAATGAGAAGCTGTTATGTCATAAAAATCAGTATATTTGTGCTTTGGAAAAAATAAAACTAATTATATTTCAGTATGTCATAGATCTGCGACTTCATCAGTATTAGGCATTCCATCAATTAACACAGATCATGCAACCCCTCTATTGCAGGGTAAATTTCCATGACCAAAAGTACTCTAACTTGTGGCCAGTACAGTGATGAACATCTCCAAATTCTCTTCCTCCATATAATAATAATAATAAACTTAGAAATATTTCCACTTCAAAAATTATGGTCACTAGTTTATGTTTTATAAGTCTTAAATATTTAAAAGTATGATTTAGACTACAGTCAGTGCCTACTTTTTCCTCATATTTCCTAACCTTTTAGTTCAAATTTCTAAATTAAAATAGATATTTTGAATATTCTTTGAAACTTTAGAAGTGAATGTTCTTTTCTTCTCTAAGTTTTTCTTTGACAGGGCTAATAACGTATGTTTTCACAAAAACTGGTTATAACCAAAATGGTCAATTCCCTTTAAGTGTGGAATTGTATTCTTCTAAGTCCTCATTCTTCTAGGTACATGATAATTTGGGTTTCCACTATTTTCTACTATAAAATACTATAGGACTTAAAATTTGAAAACATAACATTTAGTTTTCAAAAAAGGCATTTCTAAAACTTTTATTTTATTCTCCAAGTTTCTGTCAGAATCTAAAATGTAATGTAATGGACTTTCACTGAAATGGAAATCATATAAATCATTTGTGTAAGTTTTAAATCAGAAGTTATAAAAGAAAAATAGCATAAAAATCAGATTTTCTTTCTTTGAGTAAGACTAAAAGAAATTGTCTTCTTCCTTGCTCCTATTCTCTTCTGATCAACTGGATGCATGATTTGGCTTTCCTTAAACCACAAGTTAATGTCAGTCAATCATCAGGCCTTCATTAAGCACCAACTATATGTGAGACAGTTAGGTAGCACAGAGGATGAGTCATTGGGCCTGGAGTCAGGAAGATCTGAGTTCAAATATGGCCATGACTGAAAAGATGGAATGACAAAGTATACCAAGTTCTGTGTTAAACACTGGGAATACAAAGAGAGGCAGAACACAGACCATGCCCTCAAGGAGCTCACAATCTAATGAGAGAGACAACAAGCAAATGTGTGTGAAAGCAAGCTATGTATATATATATATATATATATATATATATATATATATATATATATATATATATATATATATATATATATATATATATATATATATATATACACACACATACATACATATATATGTGTATATATATGTGTATACATATATACACATATATACATATTTATATATATGTATATACATATATATAGTGTATATATATATGTATATACAGGATAAATAGAAAATAATTAACTGAGGGAAGAATTAAGAGGCACAGTATTCAGAAAGGCTTCCTGTAGAAGGTGAAATTTCAGTTGAGTCTTAAAGGAAGTCAGGAAAGCCAGAAGGTTAAGGTGGGGAGGTTGGGGGGAGATCATTCCAGGCATGAGGAACAGTCTAAGAAGATATCTGGAACAAAGAGCTGGAGTGTCTTGTTCATCAAAGAACAAAAGGAACATTGTCATTGGATTGAAGAGTACATTCTTGTATTCATGACCCCATTTGGGGGTTTTCTTGCAGAGATCCTGAAGTGGTTTGCTGTTTCCTTCTCCAGTTCATTTTACAAATGAGGAAACTGAGGCAAACAAGGTTAATTGACTTCCCCTAGCTGAAGAATACATGGGGAGGTGTAAAAGTGTAAGAAAACTAGAAAGTTTGGGAGTGGGAGGATAGGTTATGAACAGCTTTGAAAGACAGGCTTTTGTATTTGATCCTGGAGACATGATCAGACTTGCATTTTAGGAAAATCATTTTAGCAGCTGAAAGGAAGATGGATTTGAGTAGGGAGAAACTTAGGGGAGACAGATCCACCAGCAGGCTACTGTGGTATGCTAGGCATGTGGTGGTACAAGCTGTGCCAGGGTAGTGTCAGTTATCAGCAGGGAGAAGGGAATATTTCAAAGGTGAAACTGACAGGCCTTGGCAAAAGACTGGATATGGGAAGAGATGAGAAAGTGAGGAGTCAGGGATGGAGCCAGAGGGAATGGAAGGTGATGCCATCAACAGTAATAGGGGAAGTTATTTGGGGAAGAGATAATGAATTCATTTTGAACTTATTGAATGTTCACATTTAAGATCTCTACTGAGCATCCAGTTGTCTGATGTCTGAAAAGCAGGAAATAGAAGACTAGAGGTCAGAAGAGAGAGTAGGGCTGGTTAAGTAGAACTGAGAATTATCAATATAGTGATGACAATTAAATCCATGGGAGCTGAAGAGATCAGCAAGTGATGTAGTGTAGAGGGGGAACTGAAGACAGCACAGAACAGAGTCATGTGGGGCTCATCTGGTTATTGGGCATGACCTGGATTAGAATCCATCAAAGGACACTGAGAAGAAGCAGTCAAATAGGTAGGAAGAAAGACTAGGAGAGATTGGTGTCCTAACAACCTAAAAGGATGGGAGGATTAAAAGAAGATTGACAACAGTGTCAGAGGTCAACAGAGAAGTCAGGAAGCATGAGGACTAAGGACATTATTTGGCAGTTGAGAGATCATTAGTGATGTTGGAGAAAATAGTGGTATATCATTACCTGTATTAATAGGTTATTATGTCTGTTTATAATGTTTGCAGATAAAAGAGTATTTTATAATTACCACCAGCTAATAACTTTTATTATTATAGTAAAACATTTGAATAGACTAGATAGAACACAGCAACTAGGATCAGAAAGACCTGAGTTGCAATTCATCCTCAAATGTTTACTAGCTGGTTGACAGCAAAATCGTTAAACTTCAGTCTGTACCAGTTTCCTTGCCTGTAAAATGAGAGTAATAATATGGTCTACCTCCAAGAATTGCTATGAGGATAAATAAGTAGTACTTACCTATAAAGTGCATTGCCTAAATGTACTACACATATAGTGCTACATAAATGCTATCTGTAAATAATAATTTATTATGTAAAACTTTATCATTCAGATTCTATTCTGAACTTCTGGTCATTAATATGTGGGGCAGGCTGAAAGACTCTTTTCTTACACTAGCTGTAAAAGAAGAGTTTGTTAAATAAATATGAATTTAAAAAAAGAAATTCTTTAAGGGGATAGATTATTTTTAGCAGCATTAAGTACTTTCAAAACACTGATTTGCATACAATCAGTTGGCTAATCACAAATCTATTCACCGAGGCAAGTCCCTTACTGTCATCTTTTTAAGACTAGTTTCTTCTATATGTATAGTGTCAACAAAAAAGCTTTGTTTAGGGGAAAAACATCTTAATTCAGTTACTTCATCAATTTGGACTGATCACAAGTGATGTGCTATTGTGAAAAAATATCATGGATTTGGCATTAGTAGATCTGGGGTTGAATCTTAGCTTTTCAATTTATTGCCTATGTGACTTTGGGCAAGTCATAACATCTCCAGGTCTCATTCCCTTAAATATAAAATTAAAAAAATGAGATTAAATGATCTCCAAAGTCCCTTGCATTTCTCAAACTTGTTTTCCTAATTCCTTAATATCAGTGAATTTTTAATGTTACAAAATTTCCAATTCTGATTATATCTCACATTTAATATTACTCTTTATTCAAAGTGATTCCATCACAGGAAGATAGGTGGGGTGAATATTAAGAACCCCGTTTTACAAATGAAAGTCAAAATGGTGAAGTGACTTTACCCTTGGCTTTTTGGCAATGGAAACTAAGTGTTACAGCTCTTTATTCAGTGATATTTCCAGCACTGCATAGAGCTGCACTCAGGGCTGTTTTCTTCTATAATCAATTCTATAATCAATCAAAGGAATTATTAGTAAATGTCTGTTATCACTGTCTTGTATAACTTCATAGAAAGTAAATGTTCTATATGTCAAATCTATTTTGAGGTGTTGCATTTTTTTGTTCAAATAGCATAATATGTTTCCAAACCATACTTTTCCTAAAAGCATGGGGAAAAAAATTGAGAAAGATGTTTGATATCTGAAAACACATACACCTTTATTATATCCCTGAAAGTTTTACAATGATGTCAATAGTAATTCATTCAAATACTGAATGAAATGTTCACATATCATATATACAAGTTAAAAACTGACTAATGAAATTTTAGTGTATATTGCATAATGAAGTAATGTTATAGTTTTCTTTCATTTTTAGACCTCTTCTTCCGAGGCTCCTTATATCTACTTGCCCTTACAACTACTTACCTGTCCCCCAAAATCATGCCAACCAGGGCCACCCTCTCTCACACTAACTGCAGTTTTCTCCACCATTTTATTATTCTTGTGGGACAAATTAAAATATTCTTTACTTACCATTGCAACTTCAATCAAAATCCTAATAGATTATCTATCAGCCTACATGACATTTTCCCTTGTTTCTTCAGGATTTCAGTACCTAGCTCACAGTTTTCCTCCTCATTTCAATTTCTGCCCTTATTTAAGATTTGCACATATATATTGATGTCCCCTCAAAAATCCTAATCTCCCAGTTCTTCTATTTCCTCAAATCCTAAGCTACATACAGGTATGATCTCTCCCTTGATCTTCCCTTGAGGAGTTAATTCCTTCTAGGGAGCTTCATTTATATTTGGGGTTCATTTCAAATTGCTTTTTCAACAAGCATGTTGGTTCTACCAATAGTTGATTTTGAATCCCTATTTAGAAGGTCCTATGATTTAACAAATCCATTGAAGGAAAAAAGGGTGGCCCTATGGTTTACAGTGGCCTCTGTACAGATTTTGTCTTAACCTCCATCTTAATTATCCTATCACTTGGCAAGATCTTCATGGGGGAATGTATAGGTTGCTCTCTGTGCTAAGGGGCCCCATGGGAGATATTTTCATAGGAAATGTCTCAGTTTCTTACTTGAGGGCAAAAGTGTTGACTTCTAATTGATCTCAGATTCCTATTAGCTGAGCTCCAGAAGTTCTGAGAGCTTATTATAGAATAGCCTTTCCTTATAAGAGGAAAATTAATTTTCCTTTTATTTTCTGTATTTTTCTGATAAATTATTTTATTTCATGAGTACTTGGTAAAATGTCTGCAAAATTCATTTAATTTTGTATTTAGGGAAATATGATCTTATAGGTCTGTCAGCTGTAATTGTTCTGAGTACTCACAGCATTTAGAAGGTTGTCTAAGATCTTTGTTGAACAGACTTATGCTATTATTGAAATTCATGAGTCTTATGTGGAATATGTTTACACAATTGCACATATGTAACCTATAAGGAGGGGAGAAGGGAGAGAAAAAAGGAAAAAGTTTGGAACTCAAAGTTTAAAAAAAAAATCAATGTTAAAATATCAATTGCAATCCGCCTAAGGTACTGGAAGAAGGACAACTGTTTTCTTAGATTCTCAAAGACATTTTCCAGAATTGAGGATATGGATAAATGTACGTACTACCAAGGTGATCACTGGAAAAGCAGATATTTAACTAGGATGGATGTGTAATGCGGTATCCTCATCTGATCTGTTGTATCCAAGGTTCAACTCACTTCCAGATAGACATGGGATCTAGATTAGAATTGACGGAAATGTACTTTGGGATAATGCAACAGCCTCTAAAGTGGTCCCTTTTGACTTGCACTTTCAAATCATGATACAGTTTTCTTATTAATAACGTGGTCCACACCTTATTGTGAAGTGTAAGAGAAGGAAACATCAAAGGACTAGACACTGAACAAAAACTTGCCCACACAGTGCATTTTAAAATGAGAACTTCTTTTGCAGTCACCCTCCTATCTGTCAAATATATGAGGAATCTTCTGACCTGTCCTTAGACCTCTGTCCAGGAGGTGGAGGTTTCCTCTCCTTCTGGCAGCTATCATGACTGCCATGTTATACCATGCTGTATTATGTGCTACATCATGGCCCATGCTGTCTATATATACCTGACATTGAAGCTCAAGTCTCTGGTTACCTCTTCTATTTTGTGTTTGTTGCCATGAGTGCAAGTCTTTGAACAGTGAACCTGACATTTGGGTTTTTCTTACCTTGATGGCAATTGCACGGGTTCAAGAGGTTCAGAACTGTTGAGTCCAGAAGCTATTTTCTTAGCAAGAGGTGACTTCTGGGGGAAATAAAGCATCTTCTCAGACAAGATGATAAGAGACAGATGAATGAGTCCAAGTTATTACTTTCTTCAGAAGATAGAGACTTGGAATAAATTGCTTAGATAGTGAAGAACTGAGATGAAAAAGAAATATCTACTCAGTTGTTTCAAAAATTGATATATATTTTTAAAAAATATTTAAGTATCAATTCCCAGGAAGAAAATAATGTGTATTGATATACTGCGTACTGCTTCATATTTTGATTTGTTGGAGAACGCTGAGTCATTTGTGTTTGAAGCATTTAGATTTTACTTTTTCATCTTTTTTAAAAATCTTCTTTAATATATTTTTTCAATTCATGTAAAGCAATTCTAATATCCTTTTCTTTCAGATTTTGAGTTCTAAATTTTCTCCTTCCCTCCCCCCATGTTGAAAAGGCAAGTAATTTGACATAGGCTAAACATATATAGTCATGCAAAGTACATTTGCATTTGTCATTCTTTGAAAGAAAACAGACAAAAACACAGGAAAAGTAAAGAAAGTAAAAAAGTATCTTCGATCTATATTCAGCCTCTCAGTTCTTTCTCTGGAGATGAACAGCACCTTTCATCTCAAGTCCTGCAGAATTGTCTTGGATCATTGTATTGTCTTGGATCATTGTATTGCCAAGAATAGCTAAGTTATTCATAGTAGATTATCATACAATATTGCAGTTATGTGTACATTGTTCCCCTGGCTCTGTCCATTTCACTTTTTATCAGTTTATGTACACCTCTCCTTGTTTTTCTGATAGCATTCTACTCATTATTTCTTAATGTACAATAGTGTTCTATCATGATCATATATAACAATTTTTTCAGCCATTCCCCAATTGATGGACATCCCTTCAATTTCTAATTCTTTGCCACCACCAAAAGAACTACTGTAACTATTTTTGTGCACATAGATCCATTTTCTTTTTTGTTTTTTATCTCATTGGGATGCATGTGTAATAGTTGTATTGCTTGCTCAAAAGGATATGCATGGTTTTATAGCCCTTTGGGTATACTTTCAAATTTTTCTCCAGAATGGTTTAATTAATATTTAACTTCACCAAAAGTATATTAGCATTTTAATTTTCTCGCATCCCCTCCAACATTCTTCATTTTCCTTTCTTGTCATATTAGCCAATGTGACAGATGTGAGGTAATAGTTCAGAATTGTTTTAATTTGAAATTCATCAATAGTGATTTGGAGCACTTTTTTAATATGACTATAGATGACTTTGATCTGCAAATTGCCTGTTTGTGTCCTTTGATCATTTATCAGTTGAGGAATGGCTCTTATTTCTAGGAAAAAAGAAATCTTTATCAGAGAGATTCAATGTATTTTTTCACAGTAAAGATTGCTTTGTATTTCCTTCCACGATATTTTCCCGTTTATATTATTCTCTTTCCTTTTACCCTGTCCATTCTCAAAAGTTTTTGCTTCTGATTTTAACTCCCCCAAATTGACCTCCTTTCTATCAGCTCCCCCAGCCCTCTCTTATTCCCTTCACTTCCTACTTTCCTGTATGGTAAGATAATTTCTATACCCAACTGAGTGTGTATATCCTTCCCTCTTTAAGCTAATTTTGATGAGAATAAGGTTCATACACTCTCCTCCCCACATCCTCCATTTTCCCCTCTGCTGTAAAATCTCTTTCAGGCCTCTTTTATGTTAGAGAATTTATTCCATTCTTCCTCTCCTTTTCCCCTTTCTCCAATGCATTCTTTCCTTTAATTTTATTTTTTTAAATACACACATATATATATTATATATGTATATACACACATATATATATATACATTCTATATACTTGTATATACATACATGTGTATATATGTATTATCTATTGTAGATCTATTTTCCAGATTAGTTATTTTTCCAATAAAGTGTTTCACGGTATCTTCTATTTTTTTCATTCTTTTGGTTTTGTTTTGTTGTTTCTTTATTTCTCATATACTCACTAACTTCCATTTGCTCCATTATAATTTTAAAGAATTATTTTCTTCAGTGAGTTTTTCTTTTCACCAATTCTACTTTTTAAGGCGTTCATTTCTTCAGTGATTTTTTGTTTTGTGTCTCTTTTTCCGTTTGAGCAATTCTGTTTTTTTAAGGCATTCTTCTCCTCATTGGCTTTTGTATTTTACCTGTTTTATCATTTGGCTAGTCTGTTTTTTAAGATATTATTTTCTTCAGTAATTTTTTGTGTCTCCTTTACCAAGCAGTTGACTACCTTTTCATGATTTTCTTGCATTGCTCTCATTTCTCTTCCCAATTTTTCTTCTACCTCTCTTACTTGATTTTCAAACTCTTTTTGAACTTTTTCATGCCCTGAGACCAATTCGTTTTTTTTTCTTTCTTGGAGACTTTGATTATAGGAGCTTTGACTTTGTTGTCTTCTTCTGAGTGCATGTTTTAATCTTCCTTGTCACCATAGTAATTTTCTATAGTCAGAAATTTTTTGTTTTTTGTCCATTTCCCCAGCCTTACTTATTTTTTTTAAGTAGGACTCTGCTTCCAGGGTGCACGGCACATTCTCCCAAGCTTTGTGGGTTTGTTATTGCTATTTTCAGAGATACTTCCAGGAATCTGTATGTTTTCAGTTCTTCCAGGTTGGTATGATTTAAGGAGACATATTTACTAATCTTCTGGCCAGTGCTGTTGTCTCTGAGTGATCACAAGCACTCTTGACTGCCCTGAAACTGTGAGGAGGATCCCCTCTCCACTGTGGCAACTGTGGTGTAGTACTCCTTGTCCTGGGACTGCCACCAGGACTGCAACTTAGATTCAAGTATGGACAAAGAAGTAGATTTCGGTCTAATGGCTAGCTAACAGACTCTTGTAATCTCCTTCTGACAAGTTGTTTGACTCCCTTATGGTCTGTGCCCTGAGAGCTTTGGGAAGCAGCCTACCACTGTTGATTCAGTGACTTCCAAGATCTACTTTTGATTGCCTGAAGCTTGAACTAGGCTGATGTAGTCTGCTCTGGACTATGCACCACTTTCACCCACATTTGAAAGATCTTTCCTGCTGACCTTCTAAGTTGTCTTTGGCATCTTTGGCCTGAAAGGTCTGAAAACTTCCACTACTGTCACTGATTCAGTCTTCCTGAGGCTTCCTCCTGGTTTCTTGAGGTCTGGTCAACACTGGCATGGCTAGACCGTGCTCCTTTCTCTTCCTGATGCAAAATACCTTTCCTGCCAACATTTAAAATTGTCTTGGGGTGGAAAATTATTAAACTCTGTCTTTCTGTGGGTTCTGCTGCTCTAGAATTTGTTTAGAACCATTTTTTAAAGGTATTTGCAAATGGAGAACTCAGGTGAGTCCTGCCTTTACCCTGCCATCTTGTCTCTACTTCTCCCCAATTATTCTTTATCCCACTCACTAGAGAATGTTCCAAATTTTCTTATCCTTTCTCAAACTTCTTGCATGAGGGTGTTAAAACATGTGGTGCCCAAAGGTAATGTGTGGCCTGAACCAGATTAAAATATAATTGGCAAGTATTTGATGAAATAAAAGTATAATAAAGCATAGATAACATATTTTGGAACCAAGTGAATGTGTAGCCTACAGGGATCTTTATGTACGGATTAGTGGTCTCTATTTCTATTTCACTTTGACATCACTGTACCACTCCTTCTGTTCACCCTTTCAGCTAAATACTTCATCTTATGGACAGCTGAGTGGTGCAGTGGATAAAGCACTGGGTCAAGTGTCAGGAAGACCTGAGTTCAAATCTGACCTCAGATATTTGCTAGCTGTGTGACCCTGAATAATTTATTTCACTCTGTTTGCTTCAGTTTCCTCAGCTGTAAAATGAGCTAGAGAAGAAAATGAAAAAGCTCTCCAGTAACATTGCCAAGAAAACTTCAGATGGGGTCATGAAGCATGTGAAAGCCTAAAACAATAGCAAAAACGTCATCTCATGTTCATTGAAAAATTGGTCATTCACAATGAACTTCTTTTCTTCCTTTTCTACTTTTCAAAACCCCTTGCCATTTTTTCTTGTTCTCCTTTCCTTTGTTCCTTTCTCTAATAAAGGTTCTACCTTTCTCCCCTCCAAGGCCATTTTATCTAATTCTTTCCTGCTATATACAGGAGATTGCCCCCATAATCACACCTTTTTAATACTTTTAATCATTTGTCTCTCACTGTCTCATATCTAGCCTTATCTCTGTCCTGAAATTCAGTTGTGTATTTTTGGTTGCTGAGTATATATTTTACATGGGATATCATAAGAATATCTCAATCTCACTATGTTCAAAAAATTCTTCTTATCCCTAATCAGTTACTGAATATCATCACTTGTGTACATTTCTTCTCTGATTGCCAAGGCTACCATGCTGGATCATCTCAGTTCCCACCTTGGACCATTTCAATTTCATACCAATAGATTTCCCTGCTACAAAATCCTTCCCTCTTCAATCTATCCTCCACTTAGCTGCTGAAAGGATTTTCATTCCACAAGCTCCAGTAGCTCCTTATTGCCCTCATGAACAAATATTCTCCCTTTTATCTAAATCACTTGATAACTTGGCCTCAATCTACCTTTCCTGGAAAGGAGTTCCATATCACACCTACCTCTTAGAATACTTCATTTCCTTTAAAACTCTGCTCAAGTAGCATCTTCCACATGAAGTCTTTTCTAATTCTCTCACATCTCTGTCCCACTACTTTGCACATATTAATTTATATATTAACTTAACCATCCCCCCAATAAAATGTACTTTTCTTAATAGGAGGAATTATTATCTTTTCTATCTTTGTACTCCCATTACCTAGTGCAATTCTTAGCAAATAGTAAATAACTAGTAAATACTTGCTGATGAATTGATTGGGTGATACATGGACAAGTAAACAAGGAACTAAGTCTTGAATCAAATTCCAGGATAAATTAACAAATATAAATAATTACAAGTCATGCAGGCTTAAATCAAATCAAGATGTAAGTTTAAAAATATTACAGTTGCAGAATATGGATGTTGGTTTTAATTTTGTTTTTTAAAAATAAAATGAATATTCATTTTGTTGTCATATTTTCCTTTTATAGAAATGCATTTTTTCTCCATGAAAAGTCATTTAAATGGAATGATTGTATCATGGATCATAAATGTATATGGAGTAAGTTGTTTAAGACATATGTATTTATAATTGATGTCCTTAGAACTTCCTGGTGGCAACACTACTTCCTTATAGAATATATAGAACTACAGTTCATTACTTTACTAATGCTCCCCATCTATCAGCTGTATCTTAAATCTAATGTTACTCCTGTCGTTTCATGATATTTTATGACATGTTATCATAATGCTTACATGTTCCTTTGTAACACAATGCAGAGATAAAATGCAAAGCTACCCACAATGTTTTCTCAAGAAGGAATCCACAAATAGCCAGCAACAAAAATGAATGTATGAATAAGTGACAATAATAAAACTATGTATGTATGTGTTTATACATATATATTACAGAAATTAACATTGTATTTCATAGTCTTTTTTTTGCATTCTCAAATTACTTTCTCCCCTCTATGGAGTTCATTGGTATCATAGTTGACAAAAAGAGTCTTTTCTTAAAATTCCATAACATAAACATGATTGATGAAAAAAGTTTCTTAAAATTTTGAATTTTGTTTTCTCGATATTAGACAGTAGATACAAACAAGCATTTTTTTCCTTGAACTTAAATTAAATAAGAATAGTGTCAGCATGACAGAGGGGAGAGGACACTGGTCTCAGACATATCTAATATCTATGACATCATGACATCTGACATCAGACAGTATCCCACATGTATGTGAGGCTGAATAAGTCACTTAATTTCTGTGAGCCTTAGGGAATTCCTCAGGATCTATTTAAATTATTTATGTTGTGTAATAGAGGGTAATGAAAGGAGGCCTCACACCTAAAAACCAAGAACCTTTGTATATTTGCCAAATTGGATGAGACTGGACTGATAGTTTTCATTTAGAAAGAAGTCCATAAGTATCAAAAGAACTTGGACGTTTTTTACTATGCATATGCTGAGTCTTCAATAGAATGAACAGTGAAAAGATTTAAAGTTGGAAAAACTTTAGATGTCACCTAGTTTAACTCCTTCATTTTCCATATGAAGAAACTGAGGACTGGAGAGGTTATTTAAGGTCACAGTGGTTTTGCTATTCATCATGAGATGGTCTCATCAAATTAGAATACTGAAAAATTAAGTAGTGGGTTTTTTTTTTTTAATGTGTGTGTAACGTTAGCAAAAATGCTGGAAATGTTAATTACATATTATACCTGTATTATTTTGAGTCTTAAATTTGTTTTGCTTTTTTTTCTTCCATGTTTTCCTTTTATCTTTTCTTTAATGGAACAGGATCATTTTGGAATTCAGCTTCTTTCAATACTGAGACATCATACCTTCATTTCCCTACCTTCCATGGAGAACTTAGCGCAGATGTGTCTTTTTTTTTTAAGACTACAGCTTCATCAGGTGTATTTTTAGAGAACCTGGGGATTAAAGACTTTATAAGGATAGAACTGCATTGTAAGTTCCATACTTTCAAAAGCATATTTGGTAAGAGATTCACTTTACTGAGAAGCCAGTCCCTAATTTTAAAAGTATTCCTTCTCTCATAGCGTTTGTTAATTATATACTTACATCTCAAGAATTTTATGAATTTAAGAGTCAAGAAAGGAAATAAAGTAGATTTCTATTAAGCCCTTAATATTCTATAAAATCATCTCAGTCTTACATAGTGACACCTATCCTTTTCATTATCCCCACTTGGTACTGATTAAGAAAACTATTAATTCATTTCAGACCAAGAGATGATTTTAAAATGATTTTTGGTAACAATGCATTGATAGTTTCATTTTTTGACTGAGTGAGCTATATATGGCTATATAGCCAACTGTTAATTGTCCAGTGTGTAATTGTTGCGAGATCATTTAAGTGGAATTATGATCTTTTCAATTATCAAAACAAAATACCAATTTCTTTAGTTTCCATGAATCGTCTTTAAATTAAACTGCCAAATCTTATTCATACTAATAATAAATGAATACATACTAACGATAAGTGAACATTTTTAGTAATGAGTGAAATCTGAATACAACCTTTCTGGAAGCAATCTTTTCCATAAGAAAGGCTTACTTCTCTATGCAAGGATGCTTTTCCTGCATTTTAACAACCCCCAAACTTCTCCCACCCCCCAAGAATAGTACAATCTGTATTCCTTTGACTTAGAGTCCTTTTATGATTTGAGATTCAAAATTCTTATTTATGTGAAATAATCTGAACAACTATCACCTCTGCCATTTCTAGCTCCAGCTGAAGTAATATTTTCATTTGATGTGGGGAATGGACCATTTGAAGTTATGGTGCAATCGCCTACTCACCTAAATGACAATCAGTGGCACTATGTCAGAGCTGAAAGAAATATTAAAGAAGCATCCCTTCAAGTGGATCAGCTCCCACCAAAATCACAGCCTGCCCCAGTCGATGGACATATCCTTTTACAGCTCAATAGTCAGCTATTTGTTGGTAAGTACTCCTTGGAGCTATTTTGGCAAGTGGAGTATAGGTGACTGTTAGGGAAGCTGTAAATATTATGTTATTTTCGTTGTTTTCTCATCATTCCAGTCATGTCTGACTCTTAGTAACCCCATTCAGCGTTTTCTTGGTGAAGATACTGGAGAGGTTTGTCATTTGCTTCTTCAGTTCATTTCACACATGAGGAAACTGAGGCAAATGGGATTAAGTGGTTTGTCCAGGGTCACACAGCTAATAAGTGTATGAGGCCAGATTTGAACTTCCTGACACCGGCCGGGTCCTCTATCCACTGTAGCACTTAGCTGTCTAAAGATTATGAAGAAAACAGAAAGCTGTTTTTGTTTAAATTATATAAAATTTTGTTTAAAGTGTAATTATATTTTAAATTATTAATTTTACAATATTTTGCTTGGTGTACATCTCATGAATCTTCTCTTTTTATTTTACCAGTGCCACCCTTCTCCCTTATTAGCATACTTCATGTACTTCTTTTCTACTTGTTATGCTGTCAAGTAGAAAATTTAGAGCCAAACTTCCACTTAGTACAGATACATGCTACAAATTTCTTCTCCCAAATGGAAAATTTCATGAATAGTTAGCAAAAACTCAAGCTTATTCCACTGTCTTTAATTGGAAGCTGCAATGAATTATATTTCTAAGTAGTATACTGTTTGCTTATATTAGATGCAGTTCTGGGGTTTTTGTTAAGTTGTTTTATATCCTTTTCTATCCTAGACTCAGGATTCATATTTATAACTAAATACTATGCCTTTATTCTCTATGCCCAGGTATAAAAATTTACCTTTAAATATCAACTCAATACTGTGTTCATTACAAGGCAGTAGCTCCAATAGTAGAAGTATTCTAACCCCCCAACCCCTTTTTCCTAATCCCCAATGTAGGCAGAACATTGAAGAGAATCTTTTCCACAATGATATATATAAAATGATCTCAGTTCTAACCTCCTTACAAAGAAGGTTTCAAAATTATTTTTCTCCAGCTACCCGGCATGTTTTAAAGTCAGTGCATAGACACAGCAACCCATTAGAAAGCAGGTTAAAGGGTGAATAATTCTCACATTATAATAACATAGCACAGATCATATCAAATAGTGACTTTGGACTAAATTCCTGCTATTACTTTCCGACTTCCCATTGCCTAGTCAATTGAATTCTCACATACCCAAAGGTATAAGCATATTGAGTTCCATAGGTGTAGAAACCCTTCTAGCAAACTTTGAGGGATTAATGAGATAACTGTGGGGAAGGGTGAAGAGAAAGAAGTTCAAAATCTTGCTACGGACTTTGGGATAAAAGTGTGAGAGAGTGGAGAATGGAGGAGATGAAAAACTAAAGGCCAGAAACTGAGAAACAAAACATATAATTGCTTAAATGGGTAGAAAATAATGGGAGTCCCCCTGGTGAGAATGGCATCAGTGTCTATGGCAGACAGATGAGACTTAAGCAAGTGAGATTGCATTTTGCTATCCACCACTACTGGTGTGCTGTTAGTCTGTAAGCTTAATTCTCTCTCTCTCTCTCTCTCTCTCTCTCTCTCTCTCTCTCTCTCTCTCTCTCTCTCTCTGTCTCTGTCTCTCTGTCTGTCTGTCTGTCTGTCTGTTTCTCTGTCTGTCTCTCTCTCTATCTGTCTGTCTGTCTGTTTCTCTCTCTGTCTGTCTCTGTCTCTCTCTCCATCTCTCTGTCTCTGTCTCTCTGCCTCTGTCTCTCTGTCTCTCTGTCTCTCTCTGTCTCTGTCTCTCTCTCTCTCTGTCTCTCTCTCTCTCTCTCTCTCTCTCTCTCTTTCTCTCTCAAGATTAGAGTGTGTATGGAAGAACATCTCTCTATAGAGATAATAACATGGAATAGTAGATACAGCATTGAAACTTAAATAGAATAGCTGAGTTCAAATCCACTCTCAAGCACTTACCAGATGTGTGAACCTAGGCAAGTCACTTACCCTTGGTTTTCCTTAGTTAATTTATCTGTAAAATCAGAATATAGTAGTTCCCAATAGTTATTGTGAGGATGAGATAATATTTGTAAAGTGCTCAGCAACCCTTAAAGTGCTATATAAATGCTAGCTATACTTATTATTTTTCCTGACAGGCTTTGCATTTTACAAATTGTGCTATAACTCTGTTGTACTAGTTTGACAAGTTAAAAGGCCTCCCTGGGGTCTATTAAGTCACATTTTAATTTTGTGAGTTATATAACTCTCCCAAGTAGACCCCGAAAAACTTCATTTAGTGTTCACTCAAATTTCCCCTGAAATAATAAGCCTTCGGTACAAGTGTGCAGCTGAGGTTTTGACCATATGTTACAATTTAAACTCTCCCTTTTTTATCTAAAGGGAGGGAGTGAACTAGAAGGGCCCCAGAGAAAGTCTATGATTCTACTCTGTTCAAATTGTGAGAGATGATTAAGGACAACGTACTTCACAGAAATACTGAGCATTACAAATATTAATTATATTGCAATACTATGTCCTTTGAATTTGACCAATTAGAATTGTTTTTTAAATAGCGTCTTCATCAAAAGAAGGGTTTGTGGTTTTGTCAGCACGAGGAACTCCTAGTGTAGTATACTTCCACTGAAACAAGTCACAAAGCATTTGTGTCTTCCCAAAATTCTGAGGAGTTGGAGTTGCTTGAGATATATGGTGGTCAAGAGATTTGAAAAGGGTCACAGGTAGGGTCAGAGGTAGAATTTGAAGTCCAAGTCCTCCGCAGTGTAAGTCTAAGTCTGCATCCAATAAAAGATGTTTCTTCTACTATTGTGTTATATAATCTTTATTTAAACCACAATCTCAAAATCTTATGGTCTTCTTGATCCCTCTGACATCCTGATATATGTTTAAACTCAAGTAGTTGTTTGAGTCTAATCAGAGAAGTAGATAACTAAGAATATTTGATGAAAATTAAGACCTCACAGGCAGTCCAGTACCAAGCAAATAAGTCTCTCTTTCCCAGGTAGCTGTATATCAAAGCAACATCAGTGCCAAAAGTCCTTCCCTACTCATGTGGCAATGGTAGAACTATTCTGGAAAAAGAGAGGGAAGAGACTTGTGAAGATATAATCTTTAAAACTTTGACTAAAATCTATTCATTGGACAGTGGAGGACAGACATTTATGGAAATTCTGTATTTATAATAATACAGTAATATATTCTAATGAGGGCATATTGGACTTTACAATTAAATGTAAGCTTTGGAGCATGAATCATTTCAGGAAATGATGACTGACACTGTAAACTTTGCTAACTGTTGCTGTGTTCCAGCTTTTTGTTGTTGTAGTAAACAAAGGACATCAGGAAATTTAAAGATGGGTTCAGTCACAGGTATTTATGAAAGTTGATTTAAAATCTGATAACTGTATTTTTTCTAACAATTTTTTAAACACATGCTTAAATACAAATAAGACAGAGGTCGGATAGGGACCATCTTTTTGTTCTATCTGTTTTCATCTCAGTACTTCTGTGACTGGCTATAACATCTGTTTTTCTTTATTTGTTGGTTTGTTTTATTTTTAAGTCACGTTTCTCTGCCAGTCAATACAAAGTTCACTTCTCAAGGTCTTGAAGTAGAGAACTCCAGGTGAATTGGTCACTGGCTTCCATGATTGTGCTGTTGCCTTAGCATTACTGCCAATTTTTCCACCTCTCTTTGTTCTCCTTAGGAGTTCCCAAACCGCCACCATAACAGTGTGTGAAAACTTCTACCTTTCAGCATGGGCTAATCTTGCATTAATTTCCCCTCTTCTTAAACCAGACTAACTAGAAATTCCAGGGATATTCATGGCCAATCTACATCTTGTCAGGGATTATTGCAAAAGGAAATACATTTATAAAATACCACCATTGATTAAAGTCTCAACACTATCATATATTAGCGAAGTCTCAACACTGTCATAAGTCTTTACCTGCTGATTTTATTTTCCTAAATATAAACTGATTTCTTTCACATATAAAAAGAAAATAATTTATATATATATATGTATATGTATATATGGCATGTAGTTGTATATAATATGTAAAACGTATATGTATATATGTGTGTGTGTGTGTGTGGCATACAGTTGTATTTCAACTATGTTGATAAGTTTGTATTCACCAATGCAATTTAAACAAATTGCATGCCTTTTGTCAGAAGTTAGTATGAGAATATAAAATAGCTAAGAGGATACTTTTCTCAAAAGCAAAATTTTTGTTCTTTTACATCCTCTGGTAAGACAAGTTTTGACTTGAATTTCACAAATCTTTTTGTTTTTCCTGTTTGATTATGAGAAATGAGTTGAATTTTGTAGTTTTAAATGTACATTTCAAAGTTCATATATAAACATTACAAAATATCTTGTTCTCTGTTATACTATTCTTTCAGCAAAACCCATTTTGAGTTAGAATTCCCTTCCTTTTCTTAACCACAATATGGTGCAATGTTTGTTTGATGCCTATGTTTGGGAATTTCTGTGTTTTTATCTTTTTTTCTGAATAAAAATGTCAAACTCATCCATATTGTTTTGGGGAAAGGAGTTGTTTTTTTTTTTTCTAATTGCTTGATAAGGTGAAGTCACTTGTGTTCAATTTGACGATTCAATAATACACATTTATCTACACATTTATTTTAGAATCATAGATCACAGAGTCTCAGAACTGGAAGGAATCGTAAAAGTCATCTAGTTAAAGCTACACCTGACCAAGAATACTCTCTATAACTTAGACCAAAAATGTTATTGACAGTATTTTCTTGAAATTCTAAACAACTTTCTACTGGGCTCTAACTTGACTGAATTAGAGTGATGAAGAATACTGATAGATCATGAAGCATCCTCAATACTGTTAAAAACATACTGTTTAAATTATTTTCTGCAGGCAATGGAGAAACTACAGAAATTTTGGAAAAGGAAAATGTTACAATTATAGCAACATTTTGGGAAATGAAAATCATTAGAAATATACAAAATGGAACGAGACTGGAGAAAGAGAGCCAAATCAAAGGCTGGTGCCATAGCCTAGATAAAAAGGACATTCACTAAAGACTAATGGAGTCATTGATCTCTGTCTAATCCAATCTACTTCTTAAAGAGTATTTTGTTAAAAAAGGTTTCACACCTCCTGAAATGGAATTTTCCTTCCAGTTCTTTCAAATAACAGTCTTATTTCATTGATAGGATCTTTTTAAAAAAATCTTCTTTGCTTTTCTTTTAGGAAATCCAGTATAGCTTGTAACATTTGTGATTTTCTTTAGGGCTTTGCCTGTAGATACTGTGAAATGAATATTTTTTTCTGCGTTTGCTTCCCCCAGGCTCCAAGTATTGTTTGTGTTTTCTTTGTCTCCACTTTCTTCAGCCTGTTTTTTTTCTACATCAAGACTTTGTGTCAGAGCTAGGTTTGGTGCACTTCTAAATGGTGAGGCCTTCATTAGTACTGTCTGAGGGGAGAGTGTTGTGTTCTTCAAGGACGTCAAGAGTAGTTGGTCAGGTAGCTCTACATCAGGAGTATTTTATCTAAGGCATTCTCTACTGGGAGTGATCTCTGTGGTATTGCCTGATCCAGTGTACTTTGTAATAGTTCTCTTTCTGAAACAAAATTTTATTTTTTAATTTATTATTTTTTCAATCTGAAAATCTTTCTTCTTTTTCTGTCTACTTCCCTTCTCCTCACTGATAAAGGAAGAAAAAAAAAGGAAAACTGTTTTTACAAACTTGCGTGTGAAACAAAATATATTTCTGTGCTACTCATGTTCAAAAAATGTCTCAATCTGCACTTTGAGTTCATCACCTCTCTAAAGGGATGGACAGTTTATTTCATCATGAACTCTCTGGACTCATGAGTGGTCATTGGATTGATCAGAGTTCTTAAGTCTTTCAAAGTTATTTATCTTTTCAATATCATTGTATAAATTGATCTGCTGGTTCTGCTAACTTTGATCTGCATTGGTTCATGAAAATCCTCTCAGGTTTTTATTTTCTTTTTTTCTCCCTGAAACCACTCCTTTAATCACTTCTTATAGCACAACAATATTCCAGTAGTATTCCATCACCTTAATATACTATAACTTGTTCATGCATCTCCAATTGATAGGCACAACCTTAATTTCCATTTTTTCTGATAGAAAAAAAGGCAAGATAGATATTTTTGCACGTCCTAATTTAGGGTTTATTTGCATCATTAAAGCAGTGAATTCTCCCAAGAGGAAATTGCATTTGGGGGTTGGGAGAAAAGGAAAGACTCTTTTTTCTTTCTTTTTCTCTCTTTTGTTTTCCTTCTCACCATGTGACCTTGCTAATTCCAAAATGCTGGAAGATAAACTTTGGTTGTCATGTCCACCAAAGCTCTTACTTCCAGTAAATATGTTTACCCTTGGCCCTTTTGCTCTCTAAATTTAAGTCTACTCTGCCTAGGGACAACATCCTCAGTCTGAGGGGATATTTTTGCAACAATTCTTCTTGCTATATGTGATTAGTTAAAATGCTTTCTAAATGTTATTTAATTATGGCTGGTAATTAACTCAAAGCATACTGATCGACATGGGGGAGCCATGTGAGTAACAGTATTAGAAACCCCATCACCTCAGGTTACCCCTAGAATAATGGAAGGAGTAGTAATTGTCCTCCCTGGCACTGAGAATGAGAGTTAAAGACTCTGCCCTGCACAAGATTCTATGTCTGTATCTATAACTTCCTCTGTCTCTATCTTTACCTCTAGCTCCACGTTTATTTCTATCTAGATAACTATATCCACATCTATGTCCTCTCTTTCTTGATCTCTATCTCTCCTTATCCCCATCTATAAATGTGCTATGTATAGAACAGACATTTATATATGTAAGCTTTATACACTTATACATGTATAACATAACATGAAGCCAGTACAGATGTCTTTATACTTTGAAACAAATCAGTCAAAATGAGAAAATAAGCTAAACAATGTATTTATATGTATTTTCCTGGAATTAATTGCCTATCTGTTCATTGAAAAATCACTTGAGATATCTTATGGTTTATTTTGCTTTTTGTATTCAAACTATTGTTTTTGGTAAGAAACAGATGTAGTTTGAGAGGTTCAGGGGCCCCTCAAGTACTGAAGTACAGGACAGAGTAGTCTGGAATGAATTCACACACTCAAACAATCTTTAAGTCAAGTGGCAAAAGTTTATTGTTATGCCATTCAGTGGGCAAAACGTTCTTAAGGAATCTGTGACCTTAGAGGGTTACAGTTAAAGTTTATATAGGATAAACTATAAAACATATGCCAAGTATGCTAACTAATTGACTTGGGGCAGAATTAGGGGGTTCTTAAGTTTGGTCAGTTCTTAAAGGAACATACACTTTTTGAGTCTACTGCATAGATGGTTTACCTCGAGTTCACCAGGAAAAAGGGGGTGGGTGGGAAGAGGGGTAGACAGGGTGGCATAGGGAGGTGTGATTTTTAGGTCTGCTATGTCACTAAATTAACTAGTAGCCAGGGTGAAATGAGGATTGCCCAGTCTGCCTCCAATCGATGTCTTGTTTGACAAAACAGAAGTAGGGAATATACATATGTCTAAAGTCTAGGATACACATAACGAGGTAGGGAGTTGGTATAGATAGTTAGGTGGGTACCAAATATCTTTATAAGCCAGTACAAAACTAGCTTGTTGAGGTTTAAACTCTGGGACACCAAAAATTGTTGAGGGTTCATGATGTGTTGTGGTGGAACCATCTCAAAAAATTCAGAGTCAGACCACGTCTAATCCAAGTATAGGATTTATTGAGATTGACATCTCTCATGAAGCAGGCTAAATTCTAAGAGGAACCAGAAACCTCAGAGAGAGCAGGATGGATTTTTATAGGGTAAAGATGCAATTGCATAACAGAAATTTACATAGAATATAGGGATGTGATTAATATTAAAAAGGCAGGAGCAGTTTGTTAAGGAACTAGGTAATGGTGGAGGGATTCCACCTATGATTTGATGGTTAAACATTCTGGCAGTGCTACCCTCCATTTACCTAGTTATTGCGGTCCTGTCTGGTCAAGATATATAGTGAGGTATTGTGATCTTGTCTTGGCATAGGTGTATGGGGTCGATTGTGATTGACTACAAGAACACACTTGTTTCTGTGGGAATGGTTCTGGGGGTCATGGCTGTGAAAAGGCAGTTACACAGGCTTCCTACGTCCATTGTTTCTATGAGAACTATGAGTTTCAGGGACACACCTGTTGTTCTAGTGAGCAGTGAGGCATGTATGAAGTAGACAGGACATTGATGGGGTGGGGGAGATAGGTAGGGACAGTGGGACTATAATGAAGTTAGACTACTGGGGCTAGGGGCAGCTCTGTTACGACTTCATTAAGTTTAAGTTAATAATTCCTACAGGTATAGATGGTTACTGTATCAGGAGGAGAGATATGTATTTTACTGGGGCTCACTTATGAGTAATTACTAGACACAGTGTTCTTGGGCTGGGGAGAAGCTTCCAGGGATAGTGTTTTGAGCCTAGGGAGAAATATGGTCTTGGAACTGGGGTCCGAGCACAGGCACCCAAGCACCCATCAAAAGCAATTTGATTGTAATAAAATAAGTCAAATTTGCATTGCAGAGATTCTAGGTGGCACAGAGAAGAGAGCACTAGATCTAGAGTCAGGAGACCTGAGTACAAATGTGGATCAGATACTAGCACACTTACTATGTGACCTTGGGCAAATTGCTTAACCTCTTTCTTCCTTAGTTTCTTTAGCTGTAAAGTGGAGATAACCATAGTACCTATCTCCTACAGTTGCAGTGAGGATAAAATGGGATAATATTTGTAAAAGCATTTAGCATAATGACTGACATAATTTGTCGTGGTTGTTGTTCAGTCATTTTCAGTAATATAGGACTTTTGTGCCCCCACTTGGAGCTTTCTTGGTAAAGATACTGCAGAGGTTTGCCATTTCCTTCTCCAGCTTACTTTATAGTTGAGGAAACTGAGACAGACAGGGTTAAGTGACTTGCCCAGGGTCACATAATGAGAAAGAGTCAGAGGCCAGATCTGAACTCAGGAAGATAAGTCTTCCTGCCTCCAGACCCAGTACTTTATCTATTTTGCCACCTAGCTGCCCATATGATTGGAGCTTATTAATTATTTATTCCCTTTACCACTACCCCTAAACCCTTCCTATTAATTTAGATTATTGGCCTACTTTCTGATCTGCCTATAGATTATCCCTCCTCTTGCATCCATGATTTTTGTACAAGCTATCCCCTCTACCTCCAGTGTACTCTGTCTTCACCTGTTAGCACCCCCAGGTTCCTTAAAGGCAATTCAATCATCACCTCCTACTTAACTATTGTCCTGCTTCTTCCAGTTGGGAGAGCCCTTGTCTCTTAAAAAAAGCAAAAACAAAACACCTTTGTATTTCATTTATGTATTTAGTCATCTATAAAATAGGAGTCTAGTGCTAGGCTGCCTCTGAGGTTCCTTCCAGCTCTTTATCAATAATGCTACAATTATATGACACAATATTTTTTATATTGATTTAGCTACAATAATATCATTTTCCCTCAATATAAAACAAACTCCTAGGGGGCAACGGCTATTGTTTTGTTTTTCTTCTTTTTGTTAGCTTCAGCACATAAAACCATAAAACAGTGCCTGGCACATAGTAGGCATTTAATAAATGTTTCTTGACTATTTCACTTTTGTCTTTGTGTCCTCAGTACCTATCATAGTGCCTATAGCATAGTAAACATTTTATAAATACTTCTTAAATACACTAATGAATAAATGGATGAAAGTATTAAGGCATTGTCATGTTGTACATCCTCATGTTAGACTTTATGGCTTGTCTGTTCCTCATGCTGTTCCTCTACTATTTTTTTTTTAATTTTAGAAAGAACTTACAGTCTTTTCTACCTCTCAATCAATAAAGATCCTAGCTGAGTCTTATGCGAAGCTAAACTTTTATGTTCTAGTGCCATGGGCAATTGTTACTTCCGCAAACTACATTCTGAAATAGAATTTTTTGGAAAATGGTTTTAGTTATACTAAGATAATATCAGAAAATGATTTCTAAAAGGGTCAATATTTCTATCTGAATGAAGAAATTTAAAGAAACATTTAAGTATAAAGCTTACTAGGCTGGTATAGAGATTTAATATGTGTTTAATCACAACACTATCATAAAAGTATTGTTGCAACAATCATATCAAGTTCATAACCGAGACTCAATGATAGTAAAACTATAAGCTGTAGATATCGTTTAGTTATTATTCATTTCTAGCAGAATAGTTTGAAATATGATGTTGTAAATGTAGAGTTGAAAAGAACCTTAAACGCCATCTAGTCCACTTCATTTTAAAAAAACTAGAGAAGTTAAGTGACTTGCCCAAGGTCATGCAAATAATAAGTAGCAGACAAGATCTGAACTTAGGTTAGGCTCTTAGACTGGAAAGGAAGTACTCTTTCCCTTACATTACTGTGCTTCTCAATAATTCTTTGATTTTATTTAAATATTAGATGGTAATTATTTGATCATATCAAAGTACATAGTCAAACTAACAACTAGAAATGGCTATTATTTGTAGTAAATATTGTTTCAACTTGAAAGTCCTTGAAAATCCAGGACTTAATCACAGAAAAGAGATAGAAAACTAGTCAATAAATTAAGGTGAAAACATGTAGCAATTGCAGTGATCCCCTCATTAGAAGTGAATCATTCCTTTGAATAAATCAAAAGGAAATAACTTGATATCAGAAAGAATGTTAGCCCATCTCTCAGACTGAACTTTAAAATTTATTTCATTGAGTCTACGAGACAGACTCAGAGAGGACGAAACTAGCTCCTAATGCATGGTATTTAAGAAAAAAAATGCTTTAAATAAAAGTCATACGGAGTACAAAAGCAGAAGTACAGGTAAAAACAACCACTCCAAAGAGAAAAAAAATAGTAAGACTTTAGAAACAAGGTGGCTTGGACAATGGAGAATCAGGAATTTTGGGAGAGATGTTCCTGTGACTGAGACCCCTGGACTATGGAGTCCAAGGTGGTAATCTTGTATCTCCTTTTTCTCCTTGCGTTCCTCATGGAAGTTCTAACTTTTCCATGCAAAAATCTGTATATCATTGTTTTAGACATTAACTTTGTCTTTATAAGCATTGTTAACCAGAAGCTTTTTCTTGTCTTTTTGTACTTGCTGGAAATGAGGTTTGGAGGAGTCAACTAATGGGAAAAGGTCCCCAGAGGACAGATAAAGGTAGATCTAGCAAGGAAATGTTTTTTTGCCAGAAGGGCTGTCTCTACCTGGAAACTGAGAGCCAACAGAAGAATAAAGAAAATCACAGATCCTTTGATCTGCCCACAGCACATAGGGAATGCATCTAATGGGAAACCCATCTGGGCAATGAGTCAGTAGAAAGAAGGATAAATAAGAGTAGTTGAACAACTCTGAGCAATATCCTATATCTGCTACAAACCTAATTAAATAATGATTAAGAATTTCCATGTGCAAACACTATCCTAGGCACAGAGATTACAGAAATAAAAATGGAATAGTTTCTTCTCTGAAAGACATTTTTTTTTCTGCAGGGGAAGGAGTTTGGAACAATCTTTATACAAAAAATTCGCACAAAATATATAGGAAAAGTTTGTTTTTTCTTTCTTCCTTTTCTTCCTTCCTTCTTTTCATTTTATTTCTTTCAGAAATCCTTAAAAAATGAGAGGATGAGAGGATAAAGAAAGTTCTCAGATATTGTAATAATTAAACTAAGGCTTGGAGGAAGCAAGGAATTTCCAGAAGGAAAGAAGAGAGATTGCATTTCTGGCATAGAGGATAACTTATGAAAAGATTAGGAAATGAGAAATATAATATTATGAATGGGAAAACAACAAATAAGCCAGTTTGTCTAAAAAATAGATTGTGAGGAGAAGAAGTTAAATAAAAAATTTGCAACCAAAAATTGGAGCAAGACTAGGAAGGACTTACAGTGCTAAACAGAAGAGTTGCTTTTTGTTTATTTGTTTTAGTCCTACATAAATAAGGAACCTTTGAAATTTGGTCAAGTGAATGGTGGGGTGAGCTTTAGGAATATCAGTTTGTCAGCTATATAGAGGAAAGATTGGAGAGAGGAGAGACTGATTGAAGGCAAACAAGTTAGATAATTGTTGTAATAGTCCAACAGAGGAGTAATGGCCATATAAATGAATAGAAAATTATAAAAGATGTGCAAGAGAAGTTGTGGAGATAGAATGTTTACGGTTTGGCAACTAATCTGATTTAAGGGGAAGAGAAATGGAAATGCTGAGCATGACTCCTAGGGTACAAATATGAGTGACTGAATGGATGGTGGTGTGCTCAGTAATGTGGCAGGAAAAGGAAGTTAGGTACAGGGATTTTTTTGAGGGTAGAAGAACTTTTAAGTTACATTGTGAACACACTTTGTTGGGTTTTAGATTGCAGGTGAAAATATTAATCAGATAACTGGTGATATAGGCCCTGACCTCAGGAAAGAAAAGTAAGGTTGGATTCATAATTTTCAGAATCATCTGCATGGAGAGGTGAATTGAACCAAGGAGAGCTGAAGAGATCACCAAGGAAGAAAATACAGTGAGAGGAGAGATGAGTGCCTGGGATAGAGCCCTGATCTACATCTGAGCAATGAATGGATAACATAAATGATGAAAAAAAGCAAAGGAGATTAAGATAGAGTGCTCAGGTAGATACAAGAAGAACCAAGAGGAAGCAGTTTCATAAGAGACCACGGAGGAAAGAGTTTCTAGAAAAGGAATATTTAGAGTAGGTGCTATGGGGAATGAGAGGGAATCAAACAGGAAAGTATAGAACGATTGTCACATAGTTGTGACAGCCAGTTAAAATTAGATTATATCTTTTGTAATTTATTCAGTCAGCATGGTTGTGTGTATGTTTCCAGCCATGTTTAGCAACATAAAAATAGTACAGATGGCAAGTGATGGAAGTAACTAAGGTTTGGGTTAGAAGGAAATAAATAGGGAAGGGATAAAAGACTAATAGAGTTGGAGAGTAGGGGACAATATAAAATTGAAACTGTATTGAATGTGTAGTGTTAAGAGGAAATTGAAGCCAGAACTGGGGTGAAGGACTGGAGAAAGCAGAGAGACATTGAGTGACTAGGCTTTGTGATGAAGAAAAATAGGAGGTTCATAAGTGATAAAACACAGAGAAATACGAAGGCATAAAAAGTTATGGTCATATAGAATATTTTCCACTTTCCAGATTGTGGTTAATGATGAGAGCAAAACTCTTATTAACCAGAGGTTGATACAGAATAAGGTATAGGTCTTCAGAGCTGAGAATGATGAATAGGAAAATCAAGACATTTAAGGTGAAATCAGCACATACATGGAAGTTTCCAAGTGTTGGGTTAGAGAATAATGTTGTGAACAAGGTATTACACCTTTAAAGTAAGAAGATGGAATGGCTTAGGAATAAGATGTTAGCTGCCACAAGGATCTGAATGTTTGATCTTCATTTTTTGGAAAATAATCTTTTTTATTAAGGGTAAGATGTTGAAGAACAATGGGTAAAGAATATCACTATGCAAAATCATTCACCTGGAATGTACATTTCGTTGATTTATTTCAGTCTGGAGTTGGGATTTCACCAGTGTAGACCAGTTGTATCAAACTCAAATAGGAATGGGGGCCACTAATACATGTATAAAAATTTCTGCAGGCTATATATTTAGTTAGTTTTCAAATATAATGTTATCAATGTTTTCTTGAATTTTTATTTATTTTGTTAAATATTTCCTAGTTGCATTTTAATCTGGTTCAGGCTGGCATTAAGGATTGTTATCTGGTGTTTGACACCTCTGGTATAGGAAATTCACTATTGAGAAAATTCCTTACACCAAATGCAGATCTGTGCCTATTCTGCCACTTACAGTTTAAGAGAATTGCCTGGGTCTCTGACCAGAAAAATGACTTCCATCCCTGCTAGGCTAAGTCAGAGGTGGAACATCAACCCAGGTATCCCTGACTTTGATGCCAGATATGTATACCCCCTGCCATACAGCTTATAGAAAGTACATTTATCAGATCTCATATACTAAATATGGAAATATTATTATCTCATTTGGAATCTATCCATGATTTAAATGTACTTTTACAATAGGTTTTAATTCCCCAAGTGACCATAACCTTTTTTAAGTTTAGGGAATGACATTCATCTTTTATCTCTCTTGGCACCTACCAGTACTTAGAACATAATAGATACTCAGCAAATTCCTGCAGAGTAATGAATTAGTCAATTAATGGTCAGCTCTATGTAATTTAATGGTTTCTCTGAATATTTTAAAGTGTAAAGTGAAGACTTTTAGACATGAATCAGTCAGTCAAAATGAAACCACTTTTAATTTTTTCCTACTCTTAAAATTGAGAAAAGAGGTGGCAATATTTAATTAAATTCTTACATCCTATCCTATTTACTGAATCTGTTTTTTTTTAATTTAATAATGCCTTAAAATGAAAAGTTATTAACTAGCTTACATAGGAAAACCCATATGACTCAAATGTTCATATTTGTTCACAGAAGTTATATCTAATAAAAATTTGAATGTTTAATTAAATTGCTGATTACATTTAATTAAGAACTGATTAACTCTTTAAAGCCATGCTTTCAAATAGAGAAAACACACTACTTTATTACCTTTGTTAATTTCCAGAAATCTATATTTCTATCTCCTGATGTAGTGGAAAAAGTCCTTCAGTCTCTTCCTCTTCCAACTGCAGAGTAAATTCACAATGAGTTTTCACCCACTAATGAAATTAAAATCTTCTCAAATGAAGTGGAATCTCTCAGTCTCATTCCATTATCCACCTTGAATTCTGTGTCAGAGGAACTAAAATAAATTGAATTCATAGTCTCTTTATATTTTTTATTTGAAGCAGATATTTTCATTACCAAAAGAAGATTTGTAACAAAGTTATGATTATGAATTAATATCCCTATATTCTCATCTAAATAAAATATTTATAAGAATAATCTATATCTGCGTGCCAGACAAGTAGAAGAGTAGGTGACATAAAGACTGATAATCTCAGATTCAAAGTACTTGGTTTATATGCCATAGTTCATGAAACTGCATCAATATATTTATTTCTAATAGTCAGCTTAGAGGAAACAAAACTTCAAAAAAAAAGGTTTTTTTAAATTAATGCCATTGTAGTTTAAAAAAAAAAAAAGTTCTATCATGGAGCTGGTACAAGTAATTAAACATTTCCATGATGAACCAGGACATACTGTCTTAGAAATATATATGTATGTGTATATATATATATATATATATATATATATATATATATATATATATATATATATATATATATATATATATGAGAAAAATGGGCATACATATATAAAAAATAAACAAGAGTAGCACACGTAAAAATTGTACATTTAGGAATAGATATGGAGAAGTAAATAGAGGGAACATGTGTCAGGGCACACACATAGGGGAGAGACTTCATGCCCATGATTCTGTCTGGCCACTTCTGTGTTCTAATGATTTCGTTACTTTGCTCTCACTACATCTGCTTCTTGCTAGTCTCATAAACTCTGCTGGATTCTGCTCTGCTAAGCATAGTCTGATGGTCGCATAGTTTTTACCAGCTGCTATTCTGGGAAATGAAGACAGCTTTCAACTGGATGCCATGCAGCTACTTTGAGCTTCTGGCTCAGGTGATATCCTTGGAGATCTGATCCTTAAGAGAATATTGGGTACAACCATGATGTCTTAACTTAAAGTCCACAGACCTTTTCCATCTTTGGTATTTTTAGAAATGACAGAAATCGTGCATTAGTAAAAAGCCTCTTATCCTAGATTATAAAACTCTGATCTCCTTTTCAAGATGTTCTCAGCAGGTAATAATCTCTTTAAAAACAAAAGCAGGGTCTTTCTGGGTAGCTCTTTCCTTTAGGACTGATCTTTCCAACAGACTAAAACTTCTGTTTTGCTGAACTTGGGATCTGTGTGGGCAGCATCATTCTAGCTAATGGTATGCATTTCACAGACTTCTTAGTTTTAAACTCTGAAGACTAAACTACAAACCAAGTAATGGTTATTTGTGGTCCCCAGGTACCAAATTTCTTTTGCATCTAATCAGTTACTAAATCTTATTATTTTTCTTTATACATCTCTTGAACTCATATCCTTTTCTCACCACAAAGAAGCTAAGATCCTCATCTCCTCTACCTTAGATTATTGTAATATTCTCTTAATAAGGCTCCCTGCTCCCAATTTCTCCTCCACATAGTTACTAAATTTATTTTCCTGAAGTGCTGTTCTGACCAGATCAATCACCTGCTTAATAAAAACCAAAACTTCCCGTTGCCTTTATGATCAGATAAAATCTGTTTGGCTTTTAATTTCCATCACAATCTGCTCTCAAATCACCTTTGAAACTTTGTTACACATTGCTCTCCTTCCTTCCCTCTAAGTTCAAACAAACTGGACTCCTTCCTTTTCTTCACATGCAACACTCCATCCTTTTTTTTCTGTGACTCTTTGTACTGTCTGTTTTCTATATTGTAATGTTTCTATACAAGCCTGCCTCTTGGAATCCTTTTTTTCCCCAAAAAAACTGCTTCAGTGACTTTCTATACAGATAGTTTCCTGGTCCCTTCAGCTGCTCGTATTCCTCCATGCTCCCCAATTATCTTACATTTATTTCAGACTGACTTTAAGTATATTATAATAGAAAGGGTACTAGACCTGGAGGTAGGGGATCTTGGATTCAAATTTTAACTCAGATACTTACTAACAATCTGACCCTGGCAAATCACTTACCACATCTTTGCCTTTTTCCTCCCTTGTAAACTGAAGGGTTGGATTTGACTTAGCACTATTTTGCAGCCAAGCATTCAGTGAGAGAATTTAAAGGAATGAAACAAGTTTATTGTTTCTTCCAACCCAGTGATCTATCTTCAGGACCCTCCTCAAATATTAAAGGAATCTGTTCCAAGCAGACAAAAGTTCAAAAGGACCACAAGGAAGAACAGCCATTGGTGACGTTAATAATGTGTCAGATTTTGAGCAATAGAATTCAAAAGATGGCATTGAAAAAAGAACATAAAATAATGAAATATTTTTACAAAACAAAGGTCCTTTCAAGTTCCATAACCATGAGTTTATGATCAATTATATTGGACTCCCTAAAACAATGTACGTTCGCTGATGTCAAGGAATATTTCCTTTTCCATTTTTTTATCCCTTATGCCTAGCACATAGTTGACACTTATTTGTTAATTGTCTGATTTTCTAGTATAGAGGAACAGACAGGAAAAAAGAACAAATATAAAATGAGACCAAGAGAACAGGCTGATGCCTTTTTTCCTTTACTTAACAACATCCCTGGTCTTTCCATATGAAGATTTGGCCAGTGTAAGCCTAGAGAAGATTTTAAGATAAACTCTTACACACATTTAGAGTGTATTATTGATGAAGGTTTCAAAAGGGAACAGGCAGGCTATCACAGATGGTATTCTGTAGTAGACTTCACTTTAAAACTTACACACTTAACTGAAAGTTGTAGTTAATATAGCATACTGTACTTATTAATTGTTGACTATTAAAAACAAACAAACTTCATCCAATGGAGAAAAATGAAGCCTTAAAAGCTCTCCTTCCAACAAGGTATCTCCTCTGTTTTTGTTAAAATAAAACAAGATATTTTGGAAGATGGAACAGCAGTATTAACTTTATTTGATGACTCTCTGACAATTGGAAATTACTTCAGGTCTCTGTAGGAGGAAAGTATGGAGGAGAGGGTGAAAAGGAGTGGGATATTGGATGACTTGAGTCAAATAAGAAAAAGAAAACCATGTCAGTGACTTGGAAGGGCTTGAGCTAAGGAAAATTTGGCCACTTTTTGAAGAATTTGAGGAGAATTTGAAGGATTAGTCATCTCCAGGAACAAATACAGGTCCCAATTCTTTTTTTTTTTTTTATTTAACTTTTAACATTTATTTTCACACAATTTTGGGTTACAAATTTTCTCCCCTTTTATCCCCTCCCCCCCCCAAACCCGAGTTTTCTAATTGCCCCTGTGACCTATCTGCTCTCTCCTCTATCCTCCCTCCCTGCCCTTGTCTCCGTCTTCTCTTTTGTCCTGTAGGGCCAGATAGCTTTCTTGACCCCTTAACCTGTATTTCTTGTTACCCAGTGGTAAGAACATTACATTTGGTCCTAACACTTTGAGTTCCAATTTCTTTAGCTCCCTCCCTCTACACCCCTTCCCCTTGGAAGACAGGCAATTCAATATAGGCCATATCTGTTTAGTTTTGCAAATGATTTCCATACTAGTTGTGTTGTATAGGACTAACTATATTTCCCTCCATCCTATCCTGTCCCCCTTTACTTCTATTTTCTTATGGTCCTTTCCCTCCCCATGAGTGTCGACCTCTTATTGCATTCTCCTCCCCATGCCCTCCCCTCCATCCTGCCCCCCACCCTGCTTGTGCCCCTGTCCTCCACTCTCCTGTATTATGAGATAGGTTTTCCTATCAAAATAAGTGTGCATTATATTCTTTCCTTTAGTGGAATGTGATGAGAGTAGACCTCATGTTTTTCTCTTGCCTCCCCTCTTTATCCCACCGCTAATAAGTCTTTTGCTTGCCTCTTTTATGGGAGATAATTTGCCCCATATAACTTTTCCCTTTCTCCTCCCAATATTTCTCTCTCACTGCTTGATTTCATTTTTTTTTTTAGTATATGATCCCATCCTCTTCAATTCACTCTGTGCAGTCTGTCTCTATGCATGTGTGCGTGTGTGCATGTGTGTGTGTGTGTACTCCCACCCAGTACCCAGATACTGAAATGTTTCAAGAGTTACAAATATTGTCTTTCCATGTAGGAATGTAAACAGTTCAACTTTAGTAAGTCCCTTATGACTTCTCTTTGCTGTTCACCTTTTCATGGTTCTCTTCATTCTTGTGTTAGAAAGTCAAATTTTCTTTCCAGCTCTGGTCTTTTCATCAGGAAAATTTGAAAGTCCTCTATTTCACTGAAAGACCATTTTTTCTCCTGAAGTATTATACTCAGTTTTACTGGGTAGGTGATTCTTGGCTTCAGTCCTAGTTCCTTTGACTTCTGGAATATCCTATTCCATTCCCTTCTATCCCTCAATGTAGAAAGTGCCAGATCTTGTACTATCCTGATTGTATTTCCACAGTACTTCAATTGTTTCTTTCTAGCTGCTTGCAATATTTTCTCTTTCACCTGGGAATTCTGGAATTTGGCCACAATGCTCCTAGGAGTTTCTCTTTTTGGATCTCTTTCATGTGGTGTTCTGCGGATTCCTTGAATATTTATTTTGCCTTCTGGTTCTAGAATCTCAGGGCAGTTTTCCTTGATAATTTCATGGAAGATGATGTCTAGGCTCTTCTTTTGATCATGGTTTTCAGGTAGTCCCAGAATTTTTACATTGTCTCTCCTGATTCTATTTTCCAGGTCAGTTGTTTTTCCAATAAGATATTTCACATTATCTTCCACTTTTCGAATCTTCTCGCTATGTTCTGAGATATCTGTCTTTCTCATAAAGTCCTTAGCGTCCATCCGTACCATTCCAGTTTTGAAAGATCTATTTTCTTCAGTGAGCTTTTGAATCTCCTTTTCCATTTGGTTAATTCTGCTTTTGAAAGCATTCTTCTCCTCATTGGCCCCTTGCACCTCCCTTGCCAGCTGAGTTAGGCTAGTTCTCAAGGTGCCAATTTCTTCAAGATTTTTTTGGTTCTCCTTTAGCAAGGAGCTGATCTGCTTTTCATGCTTCTCCCTCATCCCTCTCATTTCCCTTCCCAGTCTTTCCTCCACCTCTCTAACTTGATTTTCAAAATTCCTCTTGAGCTCTTCCATGGCCTGAGCCCATTGGGTGGGCTGGGACACAGAATCCTCGATTTCTGTGTCTTTGCCTGATGGCAAGCATTGTTCCTCCCCATCAGAAAGGAAGGGAGGAAGTGTCTTTTCTCCGATAAAGTACCCATCAATAGTTTTATTTCTTTTCCCTTTTCTTGGCATTCTCTCCAACCAGTGGCGTGACCTCTGAATGTTCTCCTTACACCCACCTCGCCTCCTGGTCCTCCCAGCCAGCGTTTGGGGACTGAGGTTCAAATGCTGCTTCCCACCTTAGGGTTTTTGGCGGGGGCAGGGCTGCTATTCAGTGTTAAATTAAGTTCAGGTGCGGGGGTCAGGGGCAGGGCCGCCTCTCTGGCTCAGTTCCCTCAGGGGGTTTATGCACAGACCTTCCACAATGGATCCAGGCTCCCGCCCGTTTGGGGAGCCCCTGTCTGCAGCTGCCTCTCAGCTTCTATCTCCTGGGGGAGCTGGAGCCATGGGGGCACCCCACTCCCCTCTCAACCCGCCAAAGAGACTCTCTCACCTACCCCCGTCAGTCACCTGTTGGTGGGGGGGCTTGTGCCGCCGCTGAAGATCCCATCTCTGGAGCCTTCTCAGATCTGTCCCTCTCAGAGCCACGGGCGCCGCAGCTGCAGGTCCGGGCTGGGCTCCGCGTCTGCAGCGCGACGGACCTTTTGCAAGAGGTTTGCAGGCCCCTCTGTGGGTGGGGGGACCCGTGTGGCCACTGGAGATCCTGTCCCCGTCGTCCTCTCGGATCTTTTCCTCTCGGTGTCTTGGCCGCGGCAGGGCTGCACTCTACTCCCTGTCTCGGCGCCCAGTCCTCAGCGCAAAGGACCCCCCGCGAGAGGTTTGCAGGTCTCTCCGGAGCAGAAATCTCCCTCGCTCCAATATTCCGTGGTCTCTGGGTGCAGAATTCGCCCTGGCTTGGTCCCCTCTAGCCGTTCTGTGGTTTGTGGGTTCGGAGCTATGTGTATGTGCGTCTTTCTACTTCGCCATCTTGGCTCCGCCCCTCACAGGTCCCAATTCTAACATCAAGTTGGAAGAATATCAGGATCTAGGGGAATATAAAAAGGATTGAGAGATATTAAAGATGATAGAGGAGAATTAGGAAGTGGAATCTGAAGGGTATAGGAAGAAGGTATCTGGTGCGAGAAATCAAAGGTAAAGGGAATGATTAGAAAGTAAATTCAATTAATACAGTGAATTGATAGGAAAGGTAAATTGGTAAAACAGAGAGAACACTTTTAAGATTTCAGTGGAGTGGGTATGGGTTTAGTGTGGGTATGCATTTACAGATGAGATTAACAAAATTTGAATGGGGTTGTTAAATGTTTAAAACGTGATTGTTGCTGAGTCATTTATCAGTCTTGTCTGACTTTTTGTGATCCTTCTTGGGGTTTTCTTGGAAAAAATACTGGGCTGGTTTGTCATTTACTTCTCCAGCTCATTTTAAAGGTGAAGAAACTGAGGCAAAGAGAGTTATTGACTTTTCTGAGATCAAGAGCTAGTTAACATCTGAATCCATGTTTGAACTCCCAAAGATGAGTCTCCTTACTCCAGGCTTGGCACTCTATCCACTGTACCATCTAGCTGCCCTGTAAAAGATAATGGCTGGCCATAAAAAAATAGAGAGCTGCTTAAGACACCCACTATGCAATTAAAAAGAAAAGAAAACAGGATTTGAAATATGAACCAGTATGGAGAGGAGAGAAAATTGCTCAGTCACTTGCATTAAGCATGTGATGCTTGTATTTCTGCCATAGCTAAATAACTATTATTTGTGTTCTATTTGTAGGCCAGTTTTTCTCCAAAGGGACTCAATATATGCTTCTCTATACCCCAGGTTGTTGGAGAGAGTGACATGTTTCTAAAGGAAACAGAAGTGAGATAACATTCGGAAAAATGTAGAGGAGACTTTTCTCATGGCAGGATGTTGAAAAATGTAAGAATATTATAGAGAAGAGAAATGGGAGGAAAAAAGGAGCTGTGTAATTAGATCTTAAAAATAGATTTGAAGCTTTTCATGATGAGGAGGGAGGTGGATGTAGTAAGGAGAATGAAGCTACTTGTCCTCCAAAGAACTGCATTCTTGAGTCCTATGAGGTTTCAAATGAGAAAGTATCCAGTAAGGTCATAAAATAACAATAGTAGACGATGATTCCCTACTCAGGGGTAGTAAGGCAACTATTTAGCAACCCAATGATAATAATAGAGAGTTCTGTTATCTTTCTGGGCATGCATTCAAGACATAACTGAGAATTCCTCAAGATTCAACAAAATGAATGAAACTACCCACTTTTGCCTCATGTGGCCACAAATTAAACTGCCAAAAAGAATCTAAAAAATATTGTCAGTGATAGTGAAGTAGTTGATAAGAAAGGCCATAGGCTGCAAAATATATTTTCCTGATTGTTGTCCATTGAAGGCAAGAGATAGAGAATCGAAACTTTAATTTGGAAAGTGAACAGCTGACTAAAATGGCTGTCTGTAAAAAATGGTACTTGGATATCTGGGCTACAATTTAAAATATAAAGTTAGCAGGTACTTGGCCTGAGACACAATGCACTGAACAAAGGCTGATGCAAAGCTATTTGCTATTTACTATATATCTTTAAATCTATTTTTAAAAGGCTTTAAACTGAACACCATGGAGTAAGGAAAAGATAAACTACGTATTTACCCTGCGTTCTATGTAATAAAGGAGGAATGGGTAAACTAAGATCTGTAGACCTAGTTCAACCAGCCTCTTGTTACTGTATGGCCCATAGCTTTTAGATTTTTAAGTAAAATTGTAAACTTAATTTGTGTAATAATTTACATAATTTAAATTATAGAAATGAATAAAAAAAAAAAACAGTCTTAGCTTGCTAGCCAAACAAGTGTGGTGGGCCAGATTTGACCCTCAGGGCACAGTTTGCTAGCTTTAAATTAGATCAGTGGGCTAAATCTAATAGGTCTAAAATGTAAAGTTTTGTGCACATACAACACACACGCTCACACGTGCACACATGCACACACACACACACTCACACACAATATCAGTTTTTCAAAAACTAGGTGGGGAATGCCTAGAGGCTGTTTTCTTTTTAAAGAAGACCCATGATTTTAGAGGACTACAATCTTAATCAGAGTCAATGGTATGATGGAACAGCCCCCAAAAGCCAATTCAATAACAGGCTGCATCAAGAAGGAGTATAGCCTGAAGGAAGAGAGAGAGGTCATACACTCTAGAATATACTCTACCCTTACCATATGTCATTTGGAGTGTTGTGTTCACTTCCAGGCTCCATGAACTAAGGAGAACATTGATAAACTCTTGTGTCCAAAGGAGGATAACCATGATGCTGAAAGGCTTTGATTACGTTATATCAAGATTAGATGAAAGAACTTGGCATATTTATCCTAAAGAGGAGAAGACTGAGGAGAGAAATGATATCTATACTCACACATGACAACATATTTAAAAGGCTGTCATATAGATAGGGGATTGGATTTGTTCTGTTTTGGTGCAAAGGAAAGAATCAGGAACAACGAATGGAAGTAGCAGTCATATGTAAACTTGATGTCAATGAAGAAAACTAGCAAAACTCTCCCAAATTATATTTATCTAAAAGTTGAGCTAGTAGGATTCTCTCACCCCATCTCCATCCCCATCCCCAACTTGAAGGAATTCAGACAAAGGCTAGGCACTTTTTCTGGTATGCTGCAATGGGAGTTCCTTCTAGCTTAAAAATTGGATTGGAGGGCTACAGAGATCCCTTTCAACTACCATAATATAATCCTGTAAGTTAAATGGAGAGATTGCTCATAGAAACTTAATGTTAATAATATGGAATTGAATGGGAGAAGTGACATAAATGTTATCATCAAAGATAAGTACAACCAGAAAAAGAGGAAATGTAATTAGCTAGGGAGAGCGAGGGTTACTCAATGAACAGTTTGTGCATTCTATAATGTATAATGTAGGAAAGAAGACTTCTCAGTGCATTGGACAGTGGATTTGTATGAGGTCAAAAACAAGAGCCATACAAACTAAGGAGTGTGTGCGGGTTATAATTTATACTATTAAAGCGAGGATTATTAACCTTGGATCCATTAACTTACACACATACACACATACATACATACATGTATATGAATATACATGTATGTGTGTATGTATGTATATACATGTGTATGTATATATGTACGTATAATGATAACTACATTCCAATATAATTAGTTTTCTTTGTCACACTGTATATTTTTTATGCATTTAAAAACATTCTGAGAAGAAGTTCATAGGTTTCAGCAAACTATCAAAGGGGTCCATGAGAAAAAATAAAAAGAGAAAAAAAGGTTTAACATTCTCACATTAAGGAGATTACCTACATCAGTGGAAAAAAATAGATCCATTAGAACATACACGCATGCATATGTTCCATAGCCTCAAGAAATTTCCATCTACTTAGAGAGATTTAACAGATACAGGCTGTGCAGTTGAATCAATTTTAAAATAATCTTATTCCATTTGTGTTTAGTATCCTGACATTACCGAATATTAACCTTTCTTGATTTACATACTAATTATTTATTATTCTTGCCCATGCCTTGAAGAATTAAACTATACTCTTGACTTGTTCATGGTCATTAAACAAGTAAGTACCAGAGCTGGAAGTGAAACCAGTCTTTGGATTCTTAATGCATTACTCTTTCTATTACACTGGTTTCCTTTGGAAGTCAAAGAAAAGAAAGATTACTGATTTTGAAGTCAGAGGAATTGGTTTCAAATCCTATCTTTACCTGTGTGACCTTGGGTAAGTCACTTAATTTCCCTGGCACAGTTTCTTTATCTGTAAAATTATCTACTTCTATGGTCCTATAATATTCAAAGTTAAGTTTTCATCATAACTATATTTCTCGCAATCTCTCATTTATTAAAGAGCAGACTATATCTGTTAATGAACAGGGGCAGCTTCATTTGAGACTAAACATTCTCTTTCCTCCAAATCCTCCTACCTTCCAAACTTCCCAGTTACTGTTAAGGACCCCATCCTTCAAAACCCTTGGCTCACAACCTAGTGTGTCATCCTCCACTCCTCAGTCTCTCACCTTCTGTCTCCAATCTGTTTTCAAGGCCTGTTAATTTTGCTTTTTTAATATCTCCTGAGGAGGTACCTTTCTTTCTTCTGACACTTGCCACTACCCTGGTATAGGTACTTGTCTCTTCATGAATGAATTACTTCAATAGATTACTGGTTGGTCTGTCTTACAAGTCTTGTCTCATTACAGGACAGATTTTATTAAGCCACCAAAGTAGTTTTACTAAAACACGGAACTATCCATGTCACACACTATTCATTAGACTCCCATAGTTCCCTATTATGCCCAGGAATGAATATAAAATCATATTTTATGGCTCAGTCTCCCACCTCATATTTGTGGTCTTCTTATACCTTACACTCTGCCATATAATTTTTATTTTAGTCACACTAGCCTTCATGCTGTTCCTTGGACAAGATACTCCATCTCTCAACTCCAACTATTTTCACTGGATATCCTTCATGTGTGGAAATTCTTTCCTCGTCTCTGCCTCCTGTCTTCTCTGGCTTTCTTCAAGTTCAGCTAAAATCATGCCTTCTCAAAAAAAAAACCCAACCTTTTTCTTAATTCTTAATTCTAATGTCTTTCCTCAATTATTTCACACTTATGATATATATATACACATATATGTGTATATTTGTATATATATATATACACATATATGTGTGTATATGTATACATATACATGTGTATATATGTGTGTATATGTATATATACACATATATACATATATGTGTGTATATATGTATACACATACATATATATGTATATATATACATACTATATATATGTCTGTGTGTGTATATATATATATTATATATATATGGTTTGTTTGTATGTAGTTATTTACATTTTGTCTCCCTATTGGACTGTGGACTTCTTGAGATCATGGACTGTCCTTTGTCTTTCTTTGTATCCTGTAGTGCCAAGGCAATATTCACAGTAGTGGTGGTGACTACTAATATGCCAGCATAGTTCTCAATTGCAAGGCACATAGAAGGCAGAAGAAAAAATATTTATTTAGACACCAGAAAGACAAATCTCAGAACCAGAAAGCAAACTCTGTTCTTGTGACCAAGAAGTTAATAAGCATGATCACCATGGGGTCCAAAGCCATTCCCAAGCTTCCCTCCCTTTGTCACAGCCTCCTCATGAGCAAACACTCACTAGTCTGAGCCTTGCCATGCCTGCGCCCTCTCCCTTCTGTCCTAACCTGGCTCACTCACTTCCTCCCAGCTCTGGTCCACCCTTCCTGTAAAACCCGTTCAGCAAGCTCCTCTCACCACGTGTGTCTTAGACTTCCAGGTGATTGAAGTAGGTCACATGGGTCTATTAATGAATGAGAAAGATCTTCCCATTTAAATTGCTATTACATATCCCCAGTGCCTGACACATAGTTGGTACTTAATAAATGTTTGACTGACTGACTACCAGGAATATCTAATCCCCCTTTTAAAATAATATTTTCAGTTTCACTATCAATATCTTCTTAATAGTGATATAAGACAATCAACAGTATGCTTGTTGTAGCCATAAAGTACTTACTAAGAGTGATGTTTAATTGTACATCAAAACAAAGGGTATGCAGCAGAATAATAACAATACCTAGCGTTTATATAGCACTTTAAGTCAATGGTGTCAGTCTCAAATAAAAATGGATCCCTACTGCCTGCATATTGACTTAGAAAATTGACTTTTACATTATCTGTGTTGTGGTCCATTTTAATTTATTTTCTTAAACATTTTCTAATTATATTTCAATCTGTTTCAGCAGCACTCAGGAGTTTTGCCAGTCACATGTGGCCTGCAGCCTGCAAATCTGACTCCTGTACTTTGAGATATTCCGAAGGCTTTACCAATATTATATCATTTGACCCTCATGTCACCACTGTGATAGATACTATTAATGTCTAAATTTTATAGGAGAGGAAACAGAGTCAGGGGTTGTGACTTGCCCAGGGTCATGGAGCTAAGTTTCTGAAGTTGAATTTAAACTCACATCTTCCAGATTCTAGGACTTGCATTCTGTCCACTGTGCCACCTAGCTACCTCAAGTGGACAATAGTTTTGTTCTTACGAAGTAAGATAAGTATTTGTTTGGGTGCAAGCAATTGTCCCATTGAAGCATAATTTCAAATGCAGTAGATGTTCAAAGTAGACTTGGATTTGTTTTTGTTTTTTTTCTTTTTCCTTCAGATGATTTGTCTAGCTGTCTTTCATTAGACCAAAGGTGGAAGTTCAACTTTTTCATTGTTTCTCACATCAAATCTTAAATATAGAAATGTAAAAATAGCAGTAAAATAGAAATAAATCCAGAGGCAACTCTTATCTTTCAAATTATTTAGTCTCCAGTTTCATTAGAAGTTTGAGTAAGTCTTTCTTCATCATTAAAATTGTCTTAGTAGTAGCTTGCAGTGAGTTTCCATACATATTCATGTTTATTCAGTCAAAAAATAAAAAGAACTTCTGTGTTAGGAGCATTTTCAGAAACAACCTGCCCAGTGTCAAATATTATCAGTGGCCATAACATTTTTCAACATGGACAGTTAGGTAATCTACCTATGTTTTTAAGTTTCTTAATTTTCAAAATGCATCATTAAACTTGTTAAGTATAAACTGACCTTAAAAATAGATTGTTGGTTTTTTTTTAACATGCTTATGTTTTGGAAATAAGGTTAAGACTGAGTTTGAAGAATTTTTTTGTTTCATATTAAGCAAAGTCACCATTTTCCTTTTAATTTAGTTTGTTCTTTATCCAAAAAAAATGTTTTAATATTTTATATTTTTTCATAATGGCCTTAAAAAGATCAAAAAAGTTATATGCAAAAAAAAAAGGCACATCAACATATTTTGTTTTGTTTGTGTTGCCTTCGAGTGGAGCATTGGCATGGTCATAACTGTCTGAGTGAAACTCTTAGGAATTTATCTCAATTACAGTATTTGAATTTCAGGTGGAACAGCCTCTAGGCAGAAAGGATTTCTGGGATGCATTCGATCTTTACAGTTGAATGGGATAGCCCTGGATTTGGAAGAGAGGGCCAAGATCACCCCAGGAGTAGAACCAGGATGTCCAGGACATTGTAGCAGTTATGGGAATTTATGCCACAATGGAGGAAAATGTAAAGAAAAACACAGCGGATTCTCTTGTGATTGTAGCTTCTCTGCATATAGTGGGCCATTCTGTTTGAATGGTAAGTATGAAAAATAAACATGTAAAGAAAAAATATGCAGGAAAATTATGTCAGTACAAACAGGATTGCTGTTTTGTGTTAGGATGAATGACTCATTCTGGGCCTTATTTGAATGAATCTGCTACTTGCTTTCTAAATTCTTTTTCCAAAATACCTATTTTGAAGGCATTTCTATTTAATGAGGAAAAAATGCAGCTGTATTTTTGAAAACCAGTGGCTAATGCTGTTAAATCATGATATTCATCTCCTATAGGTTTCTCTAGGGATTATACATACAGTCTCTTTTTTCTAGCTAAAATTGATGCTTTCCAGTAATGTGGTTATTAACAATTTGCCCCATCTGACAGTTCTCTACTTTTAAAATCTTCAAAGGCATCATTGTTATTTGTGGTAATGAATTTTAGTCATGCAAGAAGATTTAGAAAGCATTGTGTTTTTTTTTTCCTTGCCAACCAAATATTTCAACCAAAAGCCTAAATACTTTTTCCATTAAATATTCATATGGGATGAAACTGAGATACTTAGACCATTCATTTTAGGATGTGTTGAGCAGCTGATATTAATTTTTCTTTTTGAAATCTCTCAGTAGGCTCAATTCAAAGTAATTTTTTGAGAAGAAAAATGGAATTGCTATGGTATCAAATATACCAGGCGTCATCATCATCATCATCATCATCATCATCATCATCATCATCATCATCTCTCTCTCTCTCTCTCTCTCTCTCTCTCTCTCTCTCTCTCTCTCTCTCTTCTCTCTCTCTCTCTCTCACACACACACACACACGTACACACACACACACACACACACACACACACACAGCAATATAAATGTTCATCCCTCCACAGGAGAAACAATAAGGCCCAGTGAATAGGGAATTGACCATAAGTTCAGAAGACCCAGTTTCAAACTTTTCTACTGACAGACACAAATAACATGATCATGGGCACATTAGCTGACTTCTCAGTACTCTATGCAACTCTCTAAGAAAAAGAGCCAGTTTACACTTGTAGAGGGAGTTTTCTCATCCAGGACTTTGCTCTGCCAGTGAAATCTTAGGTCTTTTCATTATCCCCTCATATCTATCTTGTAAATTTTTATCAGCCTTTGTTTAAAATTGAGAGATAGGCAAAGTTCACTAATTTTGTATTAGTGCCTCTGTATATTTATAGTATTTTCTTTTCCCTAGGTTTAAATAGAAGAAAACTTTGAGCACCTGTGATTTAGTCCATAGAAGTCATATATTCTTAACCATTTTTGTGTCAGTCTGGTGAAACTATGGATCCCTACTCAGAATAATGGTTTTAAGTGCATAAGATAAAACACATAGGATTGCAAAGGAAACTCCATTTACACAGTTGCCCAAAAAATTCCCAGATTAAGAATTCTTGATATATCTTCCATTAACTCCATGCCTCTGAGAGTTGCAGTGCCCCCACTCCACAAAAAAAAAGGAAATGAAATAAAACAAATACAAAAAACTACCACCTTGTGACCAACATTCTGAAGATGAGCATCTCTAAATTTAACTGTGGTGACAAGGGGATAGATGAGTTTCTTTCTGATCGATAGTTTGTTGCTTGATCCAAAATCAAAAGAAATTATTCCAACTTGTTAGGAACCAGCTGAACTTGTACCACATTGACATAGACTCCCGGAGCCCAGCTCCAGGCTTTAATAAAGCAATCGGAATATACCTTTTCTGAAGGTCTTCATTTTTGGTACACAAAGTTGAAGCAGAATTTCCAGAGAAAGAGTCATTTGGAAGTTAAGTAGTAAAAAGCTGTCCAAACTGTCCTGAAAAGTATCCATTTCTTCTATCCCCTCCAAATAAGTAAAATAGAAATGCCAACAAATAGTAATAAGGAAAATATTCTAAGTACTGAACTAGTACAGTGTTTATATATCAAGGCATGATTCAATTTTGCCCACTACTTTATGTGTTCAAATCTCAATTTTCTAAATTATTCCCAATTTCCCTTTTCAAATTGCAATTTAAATGCTATTATGCAGCCAAATGTTATATTAGATATTAGGAAGTATATTTTAGGTGGTAAAGAAATGGCCCTGAAGTGTTAGGGGAATATAATTATTGTTAGATTATCTAATGAGATTCTTTTGTAATTTATAATTGCCTTGATTATTAATAACATTTAGAAAAAATATTGCCAGATTTATCTTAAGCAGCAGATACTCTCTATCCCAAAATCCCATCCCACTAAAAATCATCTGACATTTCTCTTGGTACTTAATTGAACAGTATATTTCTTAGGTTTGAGAAGTTGTTATTTAAAAGAAATTTTTAAAAGTGAGGATATCACATATGAATTTTCCATCCTAATTCCTGAGAAACTAATCCCACTCCAAAATATATGCTTCTGGATAGATTTCATGACCTCTCAGATTGAAGCCATAACTAGTTTAATTTTAAGTTCCTTAAAATACAAAGGGGAGAATAACCATGAAAACCATAAGGTGCTTTGATGTAAAAACTTTTTCCAAGTTCATTTTCAGAGTAGAGAACCAATCTCCTTCTTTTTCAATAAGATCTAGGTTTGTAGTTCATGTAGTACACATTTGAAGTTATAGTTACACCAAGGAGGTAAGGCTGTCAATAAGGAATTGAGAGGACAATGACTTGAAATAAAAATTGTCTTCTGTCATAATAGGAGGTCATATATTTATGCTATAGTGGAGAATTCAATACTTGTGTTTCCAAAATCGAAGATATTTTAAAACTAGTGAAGAGACTGAATTAATAAAATATGCTATTGATTTATACCACAGTGTTTTGGGAATGATGGGGACATGCTTTAAGTACAGTACAATGGAAAATGTTGTATATAGCTGACTTATGGTAACATAACAGAACTTGATTGTCATTTCAGAGATTTCTGCTTATTTTGGATCTGGCTCCTCAGTGACTTACAATTTTCAAGAATATTATACCTTAAGTAAAAATTCCAGCTCTCATGCTGCTTCATTTCATGGTGATATGACACTAATCAAAGAAACAATCACATTTAGCTTTCGAACAACACGGACGCCAAGCTTGCTGTTATATGTAGGATCCTTCTATAAGGAATATCTTTCAGTTATTCTTGCTAAAAATGGTGAGTTTCTTTTGAATGGTGGCCAAAAGAAAAATGAATGAGAAAATTAAAAATACTGAATATCTTATCAATTTTTATGCTGTCTAATATTCTAAAAATATGTTCTTCAATTAATATTTTGTAACCATTGACTTCATTTTTCAGTAATATCCAACATATTTATTTCCATGAAGAGGTATCATTTCAGTGATTAAATAGAGGTGGTTTTCTCCTATTAAATCTCTGATAGTTTAACATTTTTTTATGTTACCTATGTTTTATGATTGTGATGCATAAAATAATCTGAATTCAATTTTGTAGCTCTCTTAAAATATATATGTAATTAGATTTGGCAAATATTTCATAAAGCGTAGTAAGATCATTGTAGATGTTAACACCAAGTAAGTATAATTTTCCATATACACCAAATGTAAGACATATGAAAACTTAGTTTAAGCTTTGATACTGGCCTGCCAGTAGTTGGAATATCAGTAATATCAAGAAGCATTACAAAGAAAAGACATCCAGCCTATTTCCTGTGTTTGGGAAATATAATGACAGTGGTCAGTGATATTGGATAATTATTAGTCAAATTCAGGCTATTAATTGACAATCTAACAAGTTCCATAGAAGTTTCTGGTTAACAATTTTCATGTTAGGTATATGCTTACTTCTCATCTTGTATTGAAATACCCTTCTTCTAATTTCCTAAGGAAGGGATTTTTTTTTAAAAATAACTTCTTCATTGAATATGATAAGAATCATTAGCCATAAATATCCATAGCAATTTTCAGGTATCCAATTACTGGCTAACAGAGTTCCATTGTGTACCATTAGTGAGTTTTATTCAACTATCTCATTTAAGAAGTTATGGGGAAAGGTAGGTCAGTCTCTCATAAACATGGGTACCTCACTTGAAATTTTCCCCTATGACTTATGCTTGCTAGCCTCATCAACTTGAGAACATTCTCTTTCAGGTTTTTAATTTGTTAAATTTCCCCCTCCCCCATCTTTTTTTTGCCACTTGATGCTGAATATTCTATAACAAAAGTAAACATGGTATATTGGAGAGATGACAAGACATGGTGTCAAGAAGATTTGGATCCGAGCAAAACATGTATTTTCTTAGCATCCTAGGTAACTCTCTAATAAGTTACAGATGGGACGCCCATTGGCATCACTGTAGGAAGTTTCTACTGTGGGATTTCAACCCACTCATAAAGGTAAAGGTCTAGTCCATGTAATCCTTCCTCTCTCAAAAAATATTCTGTGAACAAATTTGTCAGCTAAAGAAGTGGAATTTATGGTAATAGGAGTTTTGAAAACAAGCTAAAATTAGAATTTGTATATTTTCTTTTGAGCTCTGACCTTAACTGAGCAGAGGGAAAACTTTAAATTGAGAAGGTATCCTGTGAAGCAAATTAATTGGCTCTCTGCAGGTGAATGAGTAGTATTAGTTTTGAGAATACAGTGTGTCTGGAACTGTACATTTCTATTTAGCTTCATCCTGAAGTCTGTGATTGTGACCATCTGGAATGATTTTCACATACTTCCCTATTTTTTAGGAAATTTCCTTGTGAATTCCACAATGTTATTATTGTGCTGCTAAAAATTCTACTTTGATTAACCAGACTGTGTCTGTGTAATCTCCTAGCCAACATGTTGGGATTTTAGCACTTGTAAACTTCTTGTAATTTTTTATATACCCACACCTAAACACACAAATACACACATACATCTTCAGATTTATAAGTTCCTTTGGGAACACAATTCATAAAGGAATTGTAAGAAACTCTTTATTGATACTCTTTTATTTATAAGATCAGAGTTAGAAGGAACTTTAGAGATGATTAAGAAAGTCCAGCCCCTTCAGTTTATAGGTAACAAAACTGGGAGCCAGAAAGTTATTTGACTTACCCAAGGTCCCAGAGGTTATAAGTAGTGGAGCAGAGATTCCAATTCAGTTTTCTCACAAATTAATACTGTACAATGTTAGCACCATTCTACCCCCTGCCCTGCTATTGAAAAATATTACATTTCACATACTCCCAGGAATTGAGAATGATAGTGTATTTCATAAGTTAATAACTATTCAAGGAAGTGGTCATGTGGGCATCTGAGATTATTATGCTTGGGGTGGAGGAGAGAAGATTTACTGGAATATATGTGTTTGAGAGATGAAACATCCAAATGAATTATATTGGAGAGATTGAATTTGCACCTCCTTTTCAAGAATAAAAAAAATATTATAAATACTGCATAGGCTGCTGTGCAAATAATATTGGCCCTAAAATATTATTTTTTTTCCTTTAGGAAGTTTGCAGATCAGGTACAAATTAGATAGCCATCAAGAACCAGACGTTTTTAACAGCAATTTCAAAAATATGGCTGATGGACAGCTACAGCATGTGAAGATTAACAGAGAAGAAGATGTACTCTTTGTAGAGGTAAATCTAAGGAATATTGATACCCCAGGATACACGACCTAAAAGAAAATTTCACAATTAGTCCTCTTTAAACAGCTGCTAATCAAGGTTTCTTCATAGCTTATAGAAATAGAATCATATTCAGTCTACTCTTCTGGGGAAATGAAAATCAATTGGCACTATTGTTTGATGTTAAAATGCCATTTTTCCCCTAAACTTCATTTTTTCTGGTGAAGAAATGTTTCCATCATCTTGCACATGTAATTGATTAATAATCGCTATACCAGGAAAAATATGTTAGTTCGATTATGAAAACAAAAATATGGGGCCATTGTGTTACAAAGAATCATTTTTAAAGCATTATGAAAAATGCAAAATTTTTAAGAAAACCAGTTTCTTCCTGATTGACTTAATGACATCTGTGGGAAGAACACTAACATAATTTATGTGGTAGAGATCTTGAAATGAAAAACACCCAGGAGGGAGAAAAGTGCCCATGATACTACTATAAATAAAATCATATATTTAAGCCAAGGTTGAGCAATGAATTATCATAAGCCCTGGCAGAAACATCTACTTTATTGGATTAGAATAACATTTAATTGTTTGATTTTGAAGTTTCCTTTTAACAGAAATAGGAGCATTTGTCTTTAAAAAAAAAGAAGGCTTGCACATCTCATAATAGTGTTTATCAAATAATAAAATGCACACAGAGAAATAAAAAAAAAAACTTTGATAAATTCTGTCTAAAGCAGAACAATAATTTCCTCCTCCCTCACAATAGATATTTTAAACAATGTCTCAGTCAAGATTAAAATTATATGTGTTTGTTATGGAATTATTTATGAAACACTTTCTCTATCTTAGTGATTCACTCTTCAGAATTTGTTTCTTTAGTTATTTTGGTAACATTAACAAGTATTTATTTTTGTATCCCAGTTCCCTTTGTCTTCTCTTCCTTCTATCAACAAACTGTCATCTGTTCTGTTATTGTTGTCTTTTGGAAAACAACTTTGTAGGTTAACCAAAATGCAAGACAGCAAGTCACCCTGTCCTCTGGTATAGAATTCAATGCAATCAAATCTCTTGTTCTTGGCAAGATTTTAGGTAAGTAGGAGAAAGAGTATTGTTTTCCTTCAAAAATCACAGATCAAAAGTGTCATCTCTCTCTCTCTCTCTCTCTCTCTCTCTCTCTCACACACACACACACACACACACACACACCCTAATCTTTCTGAAAGAAATTCTTTGTCTTCAGTTTAATTATATAGTGAGTGACAATCAAGGTAGAAACTATACTTCTGTCAGAGTGCACATGTAATCATGGATAAGTACTTCCTGTAAAATGAGCAAGTGTATTTCATTAAAAATAATTTCACACTTATCTCTCTCATTTGGCAATCAAACGTAATGAAACGTGGCATTTTGCTTATCATCCAAAAAAGAAGAGCCATGATCAAAGAAGGTATAAAGACCATGGATTATTTATTAATCAGTTTACAAATCTAGAAACCATCATCTAAAACTAAGGTTAGAGCATTTGAAAGGAAAAAAAAGAGAAGCAGCTGTTTATTTTCTTTCTGCTAATGAATAAGCCCTGGGAAGTGGCAGAGGTCCTGCTTTTTCCTGCTATAATATCGCTGATGGAGGTTTTGTGATTGCAATCTGTTATCCTTATATTCACTCTAGAAGTTTCATAGCCCTTATTTATTCCTGCCAAATTCTACCTATTACATCACTCAAAAATATAATTATCTTTTTAGAATCATAATGTGAATGTTTTTTTCTTCTCATTTTCTAATCCTTATCACCATGGACAAAATTGATTTTCAGAAATTTTCTTTATTTAAGAGGAAAGAAAATATAAACACCATTGACATTTACCCATAACAATGAGAATGAGAACATCATTTTCCTGCATACTGCTTATTCCTGGGTTAGCAGTTATTAGTAACCTAATTTGTTTTGGGCAATTTAAGTAAAAAGAAAAGTGTTGACTTTTTCAGCTACTTAGATTTTGATTCACTGGTCATTATTTTCTTTTCTTATATGTATTTCCAAAAACTGAGTCTGCCTGAGTGAACATAGTACTGCTGGATAATCAAAACAGAAGACTGAACAGGATGAGCAGATTTATAAGTTTATTAAATGTTTATAGATACTTTAGCAGGCATTAAAATTATGATTTCATGTTCTCCGTTTAAGGGAAATGTCAAATTGCACAATTCACCAAGGGTACTACTGTTATAGAACAAATGATTTGCAAAATAATATTTCATAAGCTGAACTAAAATAATCACAATTGAACATATAGAATTAGTAATATAGGTTAAGCTATTAAGGTGGAAGAGAGATTACTAACCTTATTATTTGGCTTAAGTGTAAATATATGTCTATTAACAAATCTGACTAGAAATGGTGATTTTGTTTTACCATGCTATTTTGAATATTCAACCAAATTTTGGGTTGACCTGACTCATTAAAATATACAACTTTAGTTAGAAAAGCATAGCTTTTATATTGCTATTAGTCATTATTGGCCTGGGCCTTACTATGTAAGCTAATAGGAAACAAAATTCTATTTTCAGTTTTACAGAATCTCATAGAATTTTAGTAGTCATGCACGTTATTTGAATTCAGTTTTCTGAGATATTTCTTGACATAGTGCCATCATATAGCTGGTTGGTTGGTTGTTGTCCTTCATCTTCGAAGAGGATCAAAATGACATCACCATGATAAAGGGAAATATCAATGCATCCGACTGTGGCTGATCAGATCAATACAGGCTCAGAATGCTCTACTACAGATTGGGCACAGACAGTCAGTGTGAATATTTGGGGTGGATGTCTCAAATTTGTGCATCATGCATTTACATTGTACTGTCTCAATTCCACTTTGCTCAAAGAGTACAGCGCCCTTTCTGATATGGGCATGCCATGCTGAACGGTCCTGTGCCAGTGTCTCCCATGTTGCACAGTCAAGTCCAAAGTGCTTGAGAGAGACCTTGAGAATGTCCTTGTATCACTTCTTGTGGCCACCATGTGATCTCCTGCCCCATGCAAGTTCTCCATAAAATAGTCTTTTTGGCAAGCATACATTTTGCTTTCAAACAATGTGGTCAACCAATTGGAGCTACGCTCTCTGAAGCATAGTTTGAATACTTGGCAGTTCAGCTCAACCAAGGACTTCAGTGTCTGGTACCTTATCCTGCCAAGTGATCCTCAGAATCTTCCTAAGACAATTCAAATGGAAGCGATTCAGTTTCCTGGCATGGCGCTGGTAGACTGTCCATGTTTCACAAGCATATAACAGTGAGGTCAGCACAATGATTCTGTAGAGTATAGTACTAGTACAGTACTAGAAGCTAGGAAACTAGTACTCTACTTCTTGTTCTATCCCTTATATGCCCTTCTGCAAATTAACATTCTGGGTATCAGTAATCTTATCCATAAATGGACATTGATGAAACTGAAAATCATTACTCAGATAGATAAATGGGCAAAGGATATGAAGAGGTAGTTTTGAAAGCATGATATCTAACCTATTACCAATACCATATTAAAATATTAATCATTAATAAGTATTAATTCTCTAATATCTAGAGAAATATAAATTAAAGCAACTCTGAGGTTCCACCACATATTCCTTCAGAGTGGCCAAGAAAACAATGACAAATATTTGAGGGGAAACCGAATGAAAACAGCCACATTTATGCTCTCTTTGTGTAGCTGTAGATTGGTCCACTTACCCTTTATGAAGAGCAATTAAGAATTATGCCCCCAAAGTTTCTAATTTATTCATATCCTTTTACCTAACTTTTTAACTTTTGGGCATATACCCCAAAGAAATTTTTAAAAAAGAAGAAAAGAACCTTTAATTACAAAAATAGTCAAGACAACTAGTTTTGTAGTAGCCCCAAACTAGAAACTAGGGTTGAAGGGAGAGTTCCTATCAGGGAATGGCTTAACAAATTTTGGCATATGAACACAATGGAGTAATATTCTTTCATAAGAAATGGCAAAATGAAATAGACTGCTTCAGAAGAAACTTGGGAATACCTTCATAAACTGATACAGATAAAGTGAGCAGATCTAGAGGAACAATTTAAACAATGACAACAATGTTAGAAAGAAAAACAACTTTGAAAGCCTATAAAATTCTGATTAATGGAATAACAAAGTAAAAGTCTAGAAAACTGAAGATGAAATATGCTACTTACATTCTGTCAGAGAAATAAACTTGAAGCACAAAGAGAGAGATATATTTTCAGGCGTGACCAGTCTAGAGCATGCATTTTTAAAATGAAGATTTTCCTCTTTCTTTTTTATCTTTTTTCCTTCCTTTTATTCTTTCCTCTCTTTTTTCCTTTTCCCCTCTTCTCTCCTGTCCTCTTTTCTTCTCTTCTCTCCCAGCATTGTTTTTTCAGTGGAAGATACTCTGTAAAGGACAGAAATTAAAAAAAAAAAAAAACACCTAAAATAGAAAAGAAAACATTTAACTTCCTTATGCCAAATTATGATAGCTCAAGATATTCTGTGGTAGTCATTTTGATAGCCACAGAAATCAAGAATGAGAAGAAATCACAGAGACTGTCTTGTCCGACCTACTCAATTTCCAGATAGGAAACTGAGGCACAGGGTGTTAAAGTTATTTACCCAATTGACACATAGGTTATGATTATCAGAGAGAATTTGAACCCAGTCTCTGAATCCAGACCCAGTATTTTTTCTATTGTATCATGTTGCTCCCTAAATACTATTTATCCACATTTTTAATGGCAAGTTAAAAAAACAAATAATAGAAAATTGCAGTTGAATAAATTTTTACCTTCTCCTTATTTTGATACTAATTTTCTCTTTGACATATTTAAACACCTTTAGTTTAAAATATTTCTTCTAGAAAATATTTAATCTAGTCACTAATAAGTATGATTATATTACATTATATTATTATAATTATATTATATTACATTATTATATTATTATCATATTACTTATGATATACCAACCAAATAAAATACAGTGAAATATGAAAATACCATATTGGTTAGAAAATGGGCTGACCCTATTATAGGTGACATGTGCAAAATAAGATGTTTTTAAAAGAAAAAACAGTGCATTATAATGAAAAATACTATTTTAAGTTTTTATGTGAGTTGGACTGAGAAAAATAGTGAGGCCCACATTGTTTATCAATATAGTAATATGAGATATGCTATGGAATAATGGACAGAAACTTGGCTTGAAAGTCAGAAGAAGATCATTTCAATTTCTGTCTCTTGCACATTTTGGCTCTGTGACCTTGGTTAGATCTCCTAATCTCTCCATGCCCCTCAGAAAACTCTCCAGGACAGTAAATTTCAGCGTTGACCCACTATAACAGAAGAAATTTTCCTACCAACTCTTCTTGCACTTATGAAATAACGCTGAAGCTTTATGCTAGGGTTTTTAAAAATACTGTGCTTAGAATCAGGAAGATATGAGTTCAAATTCAATCTTAGAAACTTTCTGCAGTACAGCTCTGGGAAAGTAATTTAAGATATGGTTTTTCCTCAGGATACTCAACTGTAAATAGAAATTATAGTAGCAACCATGTCCCTAGGTTCTTGAGTAACTTAAAGGAGAAAATATTCATAAAGCTCTTAGTACTTACCTGGTTCGTATATAATAAATGCTTGTTTACTTCTATAATTGTCCCAGACCAAAAAGACAAAGAGAAAAATTGTAAATGGATTCTAACTATAGGGTTTAGAACAAGAAGGTAAAGATGAGTGTCTAAATGTATGAATTAATAAGAGACCTGTAGCAATGGATCTGAGTGACAATTGGAGAAAGGGGTAACCGTCCTTGTGTGTGTGTGTGTGTGTGTGTGTGTGTGTGTGTGTGTGTGTGTGTGTGTGTGTGTGTGTGTGTGTGTGTGTGTGGCAATTGGGGTTAATTGTCAAGGGTCTGAGGCCATATTTGTACTGAGGTCTTCCTGACTCTAAAGCCAGTGCCCTCTCCATTGCATCCCCTAGCTGCCCTGGGGTAATTGTCCTTTACATTCAGAAACCCATTATCAAAGATCTGCAAAGTCTGCCCCAAACACCCTCTACTGAATCATGTCTGGGTATATGACTCTGTAGGAGTAACAAATGTGCATCCAAATTGTCTGGGCAAATCTTCAAGGTAACTTTAGTTTTGTAGGCATAGCCTTTGAGTTGAGAAATGATTAATGGCTTCTATGAAAAATTCATGTATTTGACTACATTTGACTGTTATCCCAAAATAAGTTCAGAATTTTTAAGGCTTCAGTATTTTGAGAACCTGTGATTTAAGTGGTGTTACCTCTCCTTCCACTTAGATCACCCTCTATTGTATAACAGATGGCTTTGGGATTGTCATAAAAAAAAAAAAAATCACCCCTAACCTATTTTCCTATCAGACACTGCAAATCTAGCTAGGCTTGTCCTTCCATGACAAGTATATAGCTGAGTTCCAGATGTAGAATTGAAGTCTTTTTAATGTTCAGAGCCTGTGTACCATTTGGGTTTGAACCTTTTCACAAGTCATGTCATCATTTCTCTGATGGCATGAACTTCTTCCACAATGAAGGATGAACACAACCCTATGAGTAGATTCAGCCCCCCCTCTTCTGTCTGTCTCCTCCTCCCCTTCCTTCTCTTCTCCCAAGGAAGGTAAATTTGCATGGCCAAAAGATACCCAGTTGATTTGGGTTTTACTGGCTAGTCTAACCACCCCTCCCCTTCCTTTTCCTTCCTTTTTCCCTTTAGCCTACTGCACAGTGAAGCTCAGGCACCATAGGCCCCCTGTCCTCTGCCTAAATGCTCTCTTCTGGACCCTCCTGGCTTCAGAGTGATTATCAATATTAACTGTTGCTGTTTCCCTTCCAGCCTGAAGTCTTTCTTTTCTTTGACTCATTAAAGAGGTCCTGCCCTGGCTACTTCTTAAACAGGCCTATTAAATGAATGGGCATTACCTCACCCTAAGTGAATTCCTGCATAGACCTTGGCCTAAAGGGGCCAAGGTCTACCAGTGCATCCTGGGTCATCTCTAATCATCCTGATGAATATCTAGTCACTGGATTCAGATGACTCTGGAAGAGAAGTGAGGCTGGTGACCTGCACAGCCCTCCCTCACCCAAAGCAAAGACAAGTGCAAGTCATGTCATCATTTCTCTGATGGCATGGTCATCTTTGGCAATGAAAGATGAACACAACAATTCCTAAATTCATGGATATGAGTGTTATTTAATCTCACTAAGCCTCACTATCTTTATCTGTAAAATGGGGACAATGATATCTTTCATAGTTACTTTACTGCAACCTATACTATTTTGAATATTATAATGAAATTTATATAAAAATGTTTTATAAGCCTTCAAGATGATATAAATATCAAAAATTATTATATTATATGCAAGAAGTAATTAGAATCAGTTAAGAAAATGAATTATTATGGACTACTTTATTTCAAGAATACTTCAAATATTATCTCCATGATGCTGACTGATATTTACATTATTTTTCCTTCAGCTGAAATTTTCTTTTGTCTTCTCATTTTATTCATAGTGAAAATGTCAAAACTGATTCAGTTCAGTTTAATTTGCTTGATCTTTAGTTACTTGACAAGTATTTCACATTCAGAGGGTAGTGGTGTTGTTCAGTTGTGTCCAACTCTTCATGACCCCATTTTGGGTTTTTTTGGCAGAGATATTGGAGAGGTTTGCCATTTCCTTCTCTATCTCATTTTACAGATGAGGAAATTGAGACAAAAAGGGTTAAGTGACTTGCTCAGGATCGCACAGCAGTAGGAGTAAGATTTAAACTCAGGAAGATGACTCTTCCTGACTGACTTCTCGGTTAGAGGACTAATGATTCAGTGGAAATTGATAGTTCCAAGAGGGACTGGCCTTTCTATTTCATTAATAAAGGGAACTCTCTGATGAGGAAACTCCCACTAATAATGCAGTTTAGCATCTCTCTAGAGTCTTAAATACTTACTTAGAAGATTGAGGATTTTCCCAGTGTCAAGAAATCAGTATATGTCAGAGACAGACACTGAATTTAGGTCTTCCTGGTTCTGAGATTGAGAAGATTTTGATCTACTAGGTTATTCTTAGCACTCCTTGTTCCTTCAAATACCACTCCTCAGTAATCAGAGGAAGAAGTATGTTGCTGGCTGCCTAAGTGATTTGGGCAGAAGAACCTCTGTTGAACTCAGATTTCTCATCTGGGAAATTAACAGGTTGAATTAGATAATCTCTAAAATCCCTCCCAGTTCTAAATTCTGATCAGTTGCTTAGCAATTCTGAGGTTTTTCTGTTTTTTGTTGTTCTTTTGTTATTCTTCCCCCTTCCCGGCTTTAAACAGACTGACTCCTCCTCTATCCTGCACTTCCACTGATGATAACCACTTTAATATTTCCATGGGACCTGACCAGATTGACTCCCTGATATCTTTTATGTGGGGATTTGCTGATAAGGAAGTTCCCTCTCTAAATGAGGATTAACTCTCATTAGCACTAGATAGTTCTGATAATAATATTTTCTGGTATAATTGGAGACCTGATAGCACCAAGCCCCACTCCTTTTGATTTTTTCCATTGTCCTCTTGCAATCTTGATCTTTTATTCCTTCAAATGACTCTCATAGTACTAGGCATCTAAATCACTTGTGCAACTTCGGAGAGGATGGTCATATTCTGTTAAATAATGCCATGACTTCCAAGTGATGGGATAGAAAACTTTATTACTTTATTTCTTACTACAGAATAGATAGGCTGCTCTCTTAATTGTTGTTGTTGTTTTTTTTTTGCTTTTTGTTTTTCATTTTTGTTTTGTTTTGTTTTTTTTTTTGCTGTCCTTATATTGAGGAACAATTATACGCTATAATAAATACTTACTGAATACTCTTTTTTCTATAAATAAAATTCAAGGAAAATTGTGAATACATGGTATCTTTAAGAATGAATGTGCTATTTTGTTTAAAAAAAGGCTTTTTTTGGAAACCCCTGAGGATGGATTGATGTAGCACCATACCTCCTTATATCTTATCATATTTGTTGTGAGTTATAACAGAACTACTATATATGAGATGTTTACCAATTTAATGTTTGTTCTATATTTATATACTGAAATAAATTGAAACTCATTTTCTAAGGTATAATGGGTAATCTTCTTGTTAATTTATTGAACTTGACCTAACCTGAGTACATATATGTCCCTTATTCAGTCACTAAATATTAGCTTTAGTCATAACAGAAAGTGTTACTTATTAGTACATAACCCAAACACTTTGTGCACATAAACATTCTTTATTGCTTTTGATGCATCTAAAACATGGGAACAGAAATAAAATTTAAAACTTTATGAAAATAACACTCTACTAGTCTTTCAAGGGAGAAAGAACAATTGATGAATCTGTTCCCTTAGCAGTGAAAATGAGTTACTTCTCTTCTTTACTTACTTGATACCCTAAATTTGAGTACTCCAGGTTGGTAATTTAGGGGAAACAAACTTTTTTTTTCCCCTGAAACATTCTGAGATACACTATTTTCTTATTTTGAAAAGCTTCTCAAATTACATACAACAATTTTGATACTGAGAAATTACAATATATTAGTGAAGACTGAGTTGCTTTTGCTGTGGTCAGAATGTTTACAATAAACAATATGCCACCACCACCCTTTTTGGTTATTCATAGAGATTTTAAAGAATTATTTTGTGCTGTTAATCCATATGAGTAATGATGCCTCCCTTTTGCCTCACTAATGTCAAACACAAACTAATAGAAATAACTAAATAAAGGAATATATTATTAGTTTCTGTACAAGAAGGGAAAAGAGGACAATGCATTGATGGAAAAAGCAATGATACCCCTATTTAAAAATACAGAAATCTTGTAAAGAATGACAAAGGGAAAGTAGCGTACAAATTCTCATTGAACCATACATTAAAAATGTGTCTTTTAGTAAACAACAACAGCAACTAATTTGGGAGGTTATATTAGCAGGGATACTAAAAGATGACACTTCCAATCACCCTCTGTGTTTGGTTTCTATACATCAGTTAGAGTCACAATTAACATATACTGAAGATACCATGAGAAAGGAAGGGATATTTAAAAACTTCCTACCCAGACATTTTCATTTCTCTAACTTGATTTTTAATTTTTGCAATTTAAATTTTAATCTGATCTTAAGAAGAAGCAAAACAACTGGTTGCCATCATTGTAATACTTATCTTTCTTTTATGTGAAGACAGTGAAGTCATTTCAAATTTCTCTACTAGAAGTTAAATATATTTCTTATTCTTTAATCTTCTTTTCTTTCTTTTTTTAATTTCAATTTAATTCAACTCAGTTCAATTCCAGAAGCATATATTAAGTCCCTCTGATGTGCAAAGGCACAGCACTAGGTGTTAAGAATTCAGACAAATTTTTTTAAAAGACTTTTTACTTTAAATTTATTCACTTATTGAAAAAAAAAGTCTTCCTCTATAAAAAACCTTTATTTTAAACATTGTGGAAGATTAACAAGAAGCCATGGTCACTTCAATTGCATCCTAATTGAACTGACAAATCTTTTCTGAATACTTTCCAACATAGTAAAAATTAGAAATTATTTCATTCCTGAATATATGCAGGTATAATATTTTATGTAAATTTATACAATTAAAAGCAATTAAGTTTTCAATGGATTTTTCTTCTAACAGAATGAATTTTTACTTTTTGCATGTTTTGAGGACTGGCCTATACCTACTTTTCTAGCCTTGCACTGGAATTATGTATTCTGTTTCTCTTGATTAACAGAAAATAGTGATGTTGACCAGGAGACAATGAAAGCCAACTCTCAAGGGTTCATTGGATGTCTCTCTTCTGTGCAGTTTAACCATATTGCTCCTTTGAAGGCTGCTTTACACCATTCTAGTTCAGCCCCAGTCATTGTTAAAGGACATGTTGCTGAATCCAACTGTGGCACTTTAACTGGAGCTGAGTCAACACTGAGTGAAACAACACATTCATTTGCAGGTACTCTCCTTATTTCTGTTTCCTGACATGGCTTGCCCATTTAGTGTGTAGCACTCTTCACATTATCATTACTTTACATCAGATGATAGCCTGGGGGTAGTTTTCTACAGCATACTGTTTGGACTGTTCAGCTGTGCTTCTGGCCTTTTTCTTTTCCATGTTCTTTGTTTCTTATTCATTTGAAAGTATTCCACTGAACAGTTATAAATATCTCTGCCACAGAGATTCATACTCTGTGATGTATTCAAATGTTCTGCTCTTCTTTCAATCATGTGTAAATTACTTAAGAACCCTACTTTCTACTTGTTTCTGTCACTGTCCTTTTTTCTGCTACAGATCATTCTGGACCAATAGATGAGGGAGAGCCCTTAGCTAATGCAATCAGAAGTGACTCTGCAATAATTGGAGGTAATAGGGACTATGGTAGTAGTTTCCTTAAAAACTTTTATTTTAATAATTATTGCTATTTGATTATTGGTAAGAAACACATGCAAAGAACTGCAATTTTATTTTAAGAGCTTCAAGTTGTTAGAAGGATCGCCAACAGACTAGTTTCCCTATTTACCATTTTTCTAATATCTTCTTGACATCAGCTTCTCTAGAAATAGTTGGCCTAAGTAGTTGAAGAATCCATTGAAGCATAAAATTTTACGAATAGTTGCAGAGCCATCTAATGCAAGCATCACAATATGGAAATGGACACTAGGTGCCCCTAGGCATGCAGCACATGCTTAAAGAAAAAGCATTCTGATAGCTTCCTGGACACAGGGCTGCTTTTACAAGTGGATTGTATTAAGAGTAATGGAATCTGTGATAAAATTGCTATTTAAAGCACATGTTTTGTACTGACTTAATGCTTAAGAAAATGGGAATTTGCATGTGTTTAGAGGCTTTCCCTAAGGAAAGCATCTTTTCCTTTGATTTCAAATTGAGAAAGCAGTAAGATCCTTTTTAATTTTTTTTCTTCCTGGCAATAGGAATTATGTGCTCTCTGAGACCTAATTATCATATCAAAAAGTGAGTCAAAACAGCACATGTTTATATTCTCTCTCACTGGAGAGGCAGCGTGGTATAGTAGACAATACAACAAATTCTCTAGTCTGAAAATATGCATTGCAATTCTTTGCTAGTGCCGTTTGACCATACCACACTTAGAGCTTTTCTCCAGAGAAAAAAAGAGAATTGTTCAAACACTGATGTCCTGTGCATTTTTCTTAGTTTTTTCCCATTTTATGAATATAAAATGAGTCAAAAGTGGTTTAAGAATATATGACTGGCATCGTCTTATTTCTACAGTGAAATACACTATTATTGCTCTGAACCAGTTGAAAGAAATGTTAAATATTTAAAGGGACTAGTTCATTTATTTTGTTTAAGAATCAAAACTTATCACTGGTGTATAAATGATTCTCAGTATTTCTTCATTAGGGATCTTTTTCTGTGTTGAAAGCGCACAGACAGTGATTATACAGAAAAGTCAGTGACAAAGCATAAAGTTAAATCAGGCCAAAAAGTCTGATCAAGTGGCTGGCACACACACACACACACACACACGTGCATACATAAGTATGTACATATGTATGTACATATGTATGTGTACATATATGTATGATTTGCTTGGGCAAGGGGTCACTGACCTCTATTCTGCCTTGGTAAAATGAAGAGGTTGGACTAGATGATTTTAAATGTCTTTTCTAGCTCTAAATAAAGGAAATGATGAAAGACCATTCTATATCTCACAGAGCAATGAGAAGATACAATTGAATCTTTGAAATAATTTATAAAGCTCAAAGTAGAAAGGAAAAATTAGAATCAACTTTCAAGTGTAAGAATGAGTAAGACTTGAGAATTCCTTTTGGAATGCCCAAATAAATTTAACTGTGAGTTTTCAGATAGATTGCTAATAGAGAATAATAACATAGGTTTACTTTTTGTTGTTGCATCAGAATAGATTCTAATTAAATTAGAATTACCCTGCCCCACCAAGAAACATTTTGTGTGTGTGAGTGGGTGTTTACACACACACATACACACATATACAAATATATACACACACACATATATACACACATATATGTATATACATATATATTTAGTTCAAGAAACTTATGGTATATGCATATATCTCTATTTTAAGCTCTTTTTGAGGGGAAGGGTAATTTTAATTTAATTGGTATGCATTTTATATATATATATACATATATATACATATGAAGGCAAATCCATATCTGTTAAGATGTTAAAATTGACACATATATAATATGATATATTAAATATTTTGCATGTTATATATTTCATATATATTCATATATATATATATGTTTCATATCACATATTTCAACATATAATCAATCTTACCACCTTAACAGATACAGATTTGATTTCATATATGTGTATACACACTCACACACACATTATATATATATATATATATATATATATATATATATATATAATGTGTGTATACACATATATGAAGTACATATATATATGAATTAAATTAAAATTATTCTTCCCCTAAGAATCTTATGATAGTGACATATATGTATATAAATATATGCATATGTATACACCATAAGTTTCTTTCATATATGTGAAAGATCCTTCACTTGGGCTCATTCTTAACATCTCTTACAGATACAGATTTGTTGGCTTGTAATTCACTATTGGATATGGCAGCAAGCATGCTATAGAACACTTTGAGCTACAGTGAGGTGGGAGAACGTTGATCATTTGAAAGACATATATTGTCAGCACAGAACATGAATGGTTTCCCTCAAGTCTGTACTCTTATTTAGTAGATACCTTAACTTTTGACACATTTTTCATAGACTAAATCCAGAATTAGATAATATTTTTTCTGAACTGTTCCAGTTAATTTTCATTCCAAATGACTACTGTTCTCTATCCATTCATTTGGAGAGGTACCATTTACTATCAACCATGTGGTAGTTTCTTCTGAAATTCCTTGAAATTTGAAATCATTAGTGAAGTTTTAAAATTTATAATTATCAATTTGAAATTTGTCACAAAGAGGAAACTGAGCTAAATAAGCTTTTAGTTGAAGACAAATTTGCTCTTTAGATTTTTTTTCATTTCATTTCCAATATTTGGAGGATATAATATACTTGAGTCTATTGATGCCTTTCCATACTGAGTGGCTCAGTATACTCGGTGTATATATACAGTGTACTCAGTGCAATTTCCAATTTTTGAATTATTTCTATAGAAAAGTCTCTCTTTAAAATCCCATAATTGCCTCATAAATGGAAGGAACATCTTCTGGGTGGAGGTATATAGTATATGAATAAAGAAGCCACATGGCACAATAGAATGAGTGCTGCCTCTGTTGACAAAGGACTTGGGTTTAAATCCTCTCTGTGACACCTACTACTTGTGTGACCTTAGGTAATACATTTAGACTTCCTGTGCCTTAGCTTTCTCATCTTCAGAATGTGTTGGACTAGAATGGTTTTTGAGATCCTTTCTGTCTTTGACCCTATATATGGCATGTTCTTTGTTCATCTCCTATTAACTATCGTATAAGTAAGTACTGAAATAATCAGTTGTGCTATGCAATAGGAAAATAAAAATGCTAATTTTAAATTAAAAACAAAAGCCAGAGAATTACAGCTGGAAGGGACTTTAGAAATCATCTAGTATAACCACTTCATTTCACAGATTAGTAAACTGAGATCCCAAAAACTCAAGATTCTGTGAATAATAAATGTTAGAGTAAGATTTAAACCTATGTCTTCTGACTTCAAACCCTGAACTATTTTTCTCTTCTTCATGGCAGATATGCTAAAATCCAGTCCCTTACCTCTCCTTAGAATTAAGTTGACTATGAATGAATCAGAAAGGATGTTTTAGTCTCTAGGAAATTTGCCTTCAGGCTTATAAGCTTGACATCAGTTAACATTATTTAAATGTTCAGTAAGATTTACAATGAAGAGTGCTTTATGTCTCTAACTGTGTTTTGTTGTACAAAATTCTTGAGATTCTAGAATTCTTAATGTGAGAAATGAGCTTAGTTCTAGGGGGTTTTTTGTTTTGTTTTGTTTTGTTTTGTTTTTTGGAGTAGGGAAGGCAAGGCAATTGCAATTAAGTGACTTGCCCAAGATCACACCCTAGGAAGTGTCAATTGTATGAGCCAGGATTTGAACTCAGGTCCTCCTGACTCCAGGGCTGGTGTTCTATTCACTCTGCCACCTAACTGCCCCTTAGTTTCAGATTTTAATACCTTCTAGGTTTCATTTAATGTCTCAAAAGATTTTCCATCCATAATGGTTTTATTTAGCTAAGAAAATAATTTATTTAAAAAAATTATACCATGCAATTAAAAAAAAATAATCTCACTCTTAATCAAGATCTGATTTAACTAGACATTGTTTTTATACTCATGGCCCACATTCTCTCTACAGTTTTCTTTTAATGGGAAGGAAAATAACCTCCAGGGGAGAAAGGCACCTGTGAGGGGAAGTCAAAGATGGCTGAATTAACCTGGCATTTTGATGCTTAGTCTAAGACTAAGTAATACACTAAAGAAGAGTTTTTATACTTTTAGGTTCTTTAGTCCATTAGCATTAACTATTGTTGAAATCATTTATAAATAAATAACTTAAATTTCCTATCTCTGTAAAGTATTTTTATGCTAATTCTATTTCAGAGTTAGTAAGATTACAAAAGATGTTTTTGCTAGATCTCTAGTAATGTGAACATGGGCTACCACCAACATTCAAAATGAAATGAAAAGTTTGCATAAACAGAATAATTAGTAGTATTTTAAGGTACAAAAAGTACTTTCATAACAATAAATCAGTGAAGTAGACTGGAATCTTTAATTGTACTTATTTATTTACTTCCCTAGAATAATGTTATTTTCCCCCCAGAATATCCCACTTTCTGCATTTAACAGAAAAAGAAACAGAGGGTCAGAGAGGTTACATGACTTGTCCATAGTCACACAGTAAATAAGTTTCAGGAGCAAATTCAAAGGCCTGTTAAATCTGAGTCAATCACTTTTCTCTCCACTATTCTACCTCATAACTACACTTAAACTATAAGCTTCGATGGGATATTCAAAGGACCTGACTGACTAAATCAAAGGTTATTAGTTTTTTGTGTCATGGACCCTTCTGAAAATCGGCTGATGCCTACAGATAGATCCCTTCTTAGAATAATGATTTTAAATGCATAAAATAAATGGTGCCCAATTACATTTCAATAGTATTTTTGTTGTTGTTGCTGTTTATATTTTAAATTCTCCAGAATTCAGGTTAAATATACTTGGTCTAAATGGACTGAATAGTACAATATTGATATTGCCACCCAAACCACACTTGTTACAAATTATACATTTCAACTTATTTCAGTCAATAAGTTCTAATCTTTGACATTTAAATTTGAATTAATGACATGTCAAAATAAGAATCTGTAAACTAAAGACACATCACTTTAAAAAGTGGTCATAACATCAAAATGAGAAAATATATATACTGAAAACTTATATTTTGTTAAAGAAGGCTATTCCTTCAGGTGATTTCCTTAAAAAGCTAGAAAGCTTTTAAATCTAAATAATTATTAATATTTAACAGAACTATATATTACAAATGCTAAATTCCTCTATCACTAGTACATTAGCTTTAATGCTAAAGTTAACCTTACTGTATGTTAATGAGAAAAATCACAGTGACTGAATCAGCAAATCTTAAGTTCAACTTTGACTAATCAAAAATTTGATGAATACTGTTGGTTATCAATGATCAGTACTACTCCACAAAATTTTCGGGATCTAGAAATATCAGTTCCTGCTTCCAATATATATATGTATATGTATATGTATATATATATATGTATATATATACATATATATATATGTTTACATATTTGTATGTAACTTTAATCTCACTAGAGACAGTGGCTTGATTTCTAAGCTTGCCATATCATTCACTATGTGCAATAAATGGAATTGTGATTAGTGCAGAATCTTAATATGTTTCCATTTCTTTCTTATTTGGTAAGAGAACAATTTCAAAAGATTTAAGATATTGCCTAGTTAGACAATCTCAGTTTCTTCTTCTCTATGGATGATTTAAAAAATGTAGAGAAATATCTATAATCTTTTTGATATTGGGGTTTATGTTTTTTTCAATATTACTACAGTACGCATATTCACCGGTCTGTCATCATCAAGGTATTTCAAAGTAATTGCATTGCACCTCACACTCATTCTAATCTCATGAAAGTATTTGTTTTATTATTAAACACTCCAAAATATGTATTTTTAAGCATTTAAGCATTCCAGTATGTAATGTCTATACAGTGATATGGACATGAGGGCCTATGAGGACATCTAAATACATTCAAATGGATTCTTACAAGTTTAGATTAAAGCCATAAAATAAGAATGTGACATACAATTTGATGGGGCCCAGAAGCAATATAAAATTTATGATACTACTTGTGTTATGATGTTAGAAATATATGGAATTCCAAAACTTACAAAATAGATTATTGGCTTTCATAGAAGTTTAGGAATTTTATCTCTTCCAGACCAATGAAATATGAGGGTACTTTCTATTCAATCATCTCTTTTGGAAAAAGACTTATTATTTGGAGACTAACTCCAAGTATTGTTTTTCTCTTTACCCTACTAGGTGTGATAGCAGTTGTGATATTTATCTTCCTTTGCATCACTGCCATCGCAGTACGGATTTATCAACAGAAAAGCTTGTATAAAAAAAATGAGACAAAGAGGGCAGAAAATGAAGACTGTGCAGAGACTGCCCTGAAAAGTGAGCTCACCATGCAAAATAGAGTTAATGAAAATCAGAAAGAGTATTTCTTTTGAATGGAAGTTATGATTTAATTTAATACTACTATAGTTTGACTTTCTTGCTAAGCCAGGGGCTCTCAATGGACAAAAAGGAAAAAAAAATAACTTCTTGCACTCAAAGTAAATGCAATGGATTTGTGGAATTCTTAAACTGCATACATTTCAGTCTCAGTGATTGGTCTAGGAGGCCTCTTTCGATGACATATATTCCTTAGATATCATAAATGCATTTTATGTAACAGTGAATTAGATATTGTAACCAATTTCATTGTTGGTAGTTTCTGACCGTTCTGATGTGCTCCTCTACACACCTGAAGTTTAACTTGTATAATGCATATGGTTTTTAACTGAGAGAATTGTTATGAACCTGTTACCCTACTCCTCTTTTAAAATGAAATTCAGGAGTTTTGTTCAAGGACAAAATTCAAAGTTGAACTATTATGCTTTGCTATGATTAATTTTTTTTTTTTTTTGCTTATGCTCCCTTTAGTTACCCCTTATTTATGAAAAATAGAATGGGAAAAGATAATCGACTAGCATGAGCACGTAGTTGTGAGTGATATAGCCAAGTAATGCAAAATAAATAACCCTGTTGATTTTCTCTGTAAGGTGGTCAATATTATGCATTACTAGACTGAGAATGAGACTGTTTTAGAATACAGGTTTCTGTTCTTGTTTGTTGACTCAGTTGGGTTAAAACTAATGTTGGATATAAAGTAAGAGTAGTCAAAATGTGCAGAAATGGGTTTTCAATATATGGTGATGTTTTTCTTTTCAGTAATTTGTTATCTAAGTTTAGGGATGGCAGCCTGTAATTACTGCCTGGTATTAAACTCATGTAGAATATATGATTTTTGACCTATATTGAATGCTTGATTCATATACTTAGTTCTCTGCAAACTCATTCTTTGTCTCCACTTATAGTTAAAGGAAATATAAACACGAATATTTTCCCCAAACATACAGAATGGATATGTTGATTGACTTTTACTGAAGTTTATTATATTCCTTCCATCATCTTAATCTATAACTGAATTCTACAAGCAGGCTTGTCATGTGTTGAAAAAAAAAGTTCTATCTTATTAATGTAAATTTCCACTTCCCTTTCTAAATGTTGATTTATTTCTAGTCATACATTTTCCTGTATATTAGATAAGCCCTTATTCTTTTGTTCACAATGTTTTATTGCTTTGATATTTCTTGGAACAGAAGATACAATGACAAAGTTAATATTATTTCCAAAAAAATTATTGTAAAGGAGAAAGCATATTGTTCTACTATCACATTTACTAAATTTGCTTGTTTAGACCATGATACAACTGCAAAGCTATACAACTCTTATTGAAGGATAACATGAATTATTACTGAATAAATTTCATTGTGATATGTAAAAAATATGAGAGAAAAATTTAAAGTGTGGTGTTATGGGCATAATTCCATGATAATTAGGAAAAGACAATTAGAATGTTGCGTATTACTATCATTTGGATTCCAAAAGCCACTTAAGAAGAGGTGCTATAGTATTCAACTCTCTTACCTTGTGCTTGTCAAGTAGAAGCTTTAGTTTCTTCCCACCAGGAAAAATTGGAAATGTATATTTACATCCCAGTGACCTCTTAAAAACAAACAAATACATTACAGTTCTGTTTTTTTCCCCTGATAGAATAAAAACAAAGCCTGCCTTTTTTATTGTTGTTTTTTCCATAAGTGAAGTGTTTTCTCTCATAGCATTGTTATTTACATTGATGTTGCTTTGAAGGTATGTAAAATAACAATGGAGGATTCTAATCATGCAGTGATTTTAAAGTGGAAGAAAAAAAGGAATTGTCATTATAAATAATAGATTTAGTTTTTCCCAAAGACTTGTGATGGTTAGGAAAGGATCATACAATCTAAACATGGGTTTGTCAAGGACATGTGTCTGTAGAAATTATTATATCACCACACAATTCACAGGGAGGAATTGTTCATTTTATCCCAAAGGAGAATTAACTGGATTAGTATTTGAAATTTAAACAGGTTCATATTTGAAAAAGCAGCATAGACCATTGTTGACTGCATTCCTAGAGGGACAACAAAATGGTGGCGCCAAAGTGCATTGAAACATGACATACCATCCAGTTGTCCCTTCACTGGCCTTCTTTCCCAATTTGTAACCTTTCTCCTCTTGTCTGTTAATAATAAAAAAGCATTTTTGAAATAAAATGAGGTACTATTTTTAAAAGTTGTATAAATGTTTTAAATTGGGGAAATATATGCTAATTTTTTTCTAAAACAGTAAAAACTTTTAGATGTGTGCTTTCTGTACTGGTCAGTGTATTTCTTTATAAGCTTTGATATATTTTGGGCTGTTATGGTTGGTTATCTAATACTGAAGTTACCATGGTAAGTACTTTTTAATCAAATAAAAAATGGTACAAAACTACATTTTTTTTTTTACTGATGGCTATGTATGAAGAGAACCTACGAATTAAGACATATATTTTACAGTTAGACTTTTTTTTCAGAAAACACTTTATTCAGTCAAGCATCAAGTACTGATTGATTCACAAATGCACTCTGCTGTGAATTTTGCTCTTGTTTACATTTTTATCTTTACGTAGTTTTATCAGAGTACATTTAAAACATTCAGGACTGAATTGTAAACCATCTAATCAATTTTAAAGGATAAAGCAGAAATAGAAGAGTATCTATATTTCTGATGCTGTAATTTAGGAATGAAAGAAGGGAGAGAGAAGGAGAAAAGAGAGAAAGAGAGAAAAAAGGACAAAAAGGAAAACAATGTGGGGTAAAAAGGAGAGAAGCAGAGAAAGAAAGTAAGAAAAAAAGGGAAGGATCAAGGAGGAAAGTCAGAATTGATTAAAGAAAAAAGAGAGGAAGTTATAATTTTAAATTTTATTCTGAGAGGCCTATTTTTCTCTATGTTCAATAAACCCAAATTGATTACATAGGTAAAATGCAAATATATGGTCCCCTCAGATTCCAATAAGTGTGTAAAAAGTAATTTCGTCTTGTTTTTAGCAAAAGACATTTTTATGAAATCCTCAAAATATTATGTGTAAAATTGTCCTTTCCACACATATCCCAAATAGATCATTGAAAACATGAAAAAAATAAGTAAATTGTACTGCTAAGAATAAGGCACTTTAAATCTCCCAACACTTATTTGACAAAAAGCCAAAATGGAATTTCTTTATAGAGACTGATGAAGAAACTGAGGCAAACATGGTTAAGTGAGTTGCCCAGGGTCATACAACTAGGAAGTATCTGAGGTCAGATTTGATCTCAGGAAGATGTCTTCCTGATTCCATGCTTAGCATTCTATCCTCTGTGCCACTTAGCTGCCCCATATAATAGTATATCTAACATTATTTAATATTTTACACCCTGGTAGGTAGGTGCTATAATTATTACCATCTTGTAAATGATAAAATTGAGTCAGACAGAGATTAAGTGACTTGCCCAAGGTGTCATGTATCTAGTAAATGCCTTAGCTTGGATTTGAACTCAGCTCCTGATTTCAGATCTGACATTGTATACATTGAACTACCTAGAAGCTTCTGAATGAATGATCATGTGAACCCAAGTATCTTGACTCTCCCTCCCATACCCCTTCTGTTTCAGCATTTTGTCCCTGAAGTTGTTTTCTTACACTTAAGTTAATGTAAGATTTTCATTAAAATAGTTATTAAATATTCCAATTTGATGATCGTGCAGGTTCATATAGGCTAGCATAGAATATCCTTTAAATTCAACAGATTTACTTTATTATGGGAAAATTGTTGGGAAAAAAGGAATGCAAGAATTTTAAATCTCATCATTGTCTTTACTCAACATGTTTCAAAACTTCAACAGCTTCATGTTCTTCATTACTCGTTACTACAAAGAAAAAAGAAAAAACAACAACAACAAATAAGTAGATTATCACCCTTGTGGAGAGGAGTTTCCATGAACTTAAGCAGGTCCTTAAACCATGGGCACAAAGTCCATTGCTGCACCCCTACTTGGAGCCTTTCCAGCTGAGTAGTATCTGCCAGAACTCATAGCATTTTGTCATTCTAAAATCAGCTGCACGCCATGATGAGGTATCAAAGAAACACTCTAGTGAAGGCTGGAAAGACCCAAAAATATCCAAATAGTTCTATGATCTGATCAATGTGGGTGGTCCTGCCCTTCTGCCTAACCTGTCCTAATCTTATTCCTGTACTCTCATATATTTGCCTTAAGGGATTCACTCAAAGGCTGGCAATATTTATTTTCTGTGGAATTCCAGTCAGAAAAATGGACTCCCCATTAACTTTCTCTCACTTTTCCATGACCAACTGCAAAGATAAATTTCTATGAACAGTGATGATGATTGTGACAGTGATGATGGATAGCATTCACACAGCATTTTAATCTTTGCAAAGCACTTTTCAAATGTCACCTCATATGATTTATAAATTGATTTAACAGTATTTTCTCATTTGAGCACAACTTTTACTCCAATTATTTATCATGTGATAAAATCTTCTCACACCTCTCATATGTTTTCTTACTGACCTATAGGAGATACTCATTATTAATTCTTCAAAGAATTGTAGATCTATGATTAAAGACACCACTTCCAGATGAGCCAGACTAACCTTAGATCTTTTTACAAAATTAAGTAATTTAGTTAAACTAAGTAATTTAAGATTCTAAATTATTAATCAGGGGAATTATGTATATTTGTATATATAATGCATATGACTATATAAAGTAATATGTTTATAACTATGTATGGCAAACTATAAATACACATTATTTTATATTTATACATGCCTGCGTATGTGTGTGTATGTATCTGTGTGTATAAAAAGTTGAATGCCAGACTCAATAGGTCTCCATGGAATGTTCCAGGGATCTGTGCTTGGCCCTGGGCTGTTTAGCATTTCTATCAATTACTCAGATAAAGGCATGTTTAATAGATCTATAAATGACATAAAGCAGGTAGATATAGTTAACATACAGGACAAGAATGAAGATTTAAAAAAAATCTTAATGGGTTAGAGCAATGCTCTAAAGCTGATAATATGACATTATATAGGAAGATGTGTAATGCTTTACATTTCTATTAAAAAAAAAACTCTCTAAGTACAGGATGAGTAAGATATGGTTAAACAGCCATTTGTATGAAAAACTTCTCAGAATTTTCTTGGACTGCAACCTAAATGTAAGCCAGAAGTTTGATGTGACAGTCAAGGAAGGACAGAAGAGGAGAGAGAGAGAAAGAGAGACAGAGAAAGAGAATAGAAAAGGGAGGGAACAATGATGGAGAAATAGGTAGATAGATGGCCAGACAGAAAAATACTGATAAATGACATCCATTTTGCAAAGCATACTCTTGGAATGAGAAGGTGATGTGTCTGTCATGGTAAGGTCAAATCTATGGTATTGAATTGAGTTCTAGACGCTATAGCCTAAGGACACTGATAATTTAGAGAGCATCCAAAGAAAAGTAACCAAGATGGTGAAGGTCCTTTAGTCCAAATCATGACAATCAATTGAAATTGAGGCTGCTGAATTTCTTTCCAACTCTATTGCATATGACCACAAAATTTTAATTTTAATAGATATTATATAGCTCTTCAGGATTTGCAAAATTCTCCATGTCTATCATTGAGCTCCATATTGACCCATATTATATCAATATTTACATTTTATAGAAGAGGAAACAGGCTTGGGGAGATTAAGTCATTCTCCTATGATCACCCACAGATTAGATTTAAACTCAGTTTTCTCCTGATTACGAATCCAGAACTTTCTCCATGTATAATACTGCTTTTGTAGAATAAAAATGTTAAAAATGTTTCCTGAAAGTCAGAAAATCTGAATTTTGTCTCTGACGCTAAATAGCTTTGTGACTATCTACACTTATCTACAGCAATCTCTTTACCAATAAAATGGGAGGGAAAATTGGGCTAGATAATGCCTAACATTTAAGTATCCATTTATGGTTAACATGTGTTATTTAAGTATATTAATTAATAAATGTTATTTCATTTGATCACTTCAATGCTATGGGATGGGTGTTATTGTTATCTTCATTCTGCAGATGAAGAAAGTGAGATTTAGAAAGCTTAAGTAAACTGATTAATCTTACATAGCTAGAAATGTTATGAGGTAGAATTCAAATTCTTGTCCTTATGACTCCAAGTTCGATATATTAACACCAGTCCCAATGCTAATATCCTATAATTTTATATATTTTTTAAAAATTATTTTATTTTTAATTTATAGAATAAAATAAGTGTTTCCACAACAGCATAATAAAAAATGATTGCACATGAAGCTGCAAATATATTATGTACAACATAATATTTCTTTAAAACATACAATAAAGTTATCACATAAATTTCTTTTTTTTCTTTTTTCCCTCCCACCTTAGAGATGATTACTGTTAGACACACACACATACATGTGAAACCATTCTATACATCTATCAGGTTGTTTTTTAAAATATTTTTGCTCGACGTAGATGGTGTCTTCCTATGTATGTCCTTTGTAGTTAATTTTGGATGTCTACTATAGTCAAAATGATTAGTTGCTCAAAGTTGTTTTTAAAACCTTTTAGATATTTTTAAAATGCTTCTAGAAGAATTCCTTCCTAATTGTGAACACAAGATAGAATGATCACTAAATTCCAAATTATGACAAGTGCTCCCCCTTCACTAGGTTTCTGAAAGACAGAACATCATCAGATTTCCTACAGAGGTATTTTTTTTTTACTAATATGCTGTCATATTTTGACATGAACTAAAACTTTATTCTTTTCTCACCCTATCTCCTCCAGTGAGATAATCTTTTGTTCCTTAGATGTAAATAGATCTTCATGTCTCTATTTATCCAATTAAAAGACAGAGTTATCTAGAGAGTGTTGGATAGAAAGCTGGTTTGATTCAAATACTGCCTCTAATACATACTACTTGCATGGCTTTGGACAAGTCCCTCAGCCTCTCCACGTTTTAGAAAGTTCTTTAGAACTCCGTAGATGAATTACCTTCCCCGCAGGGAGGATTTCTCAACCAGAAAACTTCTCATAATGAAGGAAATCATAGGTCTGGGTAGATACATAAACATCACATTTTACAACTATTATTTCCAGCTTTGCCTTGCTTTTTCTCCCCTGGTCATTTGGAACATAATATCCTGCATTCACATATGGCCAGGACAGCCCCTTCCATCTTTGGAGTTGTTATAGTTATAGAGCTATCCTTCTGAACCACTAGCAAGACCTGGATTAAATGCTTCTTCATCAGCTTTTCAAGCAGAACTGGAAAAAGAAATCAAAATGAAATTGTGATACTGTGCAAGGAGTTCCTGACATTGGGCATGTGAGTGGGATAGGACACTAAAGTTCCACAGCAGCGAGGCTGGAACTAAAACTCTAACTAGTGTGGGAGAAAACAACTGGCTTTAACAGTTGCCAGGAGTCATTTATCTTCAAGGAAATGCCATTTATGGTATGTAATCTGGGTTTCTGAAATTCTTGTGATGACTCCTGCTATAAGTCCTATGGGCCTTCCTAAGCTCCTCACCCATTTTTTATATCCTAGTAAAAACCGTAGGATTGGGGTTAAATTTGAAATTCTACTTTTTTTTTTCTAGTGTATTTGAGCAAAGATCGTTATAGCAAGAGAAAGTGCTGGGTTTCCTTTTTTATGTTCCCACTCTTTGGCTCCAATCAAACTATTTGGAATTAACCAGTGTTTGAAGAAATGAGGGTAAAGAATTTTAAACAAAGTCTAGAATTCGAGAACCAATTTGAAGTAAAAACAATTTAAAATGTCTATTAGCAAGATGAGATTTGTTAAAATGCAATATATCACAACCAGAAAAGATTTTTATTCCCCTCATTTCATCTTACCTTCAGAGAAAATGAACCTGAAAAAAAATTTATCTTTACTCTTCCCCTTTCCTTTTGTGTTCTTTCATGGACTTTTGGCAAGTAAACTGATGTTATAGGCCCCATGTGTATTATATAGCTAATCATAACAAGTGTTCCCCATTTTTAGAGATGTTTCATTCACAAAGTTAGGTTAAAATCTTTAAAGATAAATGAGAGGATTTTCCTTAAATGGGGGTGATTTGGAAAGGAAAAGGAAAAAGATGGTAGCGGATTAAAGTGGTGGTGTTCCTTAGTTATGTGCTTATCTCACAAAATTGTTGTGAGAAGAGTAGCTAAAAGAAAAAAAAAAGTAAATCAGTTGGACAGATCAAATGAGAAAGACTCAGAAGCAGCGCAACTCAATAACCCTGTTCAATAAACTTGGAAACGTTATCAGCTGTAGAAGGGACCCCTGTTTGAAAAGGACCACTAGGAAAACTTTCTTCCTCTACTCTTGCTTGCCAGAAAGGAAGGCTTCAAGAACCTCCAGAGCCCTAAAAGAGACAAGAAAAGGCCCTGTTCTTGAGGTCTGCATTCTGTATATACCCTTAGGGTACCTCAGGAATGTGTTTTTACTTGCCTACTGACAGGAATACCTGTTACCTGGAACATACCACCACCTTCTATCTCCTCCTTCTTTACAGGCTCCCTTTCTATGAAATTCAGCATCATTAGGTAATCTCAAGAGATTTAAAAAGAGCTAATGGTCAAATCACTTAATCTTCATCATCAGAGCTCTTCTCTTTCAATGAGATAAGAATGACTCTGGACTCATTTTACATTTTATAGGATAGTCTGTCTGTCTGTGTCTCTCTGTCTCACCGCTCTCTCTTTTTCATTCTCCTCATCACAGTAAAGTGGAACCCTTAACTCCTGAAAACCAACACCCCTATCCCCAGCATATACTAACCTCTGTATCATTTTATCATTCTCTATCACTCTATCATTCCCATGCATCTTAACATTATATTTCCTCCCCATTCCCACTTTCCACAATATCCCTCTCCAGGTTGGTTTTATTTTTCTACTGTGGTCTCTGAAATTTCAATCATAATTAACAAAATTACTTTTTTAGAAAAAAATAAAAACTAGATCTTTTTCTCTCATGCTTTCTCCATTTTCCAACACTTGCTAGGACTTGACTTCTGCCAAAGACACTGTATTCTTTGCATTGTATCCTGTGCTCGTTGGTCCTATGAAGGGGTTTGGGGTGAGGTGGGGGGGGGGGTTGCTGGTGGTGGTGGGGTTGTTGAGAAGACTGTGATATTCCTTTCTCTCTATGTCCACTTCAAGACTCTCTCCCTCTGCTGCCTCTTTACTTCCAATCAAATTTATCAACCTAGATTCCAATGTTATCTACTGGCCCCCTCTCCCCTTATTCAATAAATTAAGTTCCTTGTTCACAGTATCTCTCTGCATCCCAACTTCTACCTTCATATTAAAAAACTCCAACATATATGTGGCTGCTCTCTCAAATGCCTTAACTTCCCAGTTTCTCAGTCCCAATTCCTACCTTCCATGACTTCCACTTTTCTTCACTTCAAACTACCCTGGAAGCTGGTTCAACATACCTTTAATAAAGTGCTCTTTTTTCCATTTCAAAATTTCTGAAATTTCTTTACTTAATCATATTTCGTTTCTCTTTATAATTCCTCCTCTTAAATTTTATTCTTTGTTTTCACCATGATATCCAACCCATCTACAAATGAGTAGGTCTTCAGACCATTACCCTTGCTCCAGCTATACTCTCTTCTTACCCTTCTCAGTACAGATTCCTTACTGAATCAGTACAATAATCCATTGTCCTCTGTTCTACACTGTCCCGTGTAAGACAAGCATATGGGTCAATGCATATAGCAGTGGATCTGGTGCCAGTAAGACCTTGGTTCAAATGTGACTTCAGTCTCTTACTAGCAGCACAACTACAGACAAGTCAACCTTTTGCTTCAGTTTCCTCATCTGTAAAATGCCATAGTAATAGTACTGACCTTTCAGGGTTGTTGTGAGTTTAAAGTAAGATTGCATTTGTAAAGTGCTTTAGAAACTTTAAAGTGCTACACAAATTCTAGCTATTATCATTATTTTTAATTCTCTTGCCCTCTCATCCTATTGCTTGCCTAACACAAACATAGATTGCCCCATTCACCTCCTTGTTCCTGCTTGTGCTGATGAGGAAACTGGAAGAATCCATATAGCATTGTTAACTGTGTCCATTGCAAATCCATGCTTTGTAATCTCAGCTGAATCCTTACAGCAGCAAGGTAATCTCTTTATTCCTCTTATTTATTGTCTTTCTCACTCACAAAGACAGATTCCAAACCTTCTCATGGCTCTTTATTTGTACCACAGTATGCCTATGCCCAGCTGAGAATCTCACTTTAAATTTTACCCAAGGAATTGAAGTTGATCACAGTGATTCCCTTTGCTTTTCACCTCTTTCCCTGCTTTCATCTCCTGTTATTTTATCTCTCCATATGGCCTCAGGTGAAGAGTTGCTAAAACTTCTACTTCTACCCTTGATCCTATCCCCTTCCAACTTTTTAAGTAGATTTTTTTCAGTGTTGTTTTCTTTCTTACCTCATATCTCTCCTTATACACTGGTTCCTTCTCTACTGCTTACAAACATACCCATAGCTCTTCTATCTTGAAAATACCTTCACTGGATTCTACCTTCCTACTAGTTGTTATTCCATATCTCTCCTCTTCCCAATGAAACTCCTTGAGAAATTTGTCTACAGTGGTTGACTCCACTTTTTTCTCTCCCTCTCTTCTAAACTGTCAGCAATCAGACTTTTGCCTTCATCATTCAGCTAAAGTTTCTCTTTCCAAAACTATTGATGATTTCGTAATTTCCAAATTCAGTGATGTTTTCTCATTCTTCAGTCTTAATCTCTGTGAAATATTTGATACAATTTGTAGCCTAATTTTTAACACTCTTTCCTCTCAGGATTTTTTGTGATATTCCCCTCTCTGTTCACCTTTCACATATCTGCCTGCTCTTTTTTAAGTCACTCTTGTTTATTCCTTATTTATGGCATGCCCACTGTTCCGTATATGTTTAAACTCATTCATATTAATGCTGTTTCCTTCATTAGTATACAAGCTCATTGATGACACAGACTACATTAACTTTTGTCTTAGTGCCTGTCAACAAATAAGCGATTATTATATGATTGTTGATTGATTGAAAAACATGGAACAGTGTTTGGCAGAAATTAGGGTTAAATAATGTTTTACATCATATGCTAAAATAAACTGAAAATGAATTTGTGATTTAAGTATTAAAAGCCAGGCCTTTTAAAAAAATGAGGAGACTCAGATAAATATTTTTCAAATCTCTTGCTGGGGAAGAAATCTTACCCAAATAAAGGGTAGTATTGCTCATGAAAGAAAAATAGATCATTTAGATTACATAAAATTGAAATGCTAGAATTTTCACATTAATAGAATCAATGATAAAAAGGGAAAGGGTTGATTGGGGGAAATCTTATCGAATATCTCTACTAAAGATCTGATATACAAGATATAAAGAGAATTGACAATTATATGAAATCAAAAATAATTTCTCAAAAAACAAATTATCAAAAGACATAAAGATTTCTCCTAAGTATTGTAACCTATTAATAACTCTGAAAAATTGTTCCAAATCACTGAGAAGTCGTGATAATCAAAACTATTCTGAATTTTAACCTTTTACTTATCAACATGGCAAAGGTGACAAAAGATGGGAGCAGTCAATGTTGCAGAGACTGGGAAAAGATATGTAAACGAAAACAATATTGGTGAACATCTGAATTGGTACAATTGTCTCAAAAAACAATTTTGAATTATGACAAAAAAATTCACAATAATATCTATATACTTTAACTCAGACATCCTAGTGCCCTGAATGTATATATCCTAAAAAGATCAAAGACAGTTTTAAAAGATGCCAGATACAGTAAAAATGCATAGCACATTTGTAAAATAAGTAACTTGAAACAAAAGTTACCCATTGATTGGGTCATGCCTACACAAATTTTATTTTCAAAATGTAATAGAATATTGCTGTACCATAAGAATGACAAACATGAATAATTCAGCCTCAGATGAACTAATGGAGAATGAAGCTAACAGAACCAAGAAAATCATATACATATTGATAAAAGTGTAAATGAAAAGAAGAAAAATAAAAAACTGAATGCAGGTGTTTTATAAAGACTAAAATTGGTCCTGGGGTGGAGGTGTAAAAAGCTGAGAAAAAACTTCTTGGCTGAGGTTGGGAGATTATTCTTGTGTAATATAACATATGTCAGATAGTTCGGTATATTGGGTTTGCTAAATTCTTTTTCATTCTTTGTTATAAATGATGGCTAGAGGAGGGAGAAACCGTTGCAAAATTAAGGCGGTATAAAACCAAAATATATTACTAGTTTTAATCCTTCAAGCACTACATAAATATGTCATTTTTCATATTATTTTATTTTCATGCTTTAATATAGAGGTAAGCAATCTATGGCCCATGGGTCAAATTCAGTCCACCACATATTTTAATATGGTCTATGAGCTAAGAATGTTTTTTTTTACGTTTTTAAATAGTAGTATTTTAATGTATAAAAAGCATTCTTATCTTGTGGGACATGCAAAAACAGGCAGTGAAATCAATTTAACCTACATGCCATAGTGTGATGACGTCTTAGTGCAGTGGATAGAAGGCTGGACTTCGAGTCAAGAAAATCTGTGTTCAAATATGAATTTTGCTATTCATTGGCTATGTAACCATGATTAAATCACTTAACGACTCCCAATCTTCTTATTCATGAAATAGGAGTAAAAATAACTTTAGTACCTTCCTTATAGAGTTGTTGAGACTCAAACAGAATTATTTCATATTATTTCTATAATCCTGTAAGATAACATTTTTCACTGATTTTTATTACAAGTCTGAAGACATAATTATATAGAAAACATGCATAAATACATATGCTGTGCTTTGTAAACTTTAAATATCATTTATTTTTATTATTATTATGATTTGGCTTTTTTGTGATTTATTCACTCTAGAAATATTCATTTGGTTCTCTGCCTCATTTCTTGATCTTTATCAGTGAATAAAACTGTCTAGTAGTCATAGATTCATAGACTTTGAGCTTTTAGCTCTTAAAGCACATCTTCTCCAACATACTTTTTGTTTTTACCGATGAAGAAATTGGAACCTAGGGAGGTTAAGTAATTTGCCCAAATTAGCAAAAGTAATATATGAGATTGTAGAAGGGGGAATTTGAACCCAAGTCCTGTGAACTTATAAAATCTGAACCTATGAGAACTCTTCCTTTTTTAGAGTGACTTTATTTTGTATAAATTAATTAAATCAGCAACTCACTTATCTAGAAAACCACTAAGAATTAAACAAACTAATGACAAAGAACAAAACAAAAACAGATTAGGTTAAGAGGTTCATGTTTGAAAAATCAAGCTTGGCTACCTAGAAAATCCTTTTCTATACCAAATGTCCTAATTCAAGGCGTGAGCTGCCCTTTTAACTAATGAATTGCTCTATTTAGAATTGGTTATGTTTTTACACTTCCTGGAAAAATGTACAATTTCATTGAAAAACTCCCACAGTCATGAGGAATGAGATATTATTAATGATTCACTTTTCACATATTTACTCTAGTAATAAGTTGTTTCCTCTTTTAACTCAGTTGAGAAATGACCTTTTCTTTCCAAAAATTTAGCAAAATAATACCAAAAAGAGAAAGATTATATTTGAAACCATCACTCCAGGTTGAGATTGTCATATAATTTTTTGGCTTTTTTCCTTGAAAGAGTGATAATATTTACTAAGCAGTGCTTCTTGATATATAAAAGCCAGTAGTATATTGAGCTCAGGGTACCAAGTCAATAGATTTTAAATGATGTAAAAGAAAATTAGTTCTCTGTAGCAAATCCTTGAATTTTTACCTGACAAGAGAGAATAATAATACAAATAAAGCACTTCCCTTGCTAAGCCAAATGGGCTGCAACTTAGACGACAAGAAGGTGTCAGGTATAATATAATTGATGTGCTCTTGGACCATAACCAAATTTCCTTTGGCCCAGCTTCATATGATTCATCTTTATCAAAGATTAACTTTGATAGATAAAGATATACTTATGAATATAGATTACATAAACACACATATTGTACTCTTTGGAGCTTTGATTTTTACATTTGACCTTATCACAAAGTGTATCTTTTAATATGTAAAACATATAAAATTATTTGAAAATGAAAAATTAGCCATAAAGCAAGTTTCTGTATATCAGATTACATTTTTTATCAATTTTAATCACAAATATGAAGATATAATTATACAGAAATTATTTTCTCCATTTTAGTTTTTGCAGCAAAATGTGTCCTTGAGACAGTGTTTTAGAATTAAACATTTAAAGGAGAAACAAATTTCTGAATGCAACATAGGAAGTGACAAAATAAAATTGCTGAAATGGACATTACAGTGCCAGAAAATTGTCATGTTTTCATGTAAGGAATCACTCTTGCATAGGCTCTAATTGTCCTGCTGAATTTGAAGCAGCACAAAAAAACCACTTAAAAACAACAACAAAGAACATGCTATTCAAGATATATAAGAATAAATTCACACACACACACACACACACACACACACACACACACACCCCATAGTGTAATATTTCCTCATACAAACTGCAGCTTTGGCCAAGAAGAGCCATGTTTCCTCAGATACACTTCAATAATAATTTTAACTCATTTCTAATCATTTCCAATAATCCCATAACCCAGAGCCCTGGGAACAAGGGATAAAAATGTTTATCTCCTGAAAATTATTGTAAAACCTAATTTGGGGAAATATATGATGAATTTATTGTCTAATTTATAAATGTAAGACAAATCAACAAGCATTTATTAAAAATCTACACCATCCAAAATAATGCTAAGCTTTGGATTTACAAAGAAAGACAAAAATGGTCCCTGCTCTAAAGGAGCTCATAGTCTACTACAAAAGATGACAATTCCAATAACAATGTAGAAACCAGATATGTACAGGAAAAATGGAAGTAACTATCAGAAGGAAGAAACTAGTGTTAAAGGAGTCCTGGAAATTCCAATTATAGATACTGGAACATGAATGAAGTCAGAAAAGCCATTAGCTGCATAGAGTTTGGAGATGGAGTATCATGTGCTAGGTAGGTCAAGGAGACCAAAGTCAATGGATCACAGAACATGCAGAGGAATAAGGTTAAAGAATATTGGAAAGATAAGAAGGTATCATGTTATAAAGGGCAATAAAAGTCTAACAGAGTATTTCATATTAGATCTTGGGACTTGAATGGGAGCCACTGGAATTGATCAACAGGGGCAGGGTGACTTATTCACTTAGATCTGTGCTTTAGGAAGTTTATTTTGACAGCTGAGTAGAGGATGGATAAGAGTGAGGAGAGAATCATCCAGTGCAGATTACTCTACTTACTCATACTGGCATGGAGACAGTACTGATTTCTCAAAAATCATGTTGACAGAATTTAAACTGTTAAAAATGAGTATATCTCTCTGATACTAGGACCAAAATTTTTCACCTTTTCTATTTCTTCATTCAGAAATCAACTACTATGAGAAATGTTAGGCAGAGATTTAACCAGGCCAAGATCTAATTAAACAGTAAAAGAAATTCTAAATGTAGGTTAATGGGTTCATTCCTGCTCTTTATGTTTGCTCACACAGGTTTGAGGAAACATTGATTCTCGCTTTTTGTCATACAGATGATATGGAAATTGATAAGTCTCCTTGACCAAGACTTGGGTGATCCAAGTAATATGCCCCAAGACCCTCACTGTAATATAGCCCACCCTCTCATTGTAATATCTGTTATCTCATTAATTGTTAACCAATTAGAGTTGACTACCACCCTCAGCTACACTTACTCTTCAAAGGGCATATAAACTGTGAGCTCACCACCGTGAATAGTCTTTGGTTTAAAAGAGATGGACAAATAACTATTATTTTCTTAATAAAAATGCTAGTCATATTATTAAAATGATTAAATTACCCAGAAATTGTCTCTCATATCTTTTTAAATGCCACAAAACGCTGGCAAATTCAACCTAGTTGAAAACTCTTTGCAAATATGAAAATGCTGGGCTCTGAGGACCACCCTAGCTGAGAGTCGAGAAGGATTTGAGTTTACATCTATGCACTGAGCTTGTCTACTAAGGTAGTATGCAATTATGCCCCATTTGTGCATGGAGATGAGGAATGGAATCTTGTCACTAAATTTGCTTTGCTGTTTATTGTTTGATTAATTTTGTTTTGTTTTGTCTTTGTGTGTTCTTTGGCTTTGTTGAAGTTCAGATAGATAGACAGACAAGTAGATAGACAAATATAAAAATAGATAGAAAGATAGATAGAAAGATAGATAGATAGATAGATAGATAGATAGATAGATAGATAGATAGATAGATAGATAGATAGATAGATAGATAGACAGATAGATAGATAGATAGGTAGGTAGGTAGATAGATAGACAGACAGACAGACAGATAGATAGATGGAGGCTTATAAACCATGCTTTTTAGTGTTTACTGGCACATAGAAAGTCACAAGTCTGCAGTAGTTCATAGGGGCCCACAAGTGAGAAGAACCTCAGGAGCAAGATAAATATAAAAGAAAACATCAAATTTATATTTAAAAGAAAAATCATCTATATATGTATATACACATATACATAAATATGTAGTTAATTTATCATTTCCTGTGATAAAAAATTGAATACCACAGACAAGAAGATAAATTGTTTCATATGGCTAACAAAATTTAAGTTTAATTCACCTGTAGGGGAAAAAAATCAGTCTACCTTTAAATGCTGTTTACAAGATTCTTCCATTATAGCTACAGTTTAAGTCATTAAAGTTTAAAATTACATCAGGTTCAGAGTGAAGTAAGCAGAACCAGCAAAACAATATATACACTGAGGGCAACAATGTAAACAGAAAGAATAAAAAAAAAACCTGAATACTGTGTCATTATAATCACCACATTTAACTGTGGAAAACAATGTGGGAAAAGCATCTGCCTTCTTTTACTGTGCAGGTGAAGTATCATAGATTTGAAATGTTGAATATACTGTTAGAAGTAGCTGATGTGTTTTTACTGATTTTCTTTTATTTGTTGAAAAGAAAGGGTAATTGGCTAAAGCAAGGGAAAATGTATTTAGACATAAATGTGGTTTTAAAAGCAAAAGATACTAAACAAGAAAAATACTTCATAAAGTATTATAGGGAGACTTTATAAAGATCATATATATTATAATAGGCTTCCCCACCCCCAACTTCCTAACTATTAAAATTACATCAGATTAGAAACCATAAAAAAGAACAGGAACAACTTTAACTATACTGTGGTTGCAAATCTGTTTGTTGTCTTTTCAAGCTTTGAGTCTTAACACAGTTGCCTGCTTGAAGACTATTCAATCAGTCTTCTTTATTCTTGGTTTCATTGGCATTGCTTTGGCCCTTTGACTGATTCTATCTCTTTTTCAGATCCTGGTGCTTCCCTGCTGTAGTCTGGCTGTGTCACTCTTTATTCAGATTTGTCTTTTACTTCTGACACTTTAAGACAATTTGACTAATGGTTTATCAATCACCTCTTCACTACAGATAAGCCCCAGTTCCTGACCTTCCCCAGAACAGACTATAGTCGCCATTTGTATACTCTGAGACAATCTACAGAGTGAGATAGGAGTGTTACCTCATTGTATGGCACAATCTTCTTTGGCAATGAAGGACAAACATGCACCACAACAACAGTGAGACACATGTATTTTGGAGAAGGCTAACATAGGATGTCTTTTGCTTGACTATGAACATTTGTTGCAATGTTTTGTTTTTGTTTATTTTCAATGAGAAAAGAAAGAAGTACAATGTAGGAAACATATATATTTTGTTAAATAAAAGATAAAATACCTTTCATTTCTAGAATGAGCAAGGTTGGTCAGAATGTGCTGTGGGAAATACAACCATAAATCCAGTAAGTGAAGTATGTTATACTTCAACATGGCGTGATAGTAAGAACTTTTTTCATTGCGCTTCATATGTGCCTTAGTTTTTGTTTTTGTTTTTGTTTTTTTGTATTAGAGTACCTTGTACAAACCAAGAAGCAATAATTCTAACATATGAAATTGGGAGGAACTTGCAATGACTTTACAATATGCAAGTATAATACTTCTTGATAAACAACTAAAGCAGATGCACTCAGCTGTAGATTAATTTGAAAATGTTCTTATTTCTGTGGCTGTAGGACTTTCATACAATGTCTTTATGCTACCTTTTTCTTTGCATGAGTTTGACTTTCACTCATGGAATCCCTCATTTCCTTCCAAATAGTTCAAGTGCCTCCTTCTATATGAAATGTATCCTCATCTCAACTACTAAAGCTCTCTCCCCTTAATTACGTTATATTTACCTATCTTGCATTTATCTGCTATTTATATCTGGTATACTCATCTGTGTCTGTTGCTGTACTTTGAAATCAGGAATGTTTTCCATTTTTGTCCTTATATCCTCAACATCTAGTGCAGTTCCTGGCAAACAGTTGGTACTTAAAAAGTTCATGCTGATCTATTCATTAATAGTTAATTTCTGTATGAACAATTTGACATCACTAATCTGTAAATGACTGCATTGGTAAACTAACAACTCATGGGTGCCATTTGATTTCCAGTACCCCATATTCAGGAAATATCATAAATGTTTATTACTTATTAACTAAATGATTCCCTATTTACTTAAAAGAGATAATGCAATGTCCAGGGTATAAGCCAGCAGCCAGTTTAATTACTAAATGAAATCAGGACAATTAGGAGAATATCTCTGTGTAGCCATGTATAATCTATATATAATAATAACAACTAATAATAACATAAATCTTTAAGGCATGTGAAGTACTTTTCATATATCACCACAACTGGGACTTCACTACAATAAGGTAAATTTTCAATTTATCCCTAATTAATTTGTTTTCTGACTCTCCCTAATAGCTATTCCAAACTCTCTCCTTTACCTTAATTCTTTCAACTACACCCACAAGCCCCATCCTCCCACTGAAGACCTCACCTCACACTGAAAAAATGAGACCACTCCACAAGAGCTCCCCATTTTATCTTCTTCTTCATCTCTCATGCTTCAATCATCCCCCTACTGTTTCTTCCTTCACCCTAATTTCAGATCCCTTCCTAACTTCTTCTGTATGTTGTCTCCAATATATACTCTGCAAAATATACTCTCACCTTTTCCAGCTTCCTATCCCTCTCCAAGTAGGTAGATTGTTTTCTACCCACTCTGCATATATCTTATGTGTACACAGTTATGTACAAGTTGGTTGTCTCATTAGGACATACAATTCCTGAGTGCAGGACTGATTCATTTTTTAGTCTTTTTTTAAAGAAAACCTTATAATTATAAATTACATGTAAATTAAAACCCTTCTTCTCCTTAATAGATGTTCTCTATATGTTGCTACGGTCAAAACTAAACAAAACTACTGGTGACCAGGGCTTGATGAGTCTGTCTAAATGTGGCTACATTCAGATGACAAATGCACAAACTTCAGCCAGGTCTACCTTGACATTCTTTTTAGTTTCCTAAGGCCTCTAGAATTTGTATTATGACAGGAATCTTTGGGGACCCAGTATAACCTTTCTCCTACAACCAATTCTTAAAGTAATATTTGAATAAATTATTCAAATATTTAATATGTGTAAGATATATATATGTATATATACATATATATATATATATATATATATATATATGTATATATACATATATATATAAGCAGGTATGTGCTGGAGAAAGCTCATGCTGGCTCCTGATATCCCATTGTTAAATTTTCAGTGTGAGCATTTATACCTTGAAAATTGGCAAATACTTTAAATCAAAATTTCATTTTTTTTTGTTTTTTTCTAGACTAAAAAAAGTGATATAGAAAATGTTAACAATGAAGTTTCAATTAAAAAATGTATTGAGCTTACTTTGTCAGAGCCAGTAATTAAAAATTAATTAGCACATCCCTACATGAGTTAATATGTAATAGGTATTTATTTATATAGGTATGCATGTATATATGCATACATACATACACACACATATATGTATATATATATATACACACTGATATATATGTGTGTGTGTGTGCATATTAGATATACTGCAGCTATCAGAAATATGAGTTAAGCCATTGGTTCCTGGAAAATTTTAATCAGAGGGGCATTCTGGGAAGATAGCAGAGTAGATCAGAAATTTCCAGGATCTCCACATTTCCTTCACAAAGAGACAGGGAATCACCACAAAATGAATATAGAAGAGCAAAAATAAAAGGATAAAGCAGTTATCTTCCTAAGACATCTTGGGATGACCTTAGAGAAGACTGTAGGGGCTGAGGTTTGGTCCGAGCAAAAGGTAAACACTTCCAGGATAAGTTCAGTGAATGAAAAAAAGCATATCCTGAGGAAAGCTGGGAAGGCCTCAAGAAATTTCACCTGAACTTTTACATCATTCACCAACTCAAGAAATTTCCTCTCAGAGACTTTCCCCTCAAGAACTTTTGCCTCATAAAATTTCATCTGAAGAGCAGACAGCTGAGTGAGGGAAGATTGAGGCACCCTCTGCCTTTTCTGGAAGTCAGGCCTGGCAGCGCTGACCAGACATTATCCGTGACTGTGGGCAAGGAGTGAGCACAAGTCCAGTGAGTGCAGAACTGCAAGGAGTAAGAGCATTTTGGGGACTGCATGGCTAGGGCTTAGGGGAGTCAAGAGTCCCAGAGGTTGAGCCCCAGAAAGAATTCAGAAAACAATTGTAAGAAATTCTTGAGACCTAGAGCAACATTACCTACAACTCAGGATTAAAACTTGATAATGATTGTATTAAGCTGCTCAAAGTAAAATAAGACAAATTAAAAATAAAAATGAGTAAGCAACAGAAAAAGAATCCAATCATTGATAGCTACTTTGGTGGGCTCATATTCAGAGGAAGATTGTAAGGGTAACCACACAAAACCAAACAAGAACAAACAAAATTTACTCCTGCCCTAACAAGTAACATTGAATGGTCACAAATCCAAAAAGAAATCTTGGAAGGATTTAAGAAGAGATTCAAAAATCAGATAAGAGAGAACAAAGCAAAATTAGAAAAAAGTAAAAGCAATTCAGGAAAATTGTAGAAAGTTAACCAATTAGACAAAGAGAAACAAAATCTCTTAATGAATAAAATAACTCCTTGAAAGCTAGAATTGGACAAGTGGCATCTATTGATGTTCCAAGGCACCAAGATATAATAAAACTAGAAAAAATAGAAAAGAATCTCAGTCATCTCATTAGAAAAATAACTGATGTGAAGAACAGATCATGGAGAGACAATATAAGAATGGTCAGACTACCTGAAAACTACGATCAAGAAAACATAAAGAATCTGGATGCAATAGGATAAGAGATTGTTAAGGAAAAATCTCCCTGAAATTCTAGAACAAGAAGTTAAAATAGAAATAGAAGGAATCCACACATATCCACCTATGAAGAAAACTTATACAAATGTATTATCAAGTTTGAAAATTCACAGGTTAAAGAGAAAATATTGCAAACAAAAAGACAAAAAAAGTAACTTAAATAATGTAGAAAAAAAAATAGGATTTCATAAGACCTCACAGCTTCTCCATAGAAAGACTGCAGGTCTTGGAATATATTTTCAAAGAACAAAGGAGGTAGGGTTACATCTAAGAATAACTTACCCAGAAAAGTTGAGTATAATACTGAATGGGAAAAAAAGAACATTTGATGAACGGAAAGAGTTTCAAGTATTTGTAACAACAACAACAAAAAAAAAAAAAAAAAAAAAAAAAACAGAACTCAATGGAAAATTCAATAAAAGAAGACCCAGAAGAAATATAAGGAAAACATGAAAGACTAGTTAGAAAGGACTGATGATGGTCAAATTGTTTACTTATGACATATGGAAATGTTATTAATGTTAGTAATTATTAGTTATTTTTGCTAGTAATAGTATTCTTAAAACTTAGTTTGAAAGAAGTTTGGGGGCTGTGTTGTATATGATCAAATGATTATAAAAAAGAAATTAGGTAAGAGCAGATTAAAAGGAGAAATCATGAAAATAGCATGTGATGATGGACCCAAGATGGCAGAGGAAAAGCAGAGATTTGCTTGAACTCTCCTCCAAACCCCTCTAAATAACTATAAAAATGACTCTAAACAAATTCTAGAGTAGCAGAACCTGAAAAATGACAGAGTAAAAAAAAATTTCAACTCAAGACAACCTGGAAGGTAAACAGAAAAGATCTGTTGCCTCAGTCTGAGAGAGGAGTGCTGTCCAGCACAAAACAAGTCAGCATAGAGTGGACCCCAGCAAATGCCCTGCAGGCCTGAGGGGAGTGGATCACTGACAGCTGTGGCAGTTACCAGACTTCTCAACCTACAAATACCAAATGCAACTTAGGAAGGAGACCTAGGTAAGAGAGGTGCATGGTCCAGCTCAGGCCTGGGGCTACAGGATGACTGCTGCTTCTGGAGGTCTCTGCCCACAGACAATGAGGGGAGAGAGGGATCAAGCAGCTGATCAGAGTGGGATTACAGAGATCTCATTGCTGGATCTGAGGCAGAATTCTCTTGCTTTTCCCATGCTTGAATTTGGATCTCAGTCCTGGGTGGCAGTGCCAGAGTGAAGAATAGTCCTAGTGAGACAGAGTTTGTGGTGACAGTAGAGAGGGAATCATCCTCACAGTTCCAAGACAGAAAAGCATTCTTGAGCTCATTCACAGACCAGAGTACAGGCCAGGAGAGGAGTAAATACCTCTCCTTTGATTATACCACCTTGAAAGAACTGAAAATTTATAGGTCCCTAGAAGCGTCTCTGAAAACAGATGCACAAAACCCCTGAACCTTGGGACAGTAAACCCTAACTGCTGGAAACAGAGACCTCCTTTAACAAAAAGTTAAAAGATAAAGTGATTGGCTGGGAAAATGAGGAAACAATTTGGAGGGTGGGTGAAATCAGACTATAAAATCTTACTTCGATGACAAGGAAGATCAAAACATACAACCAGAAGAAGACAACAAAGTCAAAGCTTCTCCATTCAAAGTCTCCAAAAAAAGTATGAATTGCTTGCAAGCCGTGGAAGAGCTCAGAAAGATTCTGAAATCGTCAGAAAATTAAAGGAAAAATTGGAAAGAAAATGAAAGTGATTCAAGAAAATAACAAAAAATGAGTCAAGAGCTTACTAAAGGAGATCCAAAAATATTGAAGGAAATAACACCTTAATAAATAGACTAACCCAAATGACAATAGAGGTTTAAAAAAGTCAATGAGGAAAAGAATGCAAGAATGCCTTAAAAATAGAATTAGTCAAATGGAAAAGGAGGTCTTAAATCCTTCCAAGATTTCTTTTCAGGCTTGTGACCATTTCATATTAAACTCACTGAAGAAAATAATTCCTTCAAAATTAGAACGGAGCAAATGGAAGCTAATGACTTTATGAGAAATAAAGAAATTATAAAACAAAACCAAAAGAATGAAAGAAATAGAAGATAATGTGAAATATCTCATTGGAAAAACAACTGACATGGAAAATAGATCTAGGCAAGATAATTTAAAAATTATTGAACTACCTGAAAGTCATGATCAGAAAAAAGACCTGGATGTCATCTTTCAAAAAATTATCAAGGAAAATTGCTCTGATATTGCAGAACCAGAGGATAAAACAGAAATCGAAAGAATCCATCAATCACCTTCTGCAATAAATCCCAAAAGGAAAACTCCTAGGAATACTATAGCCAAATTCCAGAGTTTCTAGGTCAAGGAGAAAATATTGCAAGCAGCCAGAAAGAAAAAATTCAAGCATTGTGCAAAGACAATCAGGATAACACAAGACCTAGAAGCTACTACATTAAGGAATTTTAGGGCTTGGAATAGGATATTCTGGAAGTCAAATAAGCTAGGATTAAAAACAAAAATCCCTTAACCAGTAAATCTGAGTATAATCTTCAGGAGGAAAAATGAATATCCAATGAGATATAGGACTTTCTAACATTCTTTACGTAAAAAACAGAGTTGAATAGAAAATTTGACTTTCAAATACAAGACTCAAGAGAAGCATGAAAAGACAAACAGGAATGAGAAATCATAAGGGATTTATTAAAGTTGAACTGTTTACATTCATATATGGAAAGATAATATTTGTAACTCATGAGACCTCAGTATTAGGGTAGTTGGAGGGAAGATAGATATATAGATAGATAGATAGATAGATAGATAAATAGATAGATAGATAGATAGATAGATAGATAGATAGATATAGATATAGATATAGATATAGAAATAGATATACAGAGAGCACAGAGTAAGCTGAACATGAAGGGTTGATATCTAAAAAATAAAATTAAGGGGTGAAAGAGAGGAATATACGGGGAAAGGGAGAAAGGAAGAGTTAGAATGGGGTAAATTATCTCACATGAAGGAGGCAAGAGAAAGCTTTTACAGTGGAGGGAAAGTGGGTGAAGGTGAGAGGAACCTTGCTCTTATGAGATGCAGCTTAATGAGGGAAGAAAAGAAAAGAGCACTAAGGACAACAACAAAAGATAAGGTTGTCCACAAGATTGTGATGACCTTGTTTGGGCACAATGCTTTTCACACTTGAGGACATATCAAACAACATTTGCTGTGGGATAAAAGCCTTCTCTTTTCTTATGATTTAAATCCAATACTGACTGTGAATAATCTAAATTATTTTAGAGAATAACCTTAACCTGAGGGCTGTGAATTTGTTTAATATGTATATACATACATGTGTGTGTATGTGTATATATATATATATATACATATATATATTCATAATTGCATATCAGTATAACTATCTTCCTTTGAAATCCTGTATCTTTCATTCTTAGAAGGGCTTCCCCAGTTTGCTCAAGTGCTCCATGACACTGAAACATTTAAAAGTCCCCGTTCTAGTAAAGCTATTCTGTTACTGAGATGGGGTGATCTATTTGCCTGTGGATTTTAGAAAATAAAGCTCTTGTTGTTGAATCATCAAAAATGGGGTATGAAAGGAAAAATTAATACATAGAAAGCAGGTGGGGGTGAAGTGATGATAATATTGGAAATTTACTCTCCTCTGGGTTAAAGAGAAAGCAATGTATATATCTTAAGAGGTTTAGAAGTCTTAATAACTTCTAGTGAGGTGAAAAAAAACAGGGGGCAAAGCAGGGGAGACACTTTTAGAAGGGTGTATTGATTAAGATTAGGAGGATGGGGTAAATAGATAAAAGAGGGACTTTTACAGGGGAGAATAAAAAAGGAATAAGAAGATAAGGTGAGAATATAAAGTAACTGCAATAGGGTGAAAAGAGAAGCTGAGAAGGAAAAAATTGAGTAAAAATAAGATGGAAAGAACTTCACAAATAGTTATTATAATTTTGATGTGAATGAGATGAATTCACTCATAAAATGGAAACAGAGAGCAGAATTTTGAATAAAGCAGAATCCAATAATATGTTTTTTATAAAAAATAAAATTGAGAGATAAACCCAGAGTTAAAATAGATGGCTGAAGAATAATTTCTTATACTTCAGGTGATGCTAAAAAAAGGCAGTTATGATCTCAGATAAGGTAATGGCTAAAATAGATGTAAATAAAATAGATAAACAGGGTAACTACATTTTGATAAATGATATATGGTTAATGATGTGTGTATGTGTAAAATAAATAAGAATATGAATCATTCCCCAAATGATAAATGGTCAAAGGCTATGAACAAACAGTTTTCCAAAGAAAAAAACAAAAATAATTGGTAGTTATTATATATATATACACATATATATATATAATCATATAAATCATTTATAGCCACATAAAAATGCTCTGAATCAGTATTGATTAGAGGAAATGAGAAAAGCAGCCTTGACATATTATTTTACATGTACCAAATTGCCTAAAATGATCGAAGTGAAATGTTACAATTGTTGGAGACAGTGTGGAAAAATTGAGGTTTTAGAAAAAGACCTATGATTTTAGACATGATTTTAGAAAATTAAATTAATTTAAAAAGACTTGAATGAAATAATGAAGAGTGAAATGAGCAGAATGAAGAGAACACTACAATATAATAACAGGAATATTGTTTCAAGAACAATTTTGAATGTTATTTTGTCTTTTATTAATACCCAAATTAAATATAAAGGACATATGAAGAAAGATGCTATCTACATCCAGAGAAAGAACTGATGAATAGAAGTGAATATAAAATAATTTTACATATATATGTGTGTATGTATATATATAGTGTACATATACATATATCATATGTACAAATTATATATGTGTGTATTTGTATGTGTGTGTATATATTTTTATCTAATGGAAGGGGGAGGAGGGAAGAAAAAAATAAATTTACATGAAAATTTAATTGTATATTTGGAAGGAATAGCGAGTTGTAGATAGCAAATTTTCAGTTTCATGTACAATCATCTTTTTTGTTGTACTATGTTATGGAAAAGCTTGTACTATTCCATAATTTAAATATAAAAAAAATGTACTCTATATTTTTATGTAGAATAGAATATTTCTGCAGTAATGACGACTTAAGCAGTGGTGGGGTGGGGAACATTTGATTTGAGGTCAGTGTAATTGGGTTTCAAATCATAGTATTTCCCCTTACTGCTTCTGAAATCTTGGATAGGTCACTTATACTCTCTGGGTCTTGATTTCCTTATTTAGAGAATGAAGGTTTTATACAAGACTCCCTCTGGGATCCCTTTCAGTTGTCTATTTAAGATCTTGTGGCCTCAGTTTCCTTATCTAAACAATGAAGGGAGAAGGTAGATTAAATGGCCCTCAGGAATCCTTCCGGGTACAAATCTATGGTCCTAACATGTTTAAAATGAAAAAAAAAAAAAAGGAGGAGGGGAAATGTGGAGGAAATGCCAATATTACACTTACTTTAGCTAACCTCATTTGCTAATCGTAATTTTCACAATAATTCAATTCAAGTTAAAAATCATACATCAAACCGCTGAGCAAAATACAATGAAGATGATGGTACTGTTGAGCTTCAAGGTGCTGGGGTCCCCAAAGTACAGACAGACAGGGTCCTGCTTGAATGAATTTGACACAAGCCTTCTTAAAGTTAAAGAAAAACAAAGTTTATTAAAGATTCACCATACTGGGTTGACTTTTAAGGAGCCTAAGCATTAGTAGCTCTTGTATTACAGCTAGATGGAGTCTATCCTGGATTATATCGGAGTGCTTTCACGGAGGCAAGATGGAACTTAAATACAGAAAAGACTGAGGGAAGAATCCAAGTGTCGCCAAATAGTCTGGGGTCCCAGGGATAGTCTTGATATGGGAGGTCAGCCTGGAATATAGCTCAAATCCAGGGAGGATCCTGATGGGAGTAGCAGGTAGTCCAGACAATTTGGATTGGGGGAAATGGACCTCAAGAGAATGGTAAATCAATTAAGGGGAATCCAAGGAGCTCCCCAAGATCAGGCTTTCTGGGACCCTTTAGGACAAATGGGACCAAAACCCTCCAGATCCAAGGGACAAAGGCTTCTGCTTGGGCTCTTACCTCATCAGTACCCTTGAGTACAATAGGGAAGCTGAGAAGACAGAAAGGTTTTGGGGAAAAGATAACGAGTTTAGTTTTGGATATATTGAGTTTAAGTTGCTTACAGAGCATCCAGTTTGAGCTGTCTAATAAAAAGTTGGAGATGGGAGACTGGAGATCTGTAGATTGGATAGGACAAGATAAGTAAATCTTAATCTCATTGGCACAGAGAGGGTAACTGAAGTCATGTGAGCTGATAGAATCACTAAGTGAAACAGTATAGATGGGTAAGAGAAGAAAGTCTAAATCAGAGCCTTAGGGAATGCTCTTTATTAGCAGGAATGCTATGAATGATGATCCATTGAAGTAGACATAGAAAGAGCAGTCAAACTGGTAGGAAAAAAACCAGGAGAAAGAAGTATCACAAAAACCTGGAGAGGACATACTATAAAGGGGAAAGGGGGCAATCACCAGTGTCAAAGCCTATAGAAGAGCAAGAACAATAAGGACTGAGGAAAGGTCATTGGGGAGATCAGTTTAAACTGAACGATGAGGTCAGAAGCTAGGATAAAAAGAGTTAGGAAAGGATTGAGAGGAAAGGAAATGCAGGTACTTCATTTCTAACATAGATTGCATTTTCAAGGAGATTTGTCAGAAAAGGGGGAGAGATAAAGGACAAAAACTAACAGGGATGGACAAGTCAAATGATGGCTTTTTGAGAATGGCAAAAAACATTGGCTTGTTTGTAGTTATTAGGGAATCAGCCAGTAGACAGAGAGCAACAGAAGATTAGTGAGAAAGAGGGGATAACAGAGGCAGGAATCTGCTGGAGAAGAGAGCTAGAATGGGATCATTTGTGCCTGGAGAGTGATGTACCTTGACAAGAAGAGCTACCTCTTCATGTGAAATGAGAAGGAAGGAGAGAATGGTGGAAGGAATCTAAGTGATTTAAGATGAGAGCACAGGAGAAGATGAAGTTTTTTTATAGGTGCCTTAAATTTATTTTTTTTCCAGTGGAATGTGATACAAGATTCTTAACTGAGAAGATAGGGAGAGTGAATTGTGGGAGCCTTGAGAAGGGCTGAAAAGGTTTAGAAAAGCTACACTGGTGAGGAGAAATAGCTTTTGCCTTCAGGTAGCTTAGGATTTGCATTGTATACTGTAGGTTGTTTAACATCACGGTTTGAATTCATAGGACTAAGGCAGTGAGAACTACAAAATAGTAGCAAAAAGAACCTTTATGATTGGAAATAATAAGCGCAGGTTTCCAGCAGCTAGTGAAAGCTCCATAGAAATTGTTAAATGGCTTCCTGTTTTGGAAACACGTGGTATTATTTCATTATTCCAGAAAGTCTTAAACAAAGCAAATTATGTTGGTCCCTTTTATGTAATCTGACCTTGGGTAGGCAACCCAGAGAGTCACCTAGACCTCTAGGTAGTTGCAAATAAGGGGGCTCATGTAATCACTTTCACATTACCTGCTGAGCTGATGTGATGCATAATTTTGCTGCCCTGCGTCAGACAAGTACTACTATTGCTGGAAAATGAGAAATACTCTTTTGTTCCTCCCAACCTTCCTGTTAAAAGTTGCTATAAATTCCCTGTTTCCAACAGGTGCTTATTTAGCCACATAGTTGTGTATTGGATCCGTTGTTTCATGTGATAAAACTGAGACTCTTAATCTTTCCATGTTGTCTTCTTTATCCTCAAAATGGAATCAAGACAGTCAAAGAAAAGACAAAACTGTTACAATTTGCTGATAATATCATATTATACTTCGAAAATTCTAGGCAATTAGAAAAGAAAAGGATTAAGACTTTACCCAAGTTGCAAACTAAAAAATGAACCCAGAAAAATCAGTAGCATTTCTACATAATAACAAATCTTACAGATAATAGTAAAAAAGGAAATCCCATTAAAATGAATATAAAATACATAAAATACTTGAGTCAATCCACTAAAGAAAACTCAAACATGGCATGGATGAAATTACAAAATGTTTTTCAAAAAATTGAAAACCTTACATTGCTTGAGGAATACTAAGTGCTTGTGATTAGACTTGCCAAAAATAACAAAAATGACAGTATTATTAAAGTGAACTTAACAGATATAATGCTATGTCAATGAAACTGCCAAACAGATACTTTAGACAACTCATTAAAATAATAACAGAATGTTATGAGAGTCAAAAGAGATTATATATGAAAAGCACTTTCAAACTTGTAAATTTAGGCTTATAATGATAGTTATTTCATTATTACATAGAACATGTTTATGATATATATGAACATATTTTATAATGTAAATCTAAATTATTATATTTGAAATTTTAGCATGATTTTTTAGTGCATTAATGAACTAATTACCTGTATGTAGCCTTTTGAAAATGAGTAATTAAATGGATACTACAGAATGACTTAAGTATAGGGGAATAATTGAGGATAGTATGTTTCATTTTTTATGTCAACATTGGACAGAAACTAATAGCTATGTGGTCTTCCAGTTATTTTTCATGAAACAAGCTGACTGATATTTTTCTTCTACAATCAACATTAATGACATATTTACAATAATAAAATATTTCATGGTGTAAATTGGGCATAGCATAGTGTGTCTATCACATAGTCAGTGCTCTTAGTAGAAAGTAATATCCATCCTGGAGTATCCATTACATTGTAAATTCTAAATGTTTACAAGTTACTTTCACAGACAGATTTTATGATTACTAATAAACCTATTTATCCAGGATCTAATTAAGAAAAGCTTAGCAAAACCTGTTATTTAATATCCTAAAATAACTGTTTTACTTTTCAGTATTCAAATGTGTTTTAAATGAATCACATAATATATGCATAGTGCTAAACATTTTGCCCTTGTGTAATACCCATACCAGCACTTTGGGTCAATTAACACTCTTTTATTTACATACAAGATCCATCCATAATTTTCTGGTACATATTATAAGGTCCTAAGCGTCTAACTACGTTTATAGTAAACCTGGATTTTTGTGTTTTCTCATAAACAAGCTTGACTGTTTACATGGAAGAATATGTTGATACATATATCAAGAGTAATTTCCAAAGCAATAAAAAGAAACATGACAGCAGAGGAAAATAAAATACTGCATGTATTTTGCTTTAATTTCATTCAAAAAGCAAAGCATGAGTTTGTTAGAAAAATGCTACAATCCTCTACTCTCTTTTTGTGGATGGTGAAGCAAGGGATTATTATATTATCACCATAATGTCCATCCCTTGCCTAGAAATCTAAGGAAAGAAAACAGTTGTTTTTGTTTGCTCAGTGTACATCACCTGCTAGGATGCCTGTTGTGGGGCTAAAACAGATGAGACAGAGAGTATTCCAAGTGACCAACCACTGTGGGGAAATCTTCCTGCTACTTACAATATTTTCATAGCAACACTACCTCATTCACATTTGAAGAAAGCTGTATCTACAAGCCAAAAGAGAGAGAGAGAGAGAGAGAGAGAGAGAGAGAGAGAGAGAGAGAGAGAGAGAGAGAGAGAGAAGAAAAAATAACCCCCTAAACTCCCCTAAGCAAAAAAAAAAAACAAAACCAAAACCAAAAACAAAACAACCCCAAAATCAAAAAGTGTCCAGTTACTTTGAACCGTGAAGCTATTTGAAAAGAGTTTCAAAAGCTTCTCTAGGAGTGATATGCATCGTGAAATGTTAAATGAAACATTATTAAATTTAGCAAACAAATTCCATAGTTGATTCAAGAAGTGATGATCTGATTAATGGCACTTAAATATTTAGTTTTGTAAAGTCCTATAGATAAAGATGGGATATTTCTTCCAATATGATAGTCTTATAATTAAAAGAAATAGCTGATAAATGAAAGGTTTGGAGTAGGCAATGCTAAGGTTTTGAAACTGAAATTCTGTGTTTTGTTGTTGTTGTTGTTGTTGTTGTTGTTGTTTTGAGAAAGAGAGTTATTAAAGGACATGAAGTATCATGGTCACAATAGGGAGAATGCTTTCGTGAGTTCACTTTTCAATCAGAAAAACAATAATTAATTAAAGTAGAAGTAGTGGTGGTGGTATTGGTAGTAATGATGATGATAATAGCATTAACACTGAACCTACTATGTGCCAGGCACTATATTGTTTACAAATATTATCTCATTAGATCCTCAAAATAACCATTGGTGGAAGTGCTATTTTTATCCCTATTTTATAGACAAGGGAAGTTAAGCAACTTGTCCGAAGTCTTATAACTAATAAGTGTGAGCCTAGATTTGAACTCAAGTCTTCCTGACTCCACGTTCAACACTATCCACTGAGCCATCTAGCTGCTTAATTCAGTTGTAGAGTTCAAGTCAACAATAAAAACTGTATCAATAACAGTAACAACAACTAGCATTTTTAAGCAATTTATAGGTGCCAGATAGTGTGCTTAGGATCAGGCACATTACAAATGTTATCAGGCCCAGCACTCTGTCCACTATACCACTTAGCAAAATTCATGAAGTAATCACAGAGAGAGGCAACCTGGAGAGTGACTGAAACAGACCATTAACAGAAGAAAAGAGGTAGCAACATGCTGTCTGCAAACATTTGAAAAACTATTGCATGGAATGTTATTTAGACTTTCTATATAACTCCAGCTTGACACAATTGAGAGCTTTCTGGTCCCACCCTATGGAGGTATTACTCAACCCCAGCAAAGGGAATCATTACTAGGTCATGAATCTGGCTGAGAATATGGATCTGGGGTCTTTAGAGAACAAGACTGTACAATGCTCCATCGTTTGGAATAAAGCTGTTATTCTTTATATAAGAATATGTATTCTTATATATAGAGAAGCTGTTTTGTGAATACCTCTCATTGCATACTATGTGGTTTGTTGGCATCCGTAGGAGATATTGTATATTCTTTGCTACACTAAATATCCAGGTTGATGTTATTAGAATGATAAATGAGTAAGTCCATTGCAAATCTGGACATGAAAGCGGTGATTTCATCTTACATTAATCACAAGATCTTATGATCTCCCCAAATGAGGAATCACCCTCAGCTAATTCTGATCAACACAGCTCTTTGTGTCTGTCAGATTATCCTATCTATACAACGTGGTCCTTGACCTGACTCCAATTGGCAAATTAGTCCTCTTCCTCAGTCTCATATCAACAGGTTTTCCCTGTTAAATGATAACTTCATGATCATACTCTTGATTAGTTGGGTTGGCTTGTCCCCTTCCAAGAAGCCATTTCTTTAATGAATCAATGTCACTCTAATAGAGAGGAGGCTCTTCATTCTCAACAGTATCCTGGGTCCTGTCTGCAGGTAGATTTATCTGATAAGAATGAACTGTTTCTTGACAATTTTGATTGACTTTCTTTGGCCCTTATTCAGTTACCAGTATTAAATTCCCCAAGTCTGGAGGTAGGTGCTCTGTCAAAAGACTCAAATAGACTCCTCACTTCTCAGAGAAATAACTGAGGTCCTCATTCCTTCAATATATTTCAAAAAGTTCCTTCCCAGAAGAGACCTCAAGTGTCTCAATCAAGTGTTATTATTGTTTGGAGATAAATGAAACAATCTTTACACAACTATGGTAAATGTATATTTACCTGGCAGAAAGAAAATCGACTAGATGACCTGATGGCAATTCTAAATTCTTGGATAGATATTCACTCCTTCTGAAAGTCTCTAGTTTTCCCTCTGCTTCATAACTGGTCATTTGTGTGCTATACTACATCAGGGAATCATCACATTGATTGTTTCCTTATGCCTCCCTGAATTTGTGCTTTTTTTGTTTTTTCTTTTATTGTTGCTGAGTTCTTCCTAAAGTACTATCCATGGTAGATTTCTCACATTCCTAAGGTCAAGATTGAACATTAATTGTGCCGCAGCCTACACAAATGGAAGAATTTCCTTTAGGAGATCTTTAAGACCTTACCTCCAACAGTGTGGTGTGGTAGAAGCAACATTTGTCATATAGACTTAAAGGCAAGAAATCTATTCCAGTACTGGATTGGTTCAGAGAGACTAAGACTTGATTCATTTATTTGGCCCACTTTCTTTGGGCATAAGAAGTCACAGCACAAGGAGTCTGCACCACTCAGATTTGAATGATGTCTTATTTCCCTGTGTGTCACTCCACTGAATATACCTTCCTACCCTGATGCGTTTTTGAACAGAGGTAAAGGAGCTGAGGAGGGTCTCTCTGAACTAGGCCTATATACTTGTTGTAGGTCTCTTTTTGTTAACTCTTTCCAAGTCTACATGTCACTCATTTCTCTCTAATTTGGAACCAGAAGCATTTGAATTAGGTCTGGCTTACAATATTTTCTTAGATGGCAGGTCATTTTTTGTAGCTGCTGTCATTTCTCAGAGCCTAAGGTCTGGACTAGGGAGCTTAGAGTATAGAAAGGAATGAGAAACAGAACAAAACAAGCTAGACCATAGAAAACACTGGTAGGAGGTATCCTTAGCTCTTAATATCCTATACTCATGGGGATGAGGGCTGTAGAAGAGCCTGCTCTCCACTCTCTGCTCCCTTCTACTTTATAACAATAGAGAACTGTTCCTCACTTGGTCACAGACTGAGCAGTCAATGTCTTCCTATCAGAGACATAGCGCAAAATTCTCTTTATTCCTTATGAGGGACTTTTAGGATGGAAGGAAAACCAATTCCCTTTCAAAATGACTCCTGCTAGCAGTTTTTAATGTGGAAGTGAGAAAGGGTACATGGCTAAGCATGGAAACTAATTTTATCAGAAGCAGACAGAGCTTTAGAACTTTAGGATATACCTTCCTGCCTTCTTTTACCTAGCATATTCCAAGGTAGCTTATCTGTTTTATCTGATGCTATGTCTCCTATCTTGTCTGGACTTTGTGAAGACAGTGGGGATCTCCTAGTAACCCTATCCCTATTTGCTCTCTTAAGGAAAATTGTAGTAATAAAAAGAATGTGGCGACTGTGCCAATTTTGTTTTCTAGTGAACCAGCTGAAGAGTGATTAGGAGTTTGGTAGCTCTAGTGTTCATATATTTCTTCCCTTTTCTTCTGGTAGGTGAGGGAAAGTTTAGGCTTCCCTCCTGGCCTTTCTTACTGACTGACATAGGTCTATTTTGATTCAAGTCAAATAGTAAAGAATTAGTTTTGCTTTTCTCTTCTCCTTCTCATAACTCCTGTGTCTTCTCTTTCTCCCTCATCCTGTGCTAGGAGTTGAAAAATTGACCTCAAGTCCAGGCAGGTCCCATTGGGCATAGGTGTATCAGCAAGCACCCTGGCACCCAGGAAGGACTGCTGCACAGGTTGTTAGATCTGTTTTTCTAAAAGGAAAACAACTTTAAGAGGTGTAAACAATCTTACTTTAATTACATATACCAACAGAGAAAATACAAGTGGGATCAACAGACAGGGCTTCCAACTATCTGACCCTAGGCAATACACAGAAGCACCAACATCTGTATTTTCAAAGTGGGCCAACCCCCTCCTTCTTAAATGACTGCCCAGAGTCTCATCTTTCACATGAACCTTCTTCCAAAAACTAAGCCTCAAAGCAAAACATCACTTGAGAGTATATATACTCTTTTCAGAGCTGGAAGGCACAACACCTCACACACAGTGTCTCATTTAGAAATCAGCAAAAGGTGTGGGCCTTCATAGGAAACAAGTTTCCCCTAATCAAACCTCTCTCAAGAGCTGTAACAGAAGCCGATCAGTGGGTGGAGAAGATTTTTAACTCCCATTAAAAATAGGAGAGATAAGCCAATACCATTCTCTTTATAAGATAATTATGCATAATTATTTATAGCTTTATATATTACTGAGCTAAGGATTCTCATGAAAGTTTAATATTGATAACGATATTTACCAAAAGGGATCATAAGAGTACAGAAACATCAGCAGATTGGGGGGATAGAAAACTCAACTGGTAGAAACTGGGAGAGGCTCACCCCTACTCAACTAGAGTAAGCTCATTCATAAACCCATGACTACATTAACCAGCCCAAACTGCTTTCTCAAACATGTAAAAGGAAGAGGAAAAAGGAGATAAACATTTATTAAATGCTTACTCTGTGTCAGGATCTTCACTAAGGAATTTGCAAATATCTCATTTGCAAAGGAACTTAAGAGCTTCCCAGATAATTCAAGTATGGATTGGTGGGGTAGGGAGTGGCAGCATTGAGACTGGTTGGAGTGTTCTTCAAAGTAGAGCAGAATAATATTAGGAACACTCTTTTTTTTTTCCTTTCTTTTCTTTTCTTCCTTTTTATTTCTTTTTTCTTTCTTTTTTTTCTTTTTTTTTTTTTGCAGAGAAAGGCATTTCTTATAGGAGTGCAGTAGAGATCATGCCTTGAGTTCAGGAAGCAAGGGGATGGGTAGCCATGATGTTAAGTTGAAAGTTAGGAGTTAGAAAGTTAGGAAATAGTAACCCAGAAAAAAGGCATCTCATAAGAGAGCAGAATTCCACCAGGCCCACCATGCCAAAAACCCTAAGGTTTACCTCCTGGAATTTGCATATGTACCACAACATCATGTGATCTACAGTAGGTTTTCCATCTCCTACACCTGGAATCTGGAGGAAGATTGGTAGTCAGTATGATGTGATGACCATGCTAAGTGTTAAATGTACAGCTAGAACACTGTATGATGCTCAACGATGAATAATTTAGCTCCGCTCAGCAAAACAATGATCCAGGACAATTAACTCCTAAGGACTCAGGATGGAAAATGTTATTCACATTTAGAGAAGTGATAGTGGCTGTATTCATACACACACACACACACAAACACATATGTAATGGTATGTATCTAATATATGTATCTAATGGTAGTCATCTCTCGGGCTTGTTGGGGAGGGAAAAAAGGAAAAAAAAGGAAATTTACATGATAACTTAATTATATATTTAAAAAGAATAGCAAATTATACACATTAGATTTGAAATTTCATGTACGATCATCTTTTCTTTTTATTGCACTGTGCTGTGGAAATGGTTATTTTACTCCACAAATTAAAAATAAAATAAATTTTAAAAAGAGGAAAAAAAAAAAAAAAGAATCACTACTTGGCTTCAACTTCACCTCCAGAGAATAATGGCATGCCCTCTATTTCCTTCCTACCCCACTTCCCAGGATAAACTGATAATCTTTTCAGTTCACCCTCAGTTTCCTCTACCTTCTGATTGGAGGATTGGATGATGGAGCACTAAAATCCTCCCAAAGCCTTCCTTTACAGAGGGCTCACATAGGTACCTGTCCTCCTAGCTCAGAGTGAATGTGAATAGTAACTGTTTCTCTTTTGGCCAGCAACCCTGAGGGTCTTCCCCTCCCAGTTTGATTTTCTTTTTTATTAAGGGGGCCATCCTTTGATTCACTTCTTAAGGAGGCCTATTCACTGAGTGGACATTACTTCAAACAAAGTAAGAACATGAAAAGACTTCAGTTTAAAAGGACCAGGATCTCCCATTGCATTCTGGGCCATCTCCAGTCTTCCTGATGACTATCTGGTCACTGGATTCAGATGGCTCTGGGAGATAAAGTGAGGTGATCTACACAGCCCTCCCTCACTCAAAACAAAGTAAACTGCAAGTCATGTAATCATCTCTCTGATATCACGGTCCTCTTCCAGAAGGGAGCACAAACACAACAAAAACCTTCCAGATAGTTCTATTTATCAGCAGCACCACTACATAGCTTTGATGTGATCCCCCCAACTAGATTATAAACTCCTTCAAAGCAGGTACTATCTGTTTTTTTTTATTCTTATCCTCTGTGCTTAGTACAGTGCCTGGCACAAAGTCGGTGCTTAATAAATGTTTCTTGAATTGAATTGGATCAAATTTCTAATAGTTTAAAAGTGTAGCATTCATCTGATACAGGTGCATGGTGAAGTCAAAGAATCCCAAAATAACTGCTATCAGTTGAAAACTGAGATATTTTTTAAAAACCCTCACAGACTGGAAACTACCCTTTCAGTCCCTATACACATCATTTTTCTTCCCTCACTGTGACTCAGCAAAACTAGTTTTTCCTCTGCTGTTTACACATGACACTCTGTCTCTTGATTTTGTGCCTTTTCACTGCCTTCATCCCATATCTGGGAAATGATGCACTCCTCATTTCTACCTCAAGCTACGTCTCTCTTCCTTCAAGACTAAGACCAAACTTCATTGTTGACATGAAATCTTTCCTGTTCTCAACTCTAGCCCCTGTGTCTTCTGATGTCATCTTTCCCAAGTGATACAATATTTATCTACTTTGTATTGCTTTAATTTTTCTCTGTGTATATTTATATATGTACCTGCTGCCTTTCCCTGCTAGAATAAAAACTCCTTGAAAATTGAGATTAATTAATTCTTTGTATTTCTTCCTCACTACCTAACATAACGTCTGACACATAGTGCTTAATAAATGCGTGTTGATTGATTGATTACAAAATCCACATATTTCCTAGGAGCCTCAACTCATTAGTAGTTGGTCTTTATTGAAATTAAGATGATTGTCTGCAAATTGTTAGGTATTTGAATTCACTTTTCAGTCAGATCAAAATTAAAACCCAAGGATAGCAATGAGGATGATACCTTTTTTATTATTATTATTTTAATGTAGCCAAATGATCTACTGGTGACTTCTATGCAATCATTAAACCCTGTCTTAGCTGAGTAGTGAGTGTGGTTGTGTCTGTTTGTTAAAATCCTAGATCTGAATTACAGAGTACTATTTAAATATTAGCTATTAATCCTTCCTCTACAAATATTCACCAAATACTTGAAGACAACAATCCCTTGTGTCCTTTTCTTCTACAGTCTAGAGATCATCAATTCCTCTAACATATTCATATGGCATGGACTTTAGTTCATTTTTGCTTGGTATACCAGTATTTTATTCTGGTATTTAACTTCATAATAAAGGAAGAATAAGATTCCCATTTACCCAAAGTACTATGTGAAGTCTGATAGGAAAGAACAAGTATAAGAATTATGATCAAAATTTAAGGGCATGTCTATGTAGCAGTTGGTAGAAGTTATTCATCAGGGAACTTCTGATCAATTGAGTAACCCCTTCCCTTACTTGAGGACATTATAGGACATAAGGGGCAAGTAATGGAGACAATGAGATTTTAAGTGTTTTCCCCTTTTACACTCTGAGTAGTAGCATTCAGAGCTTATAAAGGGCATGAAAACTTGAGTGGCTCATATCTTAAGTAGTTGATTTTTAGATTTTATAGGTGTCACAATTCTAAATGGCCCATTTATAGTTTGTAGAGGGTAGAGAAGGGAGCTCAGTGGCATAGTGAATAGTGAACTAGGCCTGGAGTTAGGAAGACCTGAATTTAAATTTGCCTCACACACTTATCAGTTGTACGACCATGGGCAAGTCATTTAACCCTGTTTGCCTCAGTTTCTGCATTTGTAAAATGAGATGGGGAAGGAAATGGCAAATCACTCCAGTATCTTTGCCAAGAAAACCCCATATGGGGTCAGATGCAACTGAAAACCTCATGAACAGAAATTAAGAGAGTGAAGTAGAAGGTTTTTTAAAATGTATTTCTTTAAGAGTTGTAAAGATGTTTGCTATTAAACTTGAGAGAATTATAGGGCCTTGATCAATGAATGAAGGGGACTAGCATCAAATCAAGAAGACCCAGTGCCTGGGTGAAAGGATTAGCCATACCCCTTGTGCCACTATAAAAAAAAAAGCTTATATTTATATTCTAGCTAGCTTAGAAGTCCATCAAGAGAGAGTCATCTCTGGCAGTTGAGAAGAGAGCCAACTGTAAAAGAATGATTGAGCCCTAGAGAGATAGTCACTCTTTCCCTTTTCCTTTCCACCAAGCCCAGAAGGCAGCAGACATTTCAATCTCCTCCCTTGCCATCGACAATGTCTAATAGAAAGACAACTCTTTCCTTTGTACATTCTGACTTCAGTGTAAAGCAGCAGGCCCAGGGAGCCCAGAAAAGTGACATGGGTGGGAGAGAAGTTACAACCAGGGAGAGCAATATGAGTATATAATGAGAACAGGACCTTTCAGGGCCAGAAGTGTGAATTTCTATGGTCATGTGAGTTTCTTATGTTTGTTTGTCTCTCTGCTAGTGTGTTTCGTGTGTGTCCACTCTTTCTACTGATGTTTTTGTGGGGAAGTGTGTACCAGTTTTATGAGATAATGTTTCATTACTATTTTAATATTTTTGCTTTGAGCTAATTGCATCAACTATAGGACCATTAAAGGTTGATGCACCTGTGAAGAATAGTGAGCTATGTAGCATTTTAGGAGTTCAGACCCACAGCATACCCTGAACCTGGGGATTATGATTACTTGGGAACTTAATGCTTGAGTGAAAGTCAGGAGGGGGATTTGCCTAAGAGGGAATGCTCTCTCTATAAGCAGAGAGGAGAGTGCTTAACTGATAACAAAATAGGGGATAATATAAAGAAACAATCAAGGTCTCTTTTGTGAAAACACTACAATAATGTTTTGAATGCATCATCTAAATTAGTAAAGAATTTGTAATAGAAGTCAAAGAATAAATTCTTTTAAGAATTCCTATTACATCCTGAAGGATTGTAAACTTTTTCTTATCAAATCTTTAACAACAGAAGGAGGAATTGACTTGGAATGTGACCTTAACAAAAAAAGATCTCCATTCAAGTAGTAGCAGTGGGACCTTGACAGATTTCAGTGGATGAAACCCAGTAGTCAGCAAAGCTGGGAAGAGTTGGGTTTCTGAATCACCACCTACCTTCTTCCCCATTTGGCTGATATCTGTCATATATTAACTCTGACTATACAACATTTTCAAACTTTCAGTGATTTAAGAAAGAAACACATTTCAGTGACATGATTTTTTGATCTTCAATCCAATTTATTTTGTATGTAAAATTGAAATGGAAAGTAAAAAAGCTTTTAAAGAATCATTTCTGTACTTTAGAACTCATTACTTTGTTGGAAAGTAAATCATCCTAGCTCTGAAGTCATCATGCTCATTTAAGTGCAGAAAAGATGAAGGGGGAGGCGAAAACTTATAATGTGATATGTATAATCTTTGGTCTTTTGTAACTTTAAGTGGAAAAATTCAATAAATTATCGTTTTAATGGTAATAAAAAACAATCACAAAAGTTTAAATTCTAGAGGGAGTGACTTTGCCAGCACTTTGTAGCTTTACTGTCAGTGTATTTGAGTGCTGATATAATAAGATATACCTATCATAGCATTCACTTTCACAACTCAACAAGTCTAGAATTGTAGTCACTGTTTCATAAAGGAAAGGCTGTTAGCAGTGTTGCCCTATGCATTAGATAAGTGGGAAAATAGCGTCTGTCCACTCACCCATAAATATATACTAGAAGAAGCAATCACAGGTTCCACTTTCATTTTCATGGTTGAAAACTCTACCACATTAATTTGTTATTTACAGTTCAAATATATCTAACCCTAACCTCATTAACTGGTTCCATAATAAACAACAAGTTGAAATGATGTTACAGGGGTAGTTAAATGCATGTTAAGTTAACTTCAATGTTAAATTTACTTCAATATTTCAAGAATCTATAATTCAGTGCAGATACTACTTCTCTGGATGGACCTGAGGTTGGCCTTAGTAAACTGTCTCTGTAAGTCACCAAAAGACAATACCCTTGCAGCTGTGGATCTTCTGATTCTTTATCTGTGTAATTCTGTCTACGTATCCTGTCAAAACCTAAACTCTGCTCTTTCTGGGTCAGATCAAGATTTTCTGTCTGCTATGGTTAAGAAACAAGAGGCTTCTTGCATCCTGTGATTTCACTTTCCAGTTTATTTCATAGTATTTCCATTCACAGTACCCCTCCCCCAAGAAAAAAGAAAAAAAAGATCTCCCCACCAAAAACATTTTTTTAAAGCAAAACTAGAGTCTTATACGTTCCCAGAGTTGGTCCTTTCTTCTCCACTGCTATGAATTTATTCAGGCTGTCATTGCTTTCTAAAAGTAGCTATCGAAATTCTTTTCTCCTTCAAGTTGATACCTCCTCCATGCAGCTTTCCAAAATGCCTTTGAACATGTACATGTCACAATATCCATTGCATTGAATTTGTTTCTCTACTTGTCACATATCCTCTACTAAACTGTAAATTTCCAGAGAGCAATCATTATCCCATTCCCAATATTTTCCATATGATGGAAAGTGTATAATTATTTGTATAGTTATTTCTTTGTTTCACCTGGAAGCCCAGGTTTTATCTTGTGGGTACCTCCTTCAGATTCTCAATTATGATTATTCCCCTAACCCTATTTCTGTTTCCCTTAAATTTAGTCCTCTGTTCAGACAAAGCTGCAGGAATTCTTGTGCTTCTCCTCCTTCATCTTTTCCCCTATGAAAGCAAAAAGACCTCATCTGTATTTAAAGTAAATTTACAATGGAGCATCACAGGGAAACATACAATGATGGGCATGGGAGGTGCATCATAGCAACACATGGAAAGGTTAATATTTTGCAGTTTAGAGAGAAAATGCCTCCATTCTGGCTAATTTTGTTTTTAAGACTTGTCATTAAATCAATTTTATTGTGATATGACTTCCTGGTAGAACTGCCCTTCAAAATCCTCCAGAATTTGCTACTCTAGATTCTTCCATAGAGGTGTTTGCATCCTAAGGTACTTTTCATCAATAGACTCATGATTTTGTAGGATCAAGAACCATCCTATTACATTCAACTGGCCAAGTCTTGGGAAATCTTAGCCATATACCTCTTCTTTCTTTCCTCTCTGCCCTCTTCCACTTGAAACCAACCTCAGAAAAACCTCCCTAAAAACAATAAACAAATACAACTCCCAGAGACAAGTAAATTCTTCTTTATTTGGGTCCCAGTTCTACTTCTTCCCAGACATTTGTTACCATTCTCTAATTCCATTGCAATCTCATTGCCTTGATATTCCCTGCTTCCCTCGTTCCAGTAAATTCACTGAGATACATTCTACGAGACAGACCTACCAATCTACAAGCTTCCCCTCTTCCACAGACAGACCCCAAATAAGAAACTGGGGCCTGTCTTTTTATTTTTTGTTCCATGACCTTTTGTTCCAGAATAACTTGCCCTCTAGTTTTGAATCTCCATTCCTATATATGACTAACCCTAATTTGCCTCTGTTGTTCAAGATAAATTTACAAACTCATTCTAGAACCAAAAGAAACTAGATCTCCTTCCACTTCATACACAATTAGGGATTCAGTTACATTTGTGTCTCAGTCACAAATCATTTGCTATCTTTGAGTCCCTCCCCTGGGGAAATTAATGCTACAGAATATGCTCACCAAATACTTCATTGAACATTTAGTAAGCACCAACTTTGTGAAAATTGTTGCATTAGTTGTTGAAAGAATAAAGTTAGAGACAACACCAGCCATATTTTCAAACAGGTTGCATCTAAATAGAGGAGCATTCAGGTATTTATTGATATGTTAAATTGTGGCACCTGCCATGGAGTGAATATGTACTTCATGTAATTCATTATTGAAGGGCATATGCCGTACTGGGATGTCATAATTACTCTTGATTGATCCCAAGAAATAAGATTTGAATAAAAAATTAATGTGACTGAGAGTCAGGGGGGCAGGTTGTTGTCAAGGAATCTTGCCTCTTGGTATTTTATTTTTAACAGCAAGGAGAAATTATTGTTTCTCTTTCTTGAACTCTTGTCTTTTGAAAGTCTTTGCTAAGATTTTCACTTCATTACACCTCCAGCGTTAGAGGAAAGGGGGAGACCTGGGGTTTGAATGACTAGGAGTAGAATTTTTCTCCTTCCTCAAAAGCAATGGCAGTTGTGTCATAGCAGGCATGTGACCCTAAGTCTCTTGCAACTAAGTAGGGCAGTGAATAGAGAGCACTGGGCCTGGAGTCAGATATTTACCAGTTGTGTGACTCTGGGCAAATTATTTTACTGCATGTTGCCTCAGCTTCCTCAATGGTAAAATGTATATAATAACACTTAAGTTTCATGGTTTTTGTGAGGATAAAATAGTATAATAATTACAAATCACATAGTACAGTGCCCAACACGTTGTAAAGTGCTGTATAAATGTTAGCCACTGTTATTTATTTCTTTCCTCAAGTACAAATCAGATTTTACAATGCCTGAAAAATGGGAATTTCTTTTTTTAATTTATTTAATTTTAGTTTTCAATATTCATTTCCACAAAATTTTGAGTCCCAAAATTTTTCGCTATCTTTCCCCTCTGCCCATGCCAAGACAGTGTGTATTCTGATTACCCCTTCCCCTAATCTTCCCTTTTTTCCATCACAAAATTCCCTTCCCTTATCCCATCTCCTCTATTTTCTTGTAGGTCAAGATAAATTCTTATACCTCATTAAATGTATTTCTTATTTCCCAGTTGCATGTAAAAACAATTTTTAACATTCATTTTTAAAACTATGAATTCCAACTTCTCTCCCTTCCTCCCACCCCACTCATCCCCACTGAGAAGGCAAGTAATTCAATACGTTATACATGTATAGTTATGCAAAAGACTTCCATAAAAGTCATGTTGTGAAAGATTAATGATATTTCCTTCCATTCTATTCTGCTCCCCATTTTTTCTCTTTTCTCTTTTGACCCTATCTCTCATCAAAAATGTTTAATTGTAATTACCCTCTCCTCCCACTTATCTCTTCTTTCTTTTTTCATTCCTTTGGTTTTGTTTTATAATTTCTTGATTTTTCATATTAGCTTCCATCTGCTTCACTTTAATCTTTAAGGAATTATTTTCTTCAGTGAGCTTTAGGACCTCCTTTTCCATCTGGCCAGTTCTGCTTTCTAGAACATTCTTCTCCTCATTGGCTTTTTGTATCTTTTGAAATTTGGGTTACTCTATTTTTTTAAAGTGTTATTTTCTTCAGCATTTTTGGGGGTCTCTTTAGCAAACAGTTGACTCATTTTTCATGATTTTCTTGCATTACTCTCATTTCTCCCCCCAATTTTTGCTCTACTTCTCTTGCTTGATTTTGAAAATCCTTTTTGAGCTCTTCCATGTCCTGAGACCAATTCACATTTTTCTTGAAGGCTTTGGATGGAGGAGCTTTGACTTTGTTATCTTTGCTTTGCATGTTTTGGTCTTCGCTGTCACCAAAGTAAAATTCTATAGTCTGATTCTTTTTCTGTTTTTTTGCTCATTTCCTCAGCCATTTACTTGACTTTTAAGCTCTTTGTCAAGGTAGATCTCTGCTTCTAGTGGGGACTGGGAATGTACTGTCAGCCACTTGATACCCCTACAATCGGTGGGCCCAGAGTTCCACAGTTGCTGTTCTCAGGGAGCCATTGCCCCTGGCCCTGCTGCTGCTGCAGCAGACTGCTCCTCCATGGGCTCCTCTATCCTCCCTGCAGCCCTGGGACTCTGGCCAGACCACTTTACCCTCTTACACTAGTCTCACAGGTTTTTTCCACTTACCTTCCAATTTTCCTCAGCATTTGGGGTTTATGAAGTCTGCAGTCCACCACAGGTATGAGAGGTTCAGTACACGTAAGGCTTGCTCATGTCCCATCTGTGCCAGAGTAGCCCACACTGGACTGTGCTCTGTTCCCAGGGCTGTGCATTAGACATAAGCAGGTGAACTTCCTGCCTGTTTTGGGCTGGAGATTTGCTTTACTCTCTCATTCTGTGAATTCTAAAGCTCCAGAATTTGTTTAGAGCCATTGTAACAGGTATTTGGTGTGTTTGGAGGGAGTGCTCTAGAAAGTCCATGCTGTTACTCCACCATCTTGGTTCCACCCTCCAAAGCATCAGAAATGGGGCTTTGTAAGCCTAGGAATCTTCACTTTCAGGCCAAGTTTCTAAGTTCATATATCTACTATCAATTTCACAATGAGAAATAATTTTCATAGATTCATACTTTTCAGAGATGATCAAGAGGATCCTTTAGCTAAAGTGCTAAAGAAAGCCATCTCTGCTTGCCAGGAGACCTGAGTAGCATACTACTTGAACAATGCAAGTCTGAAGTAAATGAGAGCACAAAGAGATAGACATTATGAGAAAAGAGACACAGTATCTCTAGCAAGAGGGCCTAGTTTCCACTTAGGAAAGACCCTAGTAAAGAGAACAGTTCTGTAGTAGAAAGGGAGATGGTGAGTGTTCCCTCCCCCTCTACCACTAACCATCAGCAGTTCCTCTTATTGTTGTTGAAAATTTCTTAATTTAGAGTCCAAAGAAGACCAGAAGGAATCTCATCCATCATCTAGGTCTGTAGCCTGGAGGTCAATAACTTCAGGCAATGACTGAAAAGGATATAGTAAGTTTTTTTTCAAAACTAGATAGGGGAACAACTCACTGGGAAGTGATTCCTGAAACAAAGGTTTAGATAAGCTTTTAATAGACTTCATGCTATAAGACTCAGCCCCTTTATAGAGATTACAGTTGTGTACTGAGGCAGATGGAAATCAGTTACACTATACATATAAGAGTCTCTATAGGTCTGTCTTTTCCTGAAGCTAAAGCACTTTGTTTTTTTTACTTAATTTGAGAAAGGATATTTTATAAAGGAATTTTACTTTTCTCTGTTTCAGTTTTGTCTTCTTTAAAACTCATTTTTAACATCACCAAGTCTGTACTATTCAATGTATATATTACTTTAGCTTTTCAATTGCTTTTCCTTCTCTTGCATTTGGAAGTTTCCTTAGCAGACAATATTTTTACATGAGAGACAGTGTCAGTTTTTTCATCTTCTTATACAATGTATAAAATTTATTTATTGTGCAACAAAATAAGAAGCCCAGTATGAGGCTTCTTTGAAAACCCAGATATTGGTGCTTTCTTCTCTGGTTTCTATGTATGTATGTTAATGGTCAGGCATATGGAAGCATATCTGTTGATTTTTTATTTTTCTGAAATTTTGATTTTCTCTGATAACTGTGCTTCATTAAAGTGCTGGTTAACCCCTCAAAAGTTCCCTTATCTTTTAGAGAAGCGGATCCAAGAACCTGTGATAGCAGATCCCTCTGTGTATGTTGCGGTGCTTACTGATACAGGAGGGCTATGAACCTCATTATAAGACCCTTGAACAAGTCTTTTATTCATTCAGAATTTTTTAATAATCAATGCTCAGTACTCCAGAGGGTAATGGAGATCAACCTTTCCTGAAAAATATTATGGAAAATTATAGTAATGTTTTCTGAGTTTGTTCATATCATGAATGATCTGGTCACTACTGACGTCATAAAAGCAGCAGATTATGTTTATTGCTGCATCATTGTTCTAGCATCGTGTCTAGTAACATGCTATTTTGTATTCTGAAACAAAAATTTTCTGTATTAAGGATTGGGGTGGCATCAAACAGAATGTGAAAAGCTTCTTAAAGTTTTGAGCTGTTGGATAGTTTATAGTTACCTTTTAATTAATTAATTGATTGATTGATTGATTGATTGATTTTCAGTGTGCAATGATCACTACCATACAACCTAATTTTTTTCTTTCCCTTCCTCTCATTCCTCCTCTCCTCCTCCCCTTCCCTCCCTGAATGACATAGAATTTTTTTTTGGATTCTACACATACATTCTTATTAAATACATTTTCACCATAGCCATGTTGTGTAGAAGACTTAAAATGAATGGGAGTAATCATATAATAAACCAAAACACAAAACAAAAGAAAATGGTCTGCTACATTTGGGGATTGAATTCCAGTTCTTTCTCTAGATGTGGAAGGCATTTTGCCTTGAAAGACCATTGAGAATTTTTTTAAGTCCTTGCATTGCAATGAATTTCTAAGTCTACCAGAAAAAGGCCTTGCATGCTGTGTCTGTTGCTGTGTAAAAAGTTCTCCTGATTGTGCTCCTTTCACTCAGCATCAGATCTTATAAATCTTTTCAGGCCTCTCTGAAGTGTTCCTGTTCATCATTTCTTATGGCACAATAGTATTACATTACATTCATATGCCATATTTTATTCAACCATTCCCCAATTGATGGGCATCCCCTTGATTTCCAGTTTTTGGCCACCACAAAGAGTGCTGCTATAATTATTATTGGAAATGTTGGACCCTTTTCCATTTTTATGATCTCTTGGGGATACAATCTTAGAAGTGGTATTGCTGGGTCAAAGGGTATGCACATTTCTGGAGCCCTTTGGGCATATTTCCAAATTGTTCTCCAGAATGGTTGGATTAACTTACAGCTCCACCAACAAGGAATTAGTGTTCCAAATCTCCCACAACTTCTCTAACATTTATCATCTTCCTGTTATGCCATGTTAGTCAATCTATTAGGTGTAATGTGGTATCTCAGAGTTGTTTTGATCTACAACTCTCTAATCAATAAAGATTTAGAGCATTTTTCAAATGACTATAGATATCTTTAATTTCTTCCTCTGAAAACTGCTTATTCATATCCTTTGACCATTTATCAGTTGAGGAATTACTTGCATCCTTGTACATTTGACTCAGTTCTCTATATATTTTAGAAAGGAGAATTTTATCACAGATATTAGTTGCAAAAATTCTTTCCCACTTTTCTGTTTTCCTCCTACTCCTGGTTGCATTGGATTTGCTTTTGTAAAAACTTTTCATTTTAATGTCATCAAAATTACCCATTTTATACTTCATGATGCTTTTTATCTTCTGTTTAGTCAAAAATTCTTCCCTTCTCCCTAAATCTGATAAATACACTATTCCTTGCTCAACTTATTTGTTTATAGTACCAATCTTTATACCTAAATAATGTACTCATTTGAACTTTATTCTTGTGTACAATGTCAGGCATTGGTCTATGCCTAGTTTCCACCGTACTTTTATCCATTTTCCCCAGCAACTTTTGTCAAACAGTGAGTTCTTATCCCAGAAACAGGGGTCTTTGGGTTTATCAAACAGTAGATTGCTATATTCATTGCCTACTGTGTGTCTACCCTTCTGTTTCTTAGGCAGTACAAAGTGGTTTTGATAATTGCTGCTTTATAATACAATTTGAGATCTAGTAGGGATAGGCCACCTTCCATAGCATTTCCTTTCATTAGTTCCCTTGCTATTCTGGACCTTTTGTTCTTCCAGATGAATTTTGATATTACTTTTTCCTGCTCTAGAAAACAATCATCAGATAGACTGATTTGCATGGTACTACATAAGTAAATTAGTTTAGGTAGAATTGTCATTTTTATTATACTGACTTGCCCTACCCACAAGCAAATAATGTTCTTGTACTTATTTTGATCTGGTTTTATTTGTGTGAAAAGTGTCTTGTAATTGTGTTCATATAGTCCCTGGATTTGTTATGGCAGGAAGACTCCCAAATATTTTATAGTGTCTACCTTAGCTTTTAATGGGATTTCTCTTTCTAGTTCTTGCTGTTGGGGTTGTCAGTAATACATAGAAATGCACAAGATTTGTGTGGGTTTATTTTGTAACCTACAACTTTGCCAAAGTTGTTTATTATTTCAAATAGTTTTTTACTTGAATCTCTGGGATTCTTTAAGTATATCATGATATCATCAGCAAAGAGAAATAACTTAGTTTCTTCTTTGCCTATTCTTATTCCTTCAATTTCTTTATCTTCTTTAATTGCAACAGCTAACATTTCTACTATCATATTGAGTAACAGTGGTGATAATGGACATCCTTGCTTCACCCCTGGTCTTATTGGAAATGCACCTAGCTTATCTCCATTGAATATAATGCTTGCTGAAGATTTTAGGTAGATAGTGCTTAATGGAAAGTTCCCTTTATTCCAATACTCTCCAGGGTTTTTAACAGGAATGGGTGTTGTATGTTGTCAAAAGCTTTTTCTGCATCTATTGAGATAATCATCTGGTTTCTGTTAGGATTGTTGTTGATGTGATCGATAATGTTAATTGTTTTCCTAATATTGAATCAACCCTGCATTCTTGCTATGAATCCTACCTGACCATAATGCATTATTCTCGTGATTAGTTGCTGTATTCGTTTTGCTAAAATCTTATTTAAAATTTTTCATCTTTAGTGATTTAAAAAATTGGTCTATAATTTTCTTTCTCTGTTTTATCTCTTCCTGGGTTAGGTATTAGAACCATATTTGTGTTATAAAAAGAATTTGGGAGGACTCATTCCCCAATTTTCCCAAGTAGTCTTTATAGTATTGGAATTAATTGTCCTTTAAATGTTTGATATAATTCACTTGTAAATTCCAGCCCTTGAGATATTTTCCTAGGGAGTCCAATTATGGCTTGTTCAACTTCTTTTTTTGAGATGGTATTGTTTAAGTACTCACGTTTCTCTTCTGTCAATCTGGGCAGCTTAAAGTTTTTGAAATAATCATCCATTGCATTTAGATTGTTGGGCAAGTTGGACAAAGTAATTTCTAATTATTGTTTTAATTTCTTCCACATTGGAGTTGAGTTCATCCCTTTCATTATTGATATTAGTAATTTGATTTTCTTCTTTCTTTTTTTTTTTAAATCAAATTGACCAAAGGTCTATCAGTTTTATTGGGTTTTTTTCGTAAAACCAACTCTTAGTTTTATTTATGAATTCAATAGTTTTCTTAATTTCAATTTACTAATCACTCCTTTTGTTTTTATTATTTATAACTCGGTATTTACTTGGGGATTTTCAATTTGTTCTTTTTTGAGGTTTTGCAGCTGCATGCCCAATTTATCGATCTCCTCTTTCTCTATTTTATTCATGTAGGCATTCAGAGATATAAAGCTTCCTCTAAGAACTGCTTTTGCAGTATCTCATAAGATTTGTTAGGTTGTCTCTTAATTGTTATTCTCTTGAATTAAGTTGTTGATTGTTTCTATGATTTATTGTTTAACCCATTCCTTCTTTATGATTAGATTATCTAGTTTCCAATTAATTTTTGGTCTGCTTTTCCATGGCCTTTTATTACTTATGATTTTTATTGTCATGATATGAGAAGGATGTGTTGACTATCTCTTCCTTTATGCACTGGATTGTGAGGTTTTTATGACCTAATTCATGGTTAATTTTTGTGTATATGCCATGGACCACTGAAAAAAAGATATAGTCTTTTCTATCCCCATTCAATTTTCTCCAGAGACCTATCATATCTACCTTATCCAGAGTTTTATTCACCTCCTTAATTTCTTTCTTGTTTATTTTAAGATTAGATTTATCAAGTTCAGAGAGGGGGAGTTTGATGTCCCCCATCAGTATGGTTTTGCTATTTATTTCTTCCTGTAACTCCCTTAACTTCCTCTAAGAATTTTGATGCTATCTTGCTTGGTGCATGTATGTTTAGTAATAATATTATTTCATTTTCTATAGTGCATTTTAGCAGGATTTAGTTTCCTTTCTTATCTCTTTTGATGAGATCTATTTCTGCTTTTGCTTTGTCTGAAATTAGGATTGCTACCCCTGCTTGTCTTACATCAACTGAAGCACAGTATATTCTGATCCAGCCTTTTACCTTTACCTTGTCTCTATCCCTCTGTTTCAAATGTGTTTCCTGTAAACTACATATTGTTGGACTATGGCTTTAAATCCATTCTGCTACCCATCTCCATTTTATGGGAGAATTCATCCCATTTACCTTCACAATTATGATTACTCACTGTCTTTTCCCCTCCATCCTCTTTCCCACTCTTAATGCTTTTAGTTCTCACTTCCCTTCCACAATGGAGTTTTAATGTTGGACCACCACCTCCTGCAGTATTCCCTTCTTTCTTTCAGCCCCCCTCCATTTTATGGCCCTTTGCCCTTACTACTTCTTCCCCCTTTTAACTTGCCTTCTCCTTTCTTTCCCCCTACCCCTCCTACTGCCTGTAGAGCTAGTTAGATTTATATACTTAATTAAGTTTGCTGTTCCTTCCTTGAAGCAAATCAGATGAGAGTACTCCTCAAACAGTGTTCATCTCCCTCTTTCCTTCTGCTTCAATACAATCTTCTACTTCTTCCTGTGATGTAATTTGCCATTTTCTGCTTCCTCCTTTTCACATCTCCTGTTACAATCCCTTCACATGCGTAAATCTCATTTTTATCATCATATAATTTAGTTTATATCTATACCCTCTATCTCTGTGTATCCTTTTTTTATTTCGTAGTAGATATTCAATTCTCAAGTTTAACAAGTTTCATCGTCCCTTGTAGGGAGGAAAACAGTTTGCCCAAATTGAGTAACAAGTTTTCTTTTCCCCTGTTTACCTTTTTATGGATCTCTTGAGATCTGCATTTGAAGATCAAATTTTCTATTGAGTTCTGATCTTTTGATCAGAAAGGTCTGGAAATCTTATGTCATTGAGTGTCTATCTCCTTGCCTGAAATATTGTGCTGAACTTTGCTGGGTAATTGGTACTTGGTTGTAGTCCCAGCTCCTTTACCTTGTAGAATTTCATATGCCAATTTTTTCAGTCTTTTAATGTAGAAGCTAATGTAGAAGCCTGTGTAATCCTGACTGTAGCTCCTCGATATTGAATGGTTTCTTTCTAGCTGCCTATAGTATTTTCTCTTTCAATTGATAGTTCTGTAATTTGACAACAATATTTCTTGGTGTTTTAGTTTGGGATCCCTTTTGGGAGGTAAATGGTGGATTCTTTTAGTGACTATTTAGCCCTCTAGATCTAGCACTTCTGGGCAGTTTCCCTTGATGATTTCTTGGAATATATTATGCATGCTCTTTTTCTCATCATAGCTTTCTGGTAAGCCAGTAATACTTAGATTTTCTCTCCTGGATCTATTTTTCCGGTCAGTTGTTTTTCTAATTAGATATTTTACATTTTCTTCTATCTTTTCATACTTTAGATTTTGTTAGATGGATTCTTCATGTCTCAAAGAGTCAAGCTTCTATTTATCCAATTCTAATTTTCATCATATTGCTCTCTTCAGGTAACTTTTGCATCTCCTTTTCCATCTGTCCAATTAAGGAATTATTTTCTCCAGTTGTTTTTTGTACTCCTTTTTCCATTTTTCTAATTTTCCTAGTTAGGTTTTGTGCTTCCTTTTCCATTTGTTCAATTTTACTTTTTAAAGAGCTCTTCTCTTCAGTGAGTTCTTTTTTGGTACTTTTAAAATCATTGGCCATTTTTTTCTTCTATTTCCTTCTTTATCTGTTCCAGTAGTGCTCTTTGTGAAATGTGAGCAGTTCATAGTCCCTTCTGAAGTTTCAGATTGGAGTACAGTCTCAATACTGACTCAATACTGACCTCTTTGTGTTTTGGTCCTTGTCCCCATAGAAAGATTCTATGGTCTTTTCCTTCCTCCTTTGTTTCTTGCTCATGATGGTGAGGCTTCATGTGTTTTGACCTCTGGTTCTTTTAGCTAGACTTTAAAGAGACTGGTGTTGGCCAAGCTGGTGTGAGAAAACAAAGGTTAATTCTGTTTGTGTTTCCATGAATTAACCCTGGAGCTAGCTTGTTAAGTATAGGGAAGGGGTGATCTGGTCTTGGGACATCTCCTCAGCTGAGCTAGAGTACAGGCAAGTTCAGTGAGTGATGATCCCAGCTGCTCTATTGTCTTCGTTTCTCCTGGAGCACTGAAGCAGGCCTGGGCTCCAACCCTTGGAGCTCCTGTCCTCCTGGTTGGCTGAGGTGGGGCTATCTTGGATAGCTCTAGTTCTCTGCTATAGTAAGAGAAATACTCTTTAGTGATTTTCCCAGGCTCAGGTGCTGCATGAGTGTTTGCCCCTTCTTCTGATCCCACTGATCCAGGATTTTTCTGGAGAAATATTTTATGGTTCTTTCAAGGTGAGCAAGGGGAGGGGGAGAGAGAATTTGCTGATCACTCCATCATTTTGGCTCCCAGATGTTCAAGTAGGTGACTTGCAGTCATTTAATCTGTGGGCCGAAAGTGTCAGGCACAGTTGCTACAGATACCTGGGCCTCTTTCCACAGTTGTCACTCCCTCGGCCCAGCTTGACTCTTGACCTAAGCTGCTATCCCATGGTGCTGCTGCTGCCTCAGACCACCTCAAGGCTTTCCTGCTTTGCCCTGCCATGGCAGAATCATGCTGTTCTGTGCACTGTATGCTCCTCCACCCCTATGGAACAGATCCTTTCCATTGACCTTCCAGTCTCTCCTGGGCTGTGAATCTGCAACAGTCTGTCTTGTATTGGATTGTGCACCTCCAAAACTTGGTCAGTTCCTCTTCTTACAGGTATTTGAGGGAGTTGGTCTAAGAGCTTAGGTGAGTAGTTGATCCCACTCCACCATCTTGGCTCTGCCCCCCAGTTTATAATTATCTTAAAGTTTGTCTTGCTTGTATCACCTCTCCCCATACTCCAGAGTAGGATGTGTACTTCCAAAACTATTTCGTTCCCCCATTTCTCAGAGGTATGACTAAGGAATAAAAAGATATTGTATATTTAACATAGGTTCCAGAATTGTTCCATGTACAGATGGGGTCTTTTTTACCACCTAGGTAATTAATATCATTATTTCCTCCTGGCTTGTATTCCAAGATACATCTTCTGAACCTGGTACATCTCCTAAAGAGATAGTTCTATTAACATTGTGTACACATAAGATCTAAATTAGTTCATGTTGTACATGGTACTCAAGGTGCTCTTTCTTTAGTATGTGTGAAAGGATCAGCTTACTAGAATTTTTTTTTCAACTATATACCTTTTTCTAGGGAAAGGAGCTATCCTGTATTTTTCCCTTGTCTTCATAGGTCACAAGTATAAAAATTATATATATATATATATAATATATATTTATATATAATGTATGTAGAAGTGTGTGTGTGTGTGTGTGTGTGTGTATTCATCCTTCATTGCCAAAGAAGACCATGCCATCAGAGAAATAATGACATGACTTTCATTTGGCTTTGTTTTGAGTGATGAAGTCTGTGCAGATCACCAGCCTCATTTCTCCTCCACAGCCATCTGAATCCAGTGACCAGATATTCGTCAGCATGACTGGAGATGACCCAGGAAAAGGCACTTGGAGTTAACTGACTTGCCCAAGCTCACACGGCTAGTGAGTGTCAAATGTCTGAGGTGAGATTTGTACTCAGGTCCTCCTGACTCCTCCACTGGTGCTCTATTCACTTCACCACCTAGCTGCCCTTACATAGGAGTGTTTATCCAGTGAAGAAGGATTTCAACTGCAGAGTGTAAGTGGATTTAATCCACTCTGTTTCCAGTCTCTTGATAAATTCAATTTTTGTTGTGGCCCATTATTTTAGAAACTTTTCTCGATTGATTTAGTGAATGTACTATGTAGTTTGTTCAAACGGATGTTCTAAATGTTGTAGGAATTGTTGGATATATATTCTTGCTGGAAGATTTTTAATTCAACAATATATTCCAATAGCTACATGGTGCCAGTCTAAGTTATACACTGAAAATTTATCTGAATGTAAATATATATCTTTCTTTGCTATACCTTCTGATCATGATCCATTTTATTGATTTCATAACATCAAGTCATAAATATGCAGATGTCAGGTTGACTGTATCCTGGATGGCATGTAGCAGGAATGCTTTTGACTATAGAAAAGTAAGCCTAATTCATGGAATCATGGGATGGTAGGTTGAGATGGGGAGCAAAGTTATATGAATGATAATCAAAGAGCCATTAGCAATATGGTAACTTTAGTTATTTCTCCATTCTCATTGGAGAGCAGAAGAACCTCTACTATCCAATGTCAGTGGGAATACATTAAACATTTGGTAGGAGAGGCAAGGAAGATTCCTTCTTGGAAGGAAATCATTTCTGCTGAAGTATCCTTGAACTCTAAAGGTAGATGAACATAATGATTTTCTTTTAACATGGAGAGAATCTTGAGGAGGGTTAAGAAACAAGGGGAAACACATGGATGAATTTATTCCTATAAACAGATAACACAAGGGAGTCAAGAAATTATCTAGAGGAGCAAGGGGTCAACAAGTTCTTTGCTTAAGACAGTGAAACAGCAGATTTTGTCTCAATCTAAGGAGTCCATTAAGTGTAGTTTTTGGAAATTTTTAATTTTAGATCTCTTGTGGTTTGAGTTTTATGTCACTAGAGTGTGCCCATAGTGTTCCTCCTTCAAACTTTATCATTTTCTAGATTATGAGAAAGATCTGAAATAGTCATTTCCACCAAGGCACTAAAGAGAATTTTCAGTGGTAGACATTGATATAGACCAGATATCTAGGGTGAATGTTTTGGCAAGACTTTCTTTGAACTTTCCCAGATGTCCTGATTTTTGCTACATAATCTATAGTACATCTAGGTTAAAGAAAATAAACTTGCTAAGATAATAAAGTTGCCAAGTCAAATTGTTTTCTGTATTCTTTTTCTAGTGGGGTTCACGTGCCTTTAGTCGTTGGTCTGCCAAACACTATCTCAGAGCATGATAGCTTATGTTTCCAGTTTGGGGAATTTCACAGCTGTACAAGGACTATAACTTAAGATAATCAGTCTTTTAGTCCTACATTGCTACGCAATTTCCTACCTTACATTCAATATCTGTTCTTTTCTATTTGAGAGATAGAGGATGATAGCATGTGGTATGAAAATTTAAGAGAAAATCCCAGAGGTCTGGCTGATTTATTATTAAAAACAGACATAAAAAGTATACCTTGGTTCAATTCTAGCTTATTTGGGATTTCAAAGGGCAGAATAAACTTAGAAATTAATTACATAACAATTGCTAAAGGATTAGCAGTTCTGGTATTCTTTAGTAAGTGTATTCTACCCACCTGCTAAAAAATTATTGTAGCCAAGCAGTATTTGCTTCCAAAGGATTGAGGTAGTTTAAAAAATCAGCATGGACAGCCTTTTTAAAATAGGCAAATTTGGTTGGGATAGACACCGAATGGAAATATTTTCTCCTGTGGCCACTGTGAAACTCTCTGCAAATTATACACTGCTGTAAATAAAAGTGTAAATTTTGTGAATGCTCAGGAAAAAGCAAAAAGTCAAGAACATTCTTTCTATAATATTGCTGTTATATTCCTTCTCCTTCTACACACATGTGGTGCATTTGCTGAGACACAATTTCAAGCTAATTGGGAAGAAGCTTAGAAGCTACAGAAAGATTATTCAGTCACCACACAGCCAAAGTGAGTGGTCCAAAATATTGCTCCTGTCTCAGTGCTGAGGAGAAAATATCATATCTGTTAATGAAAGGACTAAGAACACAGCAGTGATGGGGAAAGGGGATAGTATTTCTGCAACAATAGTGACTTTCATAACTTGTCTGTTAGGGAAGATCAAAAGCATTTGTATGAGTAGGGAAATTGATTATGGTGATAGATGAAGGATATTGAATGCCTCTGGTTGGGTGGAAATGAGGTAATTTTGGGAAATTTGCAAGCAAAATCAATTCAGATTCTTGATTCTTCCAAATTTACTGACCATAGGACACACCAAAAGCATAACAAGAGACAGTATAGATGTTCGCTGAAATCCCTGAGGTTAAATGGCATGTGTGGGTTAGAGAAATGAGTTCAACTGCCTGAGCAAAGTAGTGACCTGGTATGACAATACCAGGGATGATATTGGGGATCGTATAAGGGGATGACAATATCATAGAATGTGGCCACACTTCCATCTGGGGCTTACTTACGGGATCCTTCACAGAAAAGAACTAAGTTAAGGTTAGATAGGACAATTTCAGATAAGTGTTCATGTAGATCCATGGATAACTATAAAAATTAGAAACAATCATGGAGTAAGACTGTCCCTCATAGGGGAGGGCTGGGGAGGTTACTTGATTAAGAGTCTTTCAGCAAGAGAGATTGATGGAATGCTTAACAAGAAGGGCTTATTTGTAGATATGTCTTTGGTTTGAAAGATGCAATATACATTGAACCTGTAAAGAGAAGGAAAGGATGGTGGAGTGTCAGTGTCACAGAGGTAGATTTGTCTACCATAAGAATAGCTCTAGTTACTGCTTATAAGCAAGGTAGAAGTGTTTTCACTACAGGACCAAGTTGTCAACAGAAATAGACATATTGGAAAAAGTAGTTCCAGTGGGGAGATGGATATGGAGTTTAAATTTTCCTTCAATATTTAGGAAAATAAAGATAATTTATAGTACCTGTGTGGAATGTGAGCTCAGGTAATTTGATGATACCTGAATTCAAAGATAAACATGGTTGGTAGTTTGGGTCCAAGGGAATAAAAAAACAACAAATATATAATGAAGACTCACAACCAGATTGAAGAAGATAGAATGGATGCATGCAAGGTATCAGGGTTAGGAAAAACAGTGTGGTCAGGAATTAAAAGGAGCAGATTACATAGAAATCTTGAACAATGTGGTATATGGGGTTCTATCTTGGTCAAATTTACATTCTTTCTTGGGGAAGAAGAAGCTGGTAATGCAAGGTGAAGGGCTATAGCACAAAAATATTTTGTTCAATAAGGAATGCAATAAAATGAATGAACCCTCCATAAACACCTTGAGATAGAAGATATTGAGAGAATGAAAAGGCTTTGTAATAGATCTGAATAGTAGAAATACTGGAAAGCAGGCTAACTTCCTCTCAAGGAAGAGAAGCTCTATACAGACTCAGAGGGTGAAGTTTCAGACTGGGTGTGGGGTCTTTCTCAGTTAACAGGTCCTCACTGAACCTAATTTGAATTGAAGAACAGCACCCTGGAGGTGTTCCATATTTATTCCTAGAGGCAAGTATTTTGGGGCATATAATTTGCTAAACAAATCCTTTCCTCTTAAATTTATGGATGTAGAGAAGGATATTAGGAAGGAATGTTTATCAGAGAGGGATCAAATGGAAAAAAGGAGTTGGTCAAGACAAGTCATGTGGAATTGGGTTGTCAGTCCCTATAGAATGCACAACCACATTAGAATAGGGAAAATTGACTTTACTGTCATTGACAGTAGAGAAGGCAGTCCCAGTATCAACAATAAAATACAGTTGCTGTTTCCAGTTGCAAATTGGATGTTAGCTTTTGTGGTCCCAATAACAGCAAGCTGAGACCACCATGAGGAAGTTGTCTAATAGGCTGTGACACTAAGAGTTATAGAAAGCTTGATTGTCCCCCTTGGATGGCTTATGGGCTTGATTTCTAAGGTGCTGTCAGCTCTCATTTCTATAATGGTTTGCATTTTTACAATAGTGACAATGTCTAGGCAGTTTGGAGCTGTTGAAGGAGTCTCTTTTTCCTGTTCAGTGTCTACAATAGACTCAGTGCTATACTTATTTTGGAAAATTGCAATTTGTAGGGCAAAGAGAATATTTGTAAGTCTCTTCTTTTGCTTTCCCTGAAGGGGCACTTTCTTTCATTCAAGATCTGGAGCAAGCTCAGTGGTGCACTTATTTTGTAGGTCTGCAATTTGTAGGGCTGAGAGAATGCTTTTAAATTCCTTCTTTTTCTTAGCCTCTTATTGAACATTCTTATACAACTGAGGGGCTGCTTCTATTATTTGGTTCAATGTGTGACCCTTCCACATGGTTACTAAATATTTTTATGATAGTTTTGATGTAGTAGAGTAGACTTCCTATTAGAATGGATATCATTAGGGACCTATTCTCTTCAGACTCTGGATTTTAGTAGAGTGTTTAAGGAGATAAAAAAAAAATTAGCAAGTGCTTTTTCACATTCCCTTTCCAACTGTTTACATCATTCCACCTTAGATCAGTCAGTTTGGGGAGGGTAAACCTTCAGGATGGCAGCTAGTATTTCTGATACATAGGCCTCTATGTAATTGTGTTGTTTCAGTTGTCAGTGGGCCTGGAAAGGTTTCAAACTACCATTTCCTGAATGCTGGGGTCTCAGACCCCCTTACTTATCAGTACCTCACTTATCAGATTAAGATAGATTATTCATGTGGTAGCAAGATAATCCACAAGAGTTCAATTACCTATGAGTCAGATTATAAATTGTTTAGAGTTGATTGAGTCCATTCCTGACCTTATTTGGATCTCAGACATGGCAGGTAACATATTTTTATGATTAATAATATTACTCACCATCTAGAGAACATGTACCCTTTCCAGTTTCCCTTGGAGGATCCTGGAAAGATATGTATAGGGAATAAGATAGCTTGGGTTTCTTTGCCATAGCAATTTTCTCTGAAACAAGCAGGAGAATAATCAAGAATCCATTTCTTCTTCTCCCAAGCTTTTTTTAGGGTAAGAAGATACTCTTTTGTCAGTCAATTTTCTACTTTTTTCTACTTTTCTAGTCTTCTTACATCATACTCCCCAACATGTGGTCTTTGATTTAGTGACACTAAACATCCTGACTGTTCCATGAACAATACACTCTTATCTCTTGGTTGTGGACATTTTCTCTGGCTGTTCCTCATGCCTGGAATGTTCTTCCTTCTCCACTTCAACTACAGATCCTCCTAGATTCCTTTAAGTCCTAACTAAAATCCTGTCTTCTACAAGAAGACTTCTTTAACCCCTCTTAATTCTAGTGCTTTCCTTCTTTTATTTCCAATTTAATAATTTGCTTTGTGTATATTTGTTTGCATGTTGTCTCTTGCTCATTAGATTTTAAGCTCCTTGAGGATAGGGACTGTCTTTTGCCTCTTTTTTTATCCCCAGAGCTTAGCACATTATTTGGCACATAGTAGGTGCTTAATAAAATTTTAATTGAATAAATGGATGAATGTTCATAAACTTAGACTGTCATTTAGGATAAGTTCCCAAATTATCCCGAAAGACACACACACATGCACACACACACACACACACACACGCACACACACACACACCCCAAGAGATAGACATTCAGTGAAAGACAGAGTCAGAGACACACATACAGTTAGAAAGACAGAGACAGACAGAAAGCCAGACAGACAGAGAGAGAGAGAGAGAGAGAGAGAGAGAGAGAGAGAGAGAGAGAGAGAGAGAGAGTTTGGGAAGAAGGGACATTAAGGTAAAGAGAGAGAACATATGAAGAATAAGTGGTGGTGAGAATGCCAGGGGAACTGATCCAATTGTGGTCCAGATGTCCAAACTGTCCTTGGGAGGAAGAGAAAGAGGAATTTGGGGAAAAGAAGAGAATATAAGTGTGATTCAGAAGGGACAAGTGGGGCAGAATTAAACAAGCATTTCTGAGAAAGCTAAAAATTATTAGTTCATTTTAAGATAGAAATTTCTTGGTCTTTTTTGCTCTAATTTCACATTTTTTCAGCCCTTTTGTTAGGGACTTCTAATTAGCAGTAATGTTTTACTCTGTTTTAAAATGTATCTGATCTTTCAAAAAACAAACAAACAATAATTTGTTTGTTTTGGGTAGTAGTTTTCTAAACAGAACTATAAATAGGTTAATTTATCTAAGTCAAACGAATTGTCATTAGACCATTGCTGTGAAACATAGAACATCAATGGCACAGGAAGATAGAGCAATTTATACATAATCTTGCAGGTAGCAATCCAGGCTGGTTATAAATTTTTAGCATTTGTGACAATGGAGTCCCCGAAATGAGAATATTCTGTTCACAACACATGGACAATTTTATATGTAGAAAAGATAAACAGAGTAGTTTCTCTCAGGGAAAATTATTATCTTTTGGGAGATTCTCTTCTCAGAACTTTCCCAGGTACCCAGACATTCATTCTTACACAGACCAGACTGACCACTCTTAGTTTCTAAAGCAATTAAGTAGTAACCCAGGCAAGTCCAGGACTAAGAGTGAACAGAGAAAAAACTTCTGTATTCACTATTTTCCTCTTTTTATTACAGTTTTATAGTGTCTCAAACAATTGAGATTACTAGAGGAAAAACCACTCATCCTTTTCAGAAATCAACACAAGGAGACCCAGGGAAGTATGGAAGGAATACAACAAACCTTACCTTTGTGATATAACCTGTAGCTCTAGATCTCAGATAGGTCCTAGAGACCATCTAATCCAACCTTCTGATTTTACAGGTGAAGAAATTGAGACCCACAACGACTGTGAGCCTGGCTTGAATACAGTTATCATGTCTGTCTGAAGTCAAATTTGTGTGTGTGTGTGTGTGTGTGTGTGTGTGAAACATCCAAACTTCCTCTAGTTGACCTCCATATGTCATGAACTGAAGGCTCTTTTGCCTGTTTACTTCAGGCAATTGATCTTTCACCTGTGTCCTAAAAAATGAGGTGTTGATAGTTCTTAGTATATCCTTTTTATTTATTTTCAATTGTGGAAAAATTGTGTGCATATTTCCTTCAAACAATTGCTTACATTCTCATAATTTGTTCATACAAAGAAGAATGATAATAGTAATAATAATAGGTAGTTCTGATATAACATTTTAATGTTTAGAAAGTGCTTCAAATATATTCTCATTTGATCCTCACAATAGCACTGTGAGGAAGATACTATTGTTGTCTTGATTTAAGAGATGAGAAAACTGAGACTGAGTAAGCATAAATGACTTGCTCAGGACCATACAGCTACTAAGTCTAAGGCACAATTGGAATTCAGTCTTCATAACTCCAAGTTGGTGGTCTGTTCACAGAAAAAGCTAGCTGCTAACTGTCTTACCAGTGTGTGTAGGTGTGTGTGCATGTGTGAGAGAGAGGGAAATGGATTCTTCCAACTGCTTAGGACAGTTGTACATTAAGGAAAATATGTTAATATATATTTAAAAATCAGCTAGGTAAATAAAAATGTGTAGGCCTACTGGGACTTCTGTGAATAAAAGTGTATAATCTCAAATAATTGATGTGTCCTCCCCAGATTATAGTTTCTCTCTTATATAGTAGATGGTCTCAGGGAGTTGCTATGGCATAAAACTTATTTGCCCTGAGGCTGATCTGGTGTTGAGTATTTTATAAGTCTGAGAAATAATTTAAAAGGCTGCAAATTGCCTATGTGTAGATATCATAAAATATAAAGTGATGTGAGAGCCAATGGGGTATATAGAAAGTTGGCCTTGAAACTAGGAAGACCTCTGGTTCAAGTTCTTCTTCTGACACATATACTGTCTGAGTGACCCTGGACAGATCGCTTACCCTCTCAGTGCCCTAAGCAACCATCTAAGATGATAAATTTAAGAGAATTTGCTGATCTGCTTTGGCAGAGGAGTTTTACACATTTAACTTTTTCCATGAAATCACATTTCTGGTCTCTGTCATTATTTATATGCCTACTCTTGTTCCTGTCTCTATCCCTACACAATTTTATAACATTTAGAAAGAATAAAAGTAGTTTAAGCAGAAAATTAAAGATTAGTAAGAAATTTAAAAGAATGGTACAACATTTTAAAAGAAATTTAAATGGATTGAGCAAGGGAGTTCCTTGATCAATTTAGGGAGCTTTGTGTGGGACCCTTAATTGCAGATCTATAGAGAAGATATGAGCATACCTTTTGGTACCTCCTGACAGAAGGGCTTGAGTAACTAGGGTTGTCCCTCTCAAAGAATTGATTGCCTTGGACTCAGGTGGATATACACTAGTCATAAGACTTGAAAGCTTTAAATTCTTTTTATATTTTTTTCTCTTTCTGTCTATTATACATAGCAAACCTGAAAGCACAGGTCTTCATGGTAGCTTTGAAGTGGCACATAGAAGAGCCTAACCATAGGCTCTAGACAATATCATTCTCAATCTCACCTGTCATAATGAGAGAAGAGGATTTCTTAGATAGTATCATGGTTTTCTAACTAAAGAAATGGGACTTTCCAGTAAAGATTATATTATACACAAGCCACGTTCAAGAAGTTTGGAAATTGCCCTTCTAACCAGAGAAGCATTTTGATATAGAAACAAACAAATAAACAAGTAATTTCTGATGTTAAGCAAAAAGCAGGAAAGCAAGGCATCACACTTCCCAATATGGAGGAGCAAAGAATCTAGTCTTTGAATTCTGCTATTAAAGTGAGTTATTTGAACAGTGGCAGTCCCCTAGGAAGCAGTATGGTGATGCAGCAATTACAAATGTGTTTCACTTCTAGTAGGAGTCTAAACCATAGGATGGTACTAATTTTTTGGAGTGGGAGAGAAGGAGTGTGAAATCCAGGATAGGTTATTTGCTGTCTTGTGGTCAGGAGAGCTTATTAAAATGTAAGGACTTTGCTGTGTTGCCAATTTCAAGTTCAATTCCCTTCTAAGAGGGCTATAGAGTGGCCCTACAAGTCTGGGGACAGTGGGTAGGACCCTGTGGTAAAGTGGGCCTAACTGAAGAAGGAAGAGAATTACAATGATCATGGGCTATTGAGATTCCCTTTGTTTATTTTCTACAGTTGCTTATGGTCCTTTGTCTAGATGTAATTTCTAGAATATGGAATAAAAGTTGTCATATATTTCAGATGCTGTTTTAGGATCTGGAGACCATGGAACCCACATTTATGGAACTGTATATTGAGAGGAAAAAGCTTAACTGAACTCAAAATGAGCCAAAAATGTGTTGATTTTTGGATCATCTCCAAGATCAAACTTGGTTCCCCCAAGAGCCCAGATTTGGGATTTCTAAGCCAGTTACAAAAATTATGTAAATGTATTTTGTATCTACTCCTCAGATGTTCATTTCTCCCCCAAAAGTACTAAAAATTATATTATTTGATTTTTTCTTTTATTTAATATCATTACTAAATTTTATTTTAATTTACTTCTCATTAATTTTTATATGGAACATTATTATTCCATGTATAACAAGCAATTTTAGAAAATGCTTTTGTGCCTCAGGTTTTCCAATTAGTTAAAAATAAATCTAAAAAATATCAACTGTCCTTCACTTAATACATGGTATTTTGGAGAAGTTTGTATGCCAAAGAATGAATAGACTCAATTACTATTTATAAGAACTAACAATGAGTAGTATTGTTCTTTCTTTTCCAAAAGCAAACATACACTGTTCTTTTTCTTTGTACTGGATGTGATGAAGGGAACTTATCATTTGCTGTAATAGAGTATGTAACTTCTTTCTGAAGGACTTGGGTTTTGTTGATGTAATATAATGTTTCTTTTAATACGTCTCTGTTTATATTAATTAATCAATAAACATTTATTAAGTGCCTACTATATGCCAGGGACTCTTTTAAGTTATGGGAACAAAAAAGTGTTGTTACTCTCAAGAAAAGCTCAGTATTATTTGAGGGAGACAACACACAAACAAATATTTATAGCAACCTATATGAAAAATAAATAGGAAATACCTAACAGAGGGAAGGCATAGGAATTAACGTTTTTAGATGAGGGGTCAGTAAGCATAGTGGGGGAGGGAGAGTATATTAGATAAGGGGGATGGTTAGAGGAAATGCTTGGAGCCAAGAGAAGTTGACTCTGGTTTGTGGAACAGCATGAAGGTCAATGTCACTGGATTAAAGATTATATGGTGAGGAGTAAGGTGTAAGAAAAATAGAAAAATGAAATGAGTCTAAAGTTATGAAGGGCTTTGAATACCAAACAGAACATTTTATGTTCAGTCACAGAGGGGTATTAAGGAGTCATGGAGTTTATTGAGAAGGAGGATCACATGATCAGACCTGTGCTTTAGGAAAATCACTTTGGTGACTGACTGGAGCCTGATTTGGAAGGGGGAGAGACTTTAGGCAGATCGACTCACTAGCAGATTATTGCAGAAATCTAGGCATGACATGATGAGAACCTGTACTAGAATGGTAGCAGTTTCAGAGGAGAGAACTAGTCATATTTGAGAGATATCGAAAAGGTGAAATCAACAGGTCTTGCTAACAGCTTAGATAAAGAGGATGAGAGATAGGGAGGAACCTAGAATGATGTCTAGGTTGTGAGTCCAAGGGATGCAAGGATATTGGTATCTGAAATAACAGGAAAGTTAAGAGACAGTCAGGGTTTAAGGGGAAAGCCAATGAGTTTCATTTTGAACATGTTCAGTTTAATATGTCTACTGGACATTCAGTTGGAGGTACAAGATTGGAGATTAGTAGAGCTGTTGGGGCAGGATAGGTAGAGTTAAGAATCAGCAGCATAGAGATAATAATTTAATCCCTAGTTGCTGATGAGATTACCAAGTGAAGTAGTATAGAGGGAGAACAGAAGAAGGGGCAGAACTCAGAGAAACCTGTGCTTACAAGGTATGATCTGGATGAGAATCCAGCAAAAGAGATCGAGGAGCAATAGGACATGTAGGAGAAAGACCAGGAGAGTCTGGTGTCCTGAAAACCTAGAGATAAGAAAGTGATCAACAGTGTTAAAGGTTGAAGAGAGGTCAAAGAGAATGAATATTGAGAAAATGTTACTGAATTTGGCAATGAAGAGATAATTAGTAAATTTTGAGAGAACAGTTTCATTGGACTGATAAAGCTAGGTTATAAGAGACTATGAAGAGAGTGAAAGGACAAAAAGTGGAGATACTTGTTGTCCATGATCTTTTCAAGGAATTGAGATACAAAAGGCAGTAAGAGATACAGGCAATAGTTAGTGGAGATGGAAGGATCAAGTGAGAGTTTTTGTTTTGTTTTGTTTTCAAGATGGAGGAGTTAAGGAAATGGTTGATATCTGTAGGGAATGAGCCAATAGAGAGGAACAGATTAAAAATAAGGGAAAGAGTGGGAATGACAGAAGAGGCAGTCTGTTGGAGGAGATGGAGTGGAATTGAATCACTACAGGAGGTTAAAGGGGTTAGTATTGGGCTGGAAGAAAGTCACTTAATTATGTCTGACAGGGTTAAAGGAGATAGGGGCAAGAAGTATCTGAGATAGAAGATGAGGAAGAGGGGAGAATAGGGAGTTCACATCAAATTACATTACACAATAAATGAGGTAATGTTCTCAGTTGAGAGAGTGGGGGGAACAAGAGCCTTAGAAGGCTTGAGTAGGAATGAAAAGGTTTGGAAGAGCTGCTATAAAGAGTGAGATAGTGAGTTATGGAAGAACTGACTGGAAGTAGTAAGGGCCCAGTTGAGGCTGAGTTTGCAGTAGACCCAGTAAGAACAGTTGTGTGATTTTCCCCATCTTTGTTTAGTAGCACCAGTGTAAAAGTGAACAAGATAAATGGTAAGAGGGATCCAAGGCTTAGGTGAAAGATTGAGTGTATGATTGGAGGTTTTGATAAGGATCGAGAGTAAGATTATGTAAGGATAAGTAGAGGAAGACATAAAAAGTCAATACATTGATCATGCTTGCATAAAGGGATTTTAGAATTCTTAAACATGGAAGTGGTATATTTATGGGTGATGGCGAGATCGAGGGAATTACCACTTTTGTGTAGGGCCGAGATGAGGTGGAGGAGTAGTTCATGAAAGAAGAGTAGGCTGAGGAACTCAGTGGTTAGCATTTGAGAGAGAATCAGTTGAACTCCCCTAGTATGAGGGCAAGAAGTGAGGAGAAGAGCTGGCATCAAACTCATTGAGAAAGGAAGGGGAATATGTTGGGCTTCTGTAGAAACTACCATCAGATTTCGATTGGCTAGTAAATGAATAGCATGAACTTCAAAGGAAGAGAAGTTGCTGGGTGAATGAGGAAGGGGAGGACCTAGAGTTGGCAATGCACAGCAAGGAGTATTCTAACTCCTCTACTTGACCAGTGATCTGAGGAAAACGAGTGAAGGTACAGTCAGTGTCCAGGGAGACTGTGTCATCAGGGGAAAGTCAGGTTTCAGCAAGAGCTAGTAGATGAAAGCAGTAGTGGAAGAATAGATTGAATGGAAGAATTTAGGAGGGAGGAAAGTCTGTTGCTTTTGGGACAGACATTTCAGCTGGCACAGTGGAAGGGCTGGGTGAAATTAGGATGAAACTTTGAAATAAGAGGGTTGGGTAGGATGGAAATGAGGAATTAAGTGGTAGAGGGTTTGAGAGGGGTTTGGATGATGACCTACAGGAGTTCAGTCATTGGAATGTTAAGGGTATGACCAGGCATAAGAATATTTGTGGACAGCATCATTCTTATTCCCAAAGATAGGTGGAGATGGGACTAGAAGCAAGTGTAATATGAGGTGAGAGGCACATGAGAGGAAATGAGAGCAATGAGAATGAGAGGAAGTTTCATTTCAAAACTTATACCCAGCAGAAGTAGAAGGAGATGGAAAGCACAGAGTAACCATGTGGTCTGAAGTCTTCTCACCTGAGAAGGGTGAATATGAGAAGGCAGCAGAAAGAGATAGACTACTTAAGGTGGATGCAGTGTTTTGTTGCAGATAGAAGATTCCAGACCCAGATCCATGCAGTCTTATCTCAAAGAACTTGCTGTGCCTATAAGGAGATAAAGATAAAAGGTACTAGAGTTGTCATATGAAAAGATTTAGATCTGGAAGAGAAAAAAAAGTTATTTTTACAGAAAAAAGTTATCAACTATAAAAGGATGTAAGATTTATTTGCTGTTAAAGATGGACATTTTAGGTCTAAGAAGAATGGGGAAATAGCATTGGCTTCCTAAAAACTACCAATGTATGCATATATGAAAATAGCTTTTAATGGGATTAGAGCAGTCTATAATTGTTTTACAACTAAAAAAGGTAAAGACAATGAAATTTAAAAAAAAAAAGAAAACTATTTGGAGAAAGGCATGATTGAAGTTAAAAGGACTGCTTATTCCATCAAGGAAACTTGATCACTTTTTTACCTTTTTGTACCTCAGTAGATCATTGAGTACCAGGAGGCTCTTATCTAAGTGGCTGAAGAGACAGGAACCTGAGATGGGATCCTGATATAGGAGGTCGATGAGAATGAGAACCTATGTTGAAGACTAGTTATAGCAGGAAATGAAAAACCTTTGCTCTTGGAGTGGCAACAACTAGAAGTATTCAGATGACAGAAAACTGCACCAAATTGATTCTTGAATAGTGGAATAACTGATTTCATTGGCCAAAAATTTCAGTGAATTATTGCACTTCTGCACTGCCTAAGTGGGAATGAGCTTATGGCTCATAAGTACCTGCTGCTCTTTCTTCCACATTTGGTCTGAGAAAGTGAAGCAGAAGGACAGGCTTTACAACTGATGGGTACTATGGTGAGCTACCTAAAGTTTAAAGATTCATCCTGGCACATGAGCAACATGATGGCAGACTAAACATTTTCTCTGATGCCCACAACCTTTCAAATATCTATAAAGCAGAAATTAAATTCCAAAAACAAAGCAACTTCAGCTATTTCCATGGTCTACATCTTACCTAGACCTAGGGCTTCTTAAACTTTTTCCACTTGCCCACCTCCCTCCCCCTTTTCTGTTTGTTGACGCTGTGTGGCATGACGGCACGAGCAGCGCAAAGCATACAAACTTTGTATCCAGAACCAAGGTTGTAGTGAATTTGTGTAATGCACCTCAGGAAAGTACTGCTAGAAACACCTTGTATTCATTATCCTTTTGACTTCTAGTTAATTTTTCATCATGTATTCAGAAACTTTTTTGACAAATTTTTTGCAACCCCATACGGGATCACGACCCACAGCCTAAGAAGTGCTATGAAACAAGCAAAAAGGTTTTAAAAAATCCCTCAAAATTCAGGTCTCTGATTCTGTGCTTCCTCAGCAACCCCACCCCCACCCCCACTCATACTACTGGCAGCAAGGCTACTTTAGTAGACCCAAGGAAAGGAATTCAAAACCCACCCCCTGCATCCTGTTCTCCCCTTCCCTCCTCCCAGTGCCAGAGATCCTGGCTCCTTCCTACAAAACGTTTGTTTGGTATTTGATAACCAGTCTGACCAAGACCTTCAGGAGCAACATGCTCCCAGGGACTTCAACCTGGAAGCATTGGTGCCAGGAAAAGCAGTCTCTGAAGTGCCAGTGTTGAACCAGAGAACTGAGGAACAGGGGATGGGTCATCATGACAGGATACTTTGTCTGTAGGAAGCTATGCAGCACTACAGCATCCAATCTTAGAGCAAGAGCCCATCATCCCTGTTCTCATGACCCAAAATATCACTTGAGACAGAGACCTAGGCCGGTGAACCATGATACACTCATAGTGGAAGGAAGCTGAAACACTTTGAGATCTAATCCCCAAGGAAATTTTAATCAGAAGTGAGGGAGAAAGTGAGGGATACAGAAAATGTGGGGTGGGAATGAGGTGGTGAGGAAGGGATAATAAATATACCAAAGATTTCAGGAAGAAAAAAATGAAAAATCTGGAACAAAGATGAATAACAGATGAATCAACAGGAAAACTCAAGGACAACAGAAGGAAATATGGCCTTCAAATATAGTAAATGTGTTTGGGTATCTATGAATAAATACTACAAAAAAGATAAAGAAATAAATATAAGCCAATACATGATAAAACAGAGAACCCTGTGTAATCTGAGGTAAACATCTAACCACAATACATGTTTCCTGAGTGTTTCAAAAGAGAAATGAGAATTCTGAGTGCAGAATGTATGTCCTGTGCAACAAAAACAATAACCAGAAATGGAAAAACTTAAATCTGCAATGGCAAGCATCACCAAAGAAACAAAAGAGAGAACAATAGACTGGCAATGTAAACACATAGAGCTGAAGGGCTCCCTAGAAGAAGAGAAGCAAAAAAAAAAAAAAACATTTAAAAAAAAATGATCACTATGCAAGTTAAAATGTACTACACCATGTAGAAGCATCCCAAGGATCATAGGTCTCCCAGACGAACATGATACCACAAACAACAAGGAATCTTCAACTCTGTAATGAAAGAAATAATAGAAAACTAAACATAGAAAATGAAATTAAAAGTGAAATTCACATATCAGTTCCAGATGGGCAAAACAAAAACAAAACAAAAAAAAAAAAAACTAAGACCACAAACTCTAAGGCAACAGAGAGTGGTTAAATATAGCAATTCAATTTAGAAAAGAGTTCTGCAAGCCATCAGGGAAACAAAAAAAGACCTTTTATTTGAAAGAAAGTGTTAGAATAATGCAAACTATTACTGACTCACTAGAAAAGGGTAGAGAATGGAATAATGTGTTCAGAAGAGCAATAAAGCTTAAGATATAGGTATGGGTGACCTACCCTGCAAATCTGAACTTAACCAGGCAGCCATAAAAGATAGATATTCAACAATAAAAAAGAATCTAAAGAATTAGAGAGAAAACCAAAACTGAAGATATGATTTGCCACTCAAACATGCTCAAAAACAGAAATGTAGGAGGAGTGAATAAATGCAGACATTTAACAGCAATATCACGAAAATAGAGAACAATAAGAGACTACTTTCTAAGTATTCAGAAGGAGAAAGGAAAGGAGAAGGAAATCTGGTAGGGATACCATTGAAGAGGTAGACAGAGAGCATTATGTACAGAACATGGCAACACCCTGCTTACAGGTGAATGATTCTTTTGTAAAAAAAAATTACAACATGAGAGGGTATATAAAAGGAAAGCATAGAAGGAGGGAGGGAGAGAGAGACAGAGAGACAGAGACAGAGAGACAGAGACACAGAGACACAGAGAGAGATAGAGAAAGACAGAGAGAGACAGAGACAGAGAAACAGAGACAGAGACTGAGAGATAGATAGGAGTGAATGATATTCTGGTGTCAATTCAAGGGCTATCATTGAGAGCAAGATGATTTTTATGGTCTCAGAAAGAGAAGGCTTTATGAGGGAATGGGTGGGAAAGAGACAAGAAAAGAGGTAGAATGGAAGGAGGCCTTATATTAGAGCTTGTTCAGAGGTCCTACTGACAAATACCTCTATGGATGAAGAGACATGGATTAGGAAGGGAGATGAGGACTTTATCCTGCCTGAAATCTGGGGGATATGGTGCTTGAAAAGTCTACTAGGCCTGAGAAAGAAAGGGAGAGTTTGGAACCTCTGGAGGCAATTAGAACCTGGAGAAGTGGACACAGGTAGGAAATTTTCTGGAAAATGTAGGGGGGAAAGAAGGTGGACAAGAGAGGATATATATGTGTAAGTATATATATATATATATATATATATGTATGCATGTATGTATGTACACATGTGTATGTATACACATGTACATACACATACATATATGCATGCATACATACATATCTATCAGTGATGTGCTTCAGAGTCAGGAACCATGGAGCAGTCCTAGATGGTGCAGGGAATACAGCTTAGGGCTGGAAGTGAGGAAGTCCTGAGATCAAATCTAGCCTCAGACACTTACTAGCTGTGTGATTCTGGACATCACTTAGCACTTTACTTCTGTTTGCCTCAGTTTTCTCCTCTGTAAAATGGGAATAATAAGAGCACCTACTTCCCAAAATTGTTGTGAGGATCAAATAAGAAAATAATTATGAAATGCTTAATTGCCTGGCACATCGTATTTGCTATATAAATGTTGGTATTATTAATAGCAATAATGTTATTACTGTTGTACTGTCGTTATTAATTGGCATTGTTCTAGAAATGAGGCACAATGGAAGACAAGAATCCATGGAGTGTTCCCTACAAGGCAGTGGAAGAAAGTCCTTAGAGGAGAGACCCTAGAATGGATAACTTGGCAGTTTTGATGGTACGAAGAATATAGAGAAAAGAAGGAAATCAGATAATTATAGTAGTAAAATATCAGAGTATGAGAATCTAGAATAAAGAGAAAGAGAATATTGAGAATGAAAAGAGTGAAAAAATCCTTTTTGGAAAAGGGCACGAAAATGAAATTTAAAAATTAAGGACAGGACTAGCTGAAGGGAAAGAGAGGAAGGGGGATATTAAATGAATAGAGGGGATCAGGGATGAGGGGAAAAGAGCCAATAAGGCTCTATCAATAAGGATAGCTTTAAAAAAAGATTAAAGTATCTGAAGAAATACTATCTTTTTACAAAAGAAGAGACAACTTGATGCTCAAACACAGAGAAGTTTCTGCATAGACAGCATTAATGCATTTAGTTTAAGAAGAGAAGTGCTCAAATGGGGGAAAAATCTTTGTATCAAATTTCTCTGGTAAGAGCTTGGTATCAAAGGATATACATGTCTCTACATTTGTATATAGGTGTATATGTACATATATATGTGTATATGAATATTCATGACATTATTATTTGTCTTATTGCTAAGTAAATGGCTCTATTTAAAATCTAATCGTTTCAATATTATAAGAGGTTGGCAATATAAATATCACGCACCATGTAGATGTATTATATTGTAAGTGGTTAATTGTATAAATAGAAACATATTGGCGAGGGCTCAAGACCTAGAGTGGTGAGTAGACACAATATATTTCCTCTCAAAATTTTCCCTTAGAGCCCTGAGAGAATTTGACTGTAACTGTGGTGGTGTTCTCTAAGAAAATAGATATGCCAGGATGAGAGTTTGGAGTAAGCTTATGTATGTGCGAATTTATGTATGTATATATGTATGTGTTATGTAATAACAGACTTGTTGCATCAGGGATATTTGCACTTTTCCATCAAGGTGCCCTGCCTATAGACTCAAATGGGTCCAAGGTTAAGTTCTGGGGGAGACTCTCCTCCAAGGAGATGAGTTAATCTTATTCTTGTTGTTTTGACTTTTTATGTGTCCACCCTATAGCCAAAGAGAAAATAAAACTTAGGCTTGGCTTCCACTGAATTCCTCTCCAAAACAGAATATAAAAGTATTCAATGTGCAATGTAAATTGGGTATAGGACAATGATTTATTTCTTCCATGAAAACACTTAAAATATAAAGGTGTAAAAGCATGCATTGAAGACTTAAAAGAGTAATCTATAACTCCTAATATATTCTCTCAGAAGGTTGCTACTTTAACATATATAGAAAATTTACTGACACTTCTGAATAGGCATTTGACTTTTACCATGGCTCCGCATTGACTATGCTATTCTCTCAAGGTTTAAGCTTTCTGGTATATAAACAGAGCTTAAGCTCACTATCCTTTTGAAGTAGGATTCTCTAAAAAAAAATGATGATTTGTTGCATGTTCCTCCTTTGGTTGCTTAGTCAGCTCTGATTGAAGGACTCAGGATCTCTCCATCTCCCAAATTCAAAATGTTACCTCAAAGGCTCAAAATATTTATTTCTAGATGACACTTTGCTCAACTATGATTAGGGAAAGGAAAACAAGCAGAGGAGACAGTCAGACTTGATTCATTTGCATATGTATGAGCCCATCTCACTAACTCATAAGAAGAGAAACAAAAAGAAAGAACAGGGGGTTAGAGAGTGACGCGCGCACGCACGCACCCACACACGCACGGACAATGACACAGAGTAAGAGAGGCAGATAGAGACAGAGAGGGAGACCGAGACAGAGAAAGAGACATAGACATAAAGAGACAGATTAAAACACAGAGAAGCATAGAAAATGTTATGCCATACCTCTGAGAGTAAGGCTAAGAGTTGTGAAGTTGTCTGCCAATTTAAATTGTAAATGTGAGGCTCTTCTTGGTTCAGAGGCAGGTAAGAGACTGGTTCATGATTCCAAAGTGCAAGTCTTTCAGGGATGAGTCAAATACATCTGAATTGGCCAGTACTCAGCTCACCTCCAAAGCGCGCACCGTGAAATGGCTACCACTTGCTCCCCAGTTAAGAAATGTCTTCCTTTAGCAAATCAGAGTATGAGAACTGTAGATTAATGTAAGTAATGGGTACTGATGCAATTAATAATAAGTAAAACCCTTTCAAGGAGACTACTACATGTCCAGTAAATATAACTAAGTGGGAGCCATACCTTGGATTAATGTATTCGTGGTTCAATATTGAGGAGGGAAGAATAGTTAGTATATTAATACTTTATTGTATGTTAATTATAATCAGTGCATTAGTTATACACGCACATATATTGCATAATGGATTCAATTGATAGAGAAACAAAAAATCTTAGACTAAATTTGTATTAAATTATTAACTTAATTAAAAACCCTAAAAAGCATAGTCATAGAAGAGCAAAATATAGATGACTAATTTAAAATTAAATTAACACTATTTGTAATGGAGAAATACTAGATTGTTTCCTAGTACAACCAGGTGTAAAGTGAGGATTATTTTTATCCCCATTATTTGATATACTGTTAGAAATTCTTGGTATGTTAATAAGAGGGAACAAAATCAGATGTAACTATTGGCAGATGACAGAATGATGTACTTAGAGAATCCCAGATAATCAGCAGAGACTGAAGTAATAACTGTAGCAATGGAAGAGAATAGAAAATATCAATGAAAATTATCAGTATTTTTGGACAGTACTAAGAAAAACCAGAGGAAAAAAATATTAAAATTAATTCTATTCAAAATAACTACAATAAAACAACTAGGTTTTGATTTCCCAAGCAGCAATGTGCCATAATATGAAGAGCTGATTTTGGAATCAAGAAGATTCTAGGTTCAAGTATTACTTATAATTGTAATTGTGTGTCCAAGGGCAAATTACAGCTTCTTAATACCCTGTGGAATTCTGTTTCTAAGACTGAAAGTTATAGGTCATGAACAGATTTGCATTGATAGAGGGAATTCCTCATACACAAGTGCGATCAAAAAAGAAAAAGGAAGGAAAAAACCTAAGGAGAAAAATCATTATTAATAACCAGTGATTTGGGGAGATTCAGAGTTCTCCCTTTTTCTAAAGTTTTTAATATGAAGCTCAGTCTTTGAAGGGCAGGATTATGATAAATAATAGAAGATAGAAAGGATTAACATCCTCCTCAGTCTAGGCATTCCTACCCTACCCAACCTTACAAGGAATTTAATCTAAAGTTTAGCTAATGCTTTGCTGGGGGATATAGGTTATTTGTCTATATTCCCCCTGGCTGGATATAATATAGAAGTAAACATAACCAGTTATACCCCTTAGCCCATAATTAGAGCTTCTCCTTTTTTGTATTATTCATTCTCTAATTAATTGTTAGCCAGTCAGAGTTGATTGCCATCTTCAGAAACACCCACTATTCCAAGGGTATGTATTTATCTTTGTCATTTGAGAGTTTCACTGACCACATTATTAATAAAATACTAGCATTATTAATGAAATGATTAATTATCCAGAAACTGTGTCTCAAACTTTTGAAACATTATACTGTCAATACAGATAAGATGTAAATGTTCATATAAACCAACATTTATAGGAAAAAAGAGATACACATCAGTAGAGAGGTATTCTTTGTTCATTGCTGGGCCAATATGAGGAAAGTAACACAACAATATAAAGTGATATAGATTTAGTGCTATATCAGTGAAATTAATAATAGAATTTTTTGTTAGAACTATCCAAAACAATAAAATTCACTTGGAAGGACAAAAGATTTAGAATTTAAAGGAAAAAGATGTAAAATGCACAAATGGAGGAGATACAAAAATATTAAAATTAAGATTCTATTAAAAAGGAGCCCTAATTAGCACAATTTAATAATGATTAAATTATGTAAAAGTACATCAGTGAAACAACGTTAATGGGCAAGAGACAGAAAGGATGAAAACTGATAGTCCACTGTGTTATAAATCCAAGAACATTTATTACCGGTCAAAGAACTTTTGTACAAGTGCAATAGGGAAAACATTAAATTCATTTGGCCGAAATTAGGATTAGAACAATGTTACACAATACATAATATTGATAATACTTGCCAGAAACTGTATAGCACTCATTCAATTCTTACAATAGCCATGTGATACTCCAATTTCACCCCCATTGTACAAACAAGGAATATGAGGTTGAGAGGTTCAGTGACTTATCCAGGTTCAAAAAGCTAACAGTTTTCTTAAGGAATAATTTCATCTCATGTTTTCCTTGATCCTAGTCCAGCAATTTATCCACTTTTCCATATAACTATACCAAACTCAAAATGTCTATGTGACCAGAATTTAAAAGGTCACATTATAAAAAGAAAATTGGAAGAGAATGAGATGAAGTATTTTTAACAACCATAGTTGAGGGGAAATTCTTAACTAAACAAACACTGTTTTGAGTTCATAAAATTTAAAAGAACTTGCAAAAATCAAATACGGTAAGATAAAATCACAAGAGAATACATGCAGCAAGATTTTTAAAAAATCATTTATTATTTATAAAATCTGATGCCCAAAATAAGAAATTGGCACAAATATATAATACCAGTATACAAGTGTTCACAGCTTATGAAAAATTTTCAAAAAAAGATTTGCAAACTGTGATCATATAAAAACCTGTGACAATACATTACTAGTAAGAGAAATTCACATTAAAACCTCACTGAGATTTCACTTCACTCCATATAAACGAGAAAAGATGAAAAATATCAGAGTAGAAAGTATTGGAGGAATTTTTTGAAAAGAAAACACACAGATGTTTTGTTAGTATAGGTTTTAGTTGGTCCAATCTTTCCAAATTTCAATTTGAAATTTTGGAACAAATGCAACTAAATTTTCTCTATCAACATGTTTACAGCAAAATTCTTGTTGAAGAAAAAGTATCAGCAACAAAATTAGTGCCCATGGATTGGAGAAAAGCTAAAAATATGATATTTTTGTAATCATCATTTCTTCTAATTTAACTTTTAACATTCATTTTCACAAAATTTTGGGTTCCAAATTTTCTCCCCATTTGTCCCCTCCCCCCACCCCAAAACACCGAGCATTCTAATTGCCCCTATCACCAATCTGCCCTCTCTTCTATCATCCCTCTCTGCCCTTGTCTCCATCTTCTCTTTTGTCCTGTAGGGCCAAATAACTTTCTATACCCCTTTACCTATATTTCTTGTTTCCTAGTAGCAAGAACAGTGCTCAACAGTTGTTCCTAAAACTTTGAGTTCCAACTTCTCTTCCTCCCTCCCTCTCCACCCCTTCCCTTTGGAAGGCAAGCAATTCAATATAGGCCATACCTGTGTAGTTTTGCAAATGACTTCCATAATAGCCGTGTTCTGTAAGACTAACTATGTTTCCCTCCATCCTATCCTATCCCCCATTACTTCTATTCTCTCTTTTGATCCTGTCCCTCCCCATGAGTGTTGACCTCAAATTGCTCCCTTCTCCCCATATCCTCCCGTCCATCATCCCCCCCACCCTGCTTATCCCCTTATCCCCCACTTTCATGTATTGTAAGATAGGTTTTCATACCAAAATGAGTGTGCATTTTATTCCTTCCTTTACTGGAATGTGATGAGAGTAAACTTCATGTTTTTCTCTCACATCCTCTCTTTTTCCCTCCACTAAATAATCTTTTACTTTCCTCTTTTATGAGAGATAATTTGCCCCATTCCATTTCTCCCTTTCTCCTCCCAATATATTTCTCTCTCACTGCTTGATTTCGTTTTCTTAAGATATGATCTCATACTATTCAATTCACTCTGTGCTCTGTGTGTGTGTGTGTGTGTGTGTGTGTGTGTGTGTAATCCCACCCACTATCCAGATGATGAAAAGTTTCAAGAGTTACAAATATTTTCTTTCCATGTAGGAATGTAAACAATTCCACTTTAGTAAGTGCCTTATGACTTCTCTTTGCTGTTTACCTTTTCATGCTTCTCTTCATTCTTGTGTTTGAAAGTCAAATTTTCTTTTCAGCTCTGGGCTTTTCATCAAGAATGCTTGAAAGTCCTCTATTTCATTGGAAGACCAATTTTCCCCCTGAAGTATTATACTCAGTTTTGCTGGGTAGGTGATACTTGGTTTTAGTCCTTGTTCCTTTGACTTCTGGAATATCCCATTCCTCGCACTTCGATCCCTTAATGTAGAAGCTGCTAGATCTTGTGTTATCCTGATTGTATTTCCACAGTACTTCAATTGTTTCTTCCTAGCTGCTTGCAATATTTTCTCCTTGACCAGGGAACTCTGGAATTTGGCCACAATGTTCCTAGGAGTGTCTCTTTTTGGATCTCTTTCAGGAGGTGATCTGTGGATTCCTTGAATACTTATTTTGCCCTCTGGTTCTAAAATCTCAGGGCAGTTTTCCTTGATCATTTCATGAAAGATGATGTCTAGGCTCTTTTTTTGATCATGGCTTTCAGGTAGGCCCATAATTTTTAAATTGTCTCTCCTGGATCTATTTTCCAAGTCAGTTGTTTTTCCAATGAGATATTTCACATTTATCTTCCATTTTTTCATTCTTTTGGCTTTGTTTTGTGATTTCTTGGTCTCTAATAAAGTCATTGACCTCCATCTGTTCCATTCTAATTTTGAAAAAAACTATTTTCTTCAGTGAGCTTTTGAATCTCCTTTTCCATTTGGCTAATTCTGCTTTTGAAAGCATTCTTCTCCTCATTGGCTTTTTGAACCTCTTTTGCCAGTTGAGTTTGCCTATTTTCCAAGGTATTATTTTCTTCAGCATTTTTTGGGGGCTCCTTTAGCAGGGTGTGGACCTGCTTTTCATGCTTTTCTTTCATCTCTCTCATTTCTCTTCCCATTTTTTCCTCCACCTCTCTAACTTGATTCTCAAAATCCTTTTTGAGCTGTTCCATGGCCTGAGCCCATTGGGTGGGCTGGGATACAGAAGTCTTGACTGCTGTGTCTTTCCCTGATGGTAAGCATTGTTCTTCCTCATCAGAAAGGAAGGGAGGAATTATCTGTTCACCAAGAAAGTAACCTACTATAGTCTTATTTTTTTCCCCCTTTTCTGGTCATTTTCCCAGCCAGTGACTTGACTTCTGAGTTTTCTTTCCACACCTACCAAGCATCCAGATCCGCCCAGACAGTGCTTGGGGTCTGAGATTCAAATGCTGCTTCCCAGCCTCAGGGCTTTTGTCGGGGGCAAGGCTGCTATTCAGTATGAGATTAAGTTCAGGTGCTGAGGTGGGGCAGGGCCACCTCATGGACTCAGTTCCCTCGGGGGGTTTATGTGGAGACTTTCAACAATGAATCTGAGCTCCTGCCTGCTTGGGGAGCCATGGTCTGATGCCATCTTCCACTGCTGCCTTCCAAGGGGCCCTGAGTTATGGGGGCACCCCATTCCCCTCTTGGCAAGGTGAGAAGACCCTCTCACCAACCTATGGGGCCCGTGGGTGGAGGGACCCGAGCGGCTGCTGAAGATTCTGTCCCTGAAGCCTGCTTGGATCTGCTCCTCTCGGTGCCGCGGGGCCAAGGCAGGGCTGGGCTTGGCTCCGGGTCCGGGGTGTGATGGACCTTTTGCGAGAGGTTTTCAGGGCCCTCTGGAACAGAAATCTCCTCTGATCCTTTTTTCTGTGGCTTCTACTGCTCCAGAATTTGTTGGGAGTTCTTTTTTACAGATATTTTATGGGCTGTGGGTTCAGAGCTAGTGTATGTGTGTCTTTCTACTCTGCCATCTTGCCTCCACCCTGTAATTATCATTTTATAAAATAATATGGAATGTTTTATGAATTTGTGTTATTCTTACCCAGGAGCCATGGTAATTTCTGTATTGTACTTTTAATGTAACTACTGCTGAGGTGATTACAGTATATGATTTTAATGAACTAACATTATTCAATAAAAAATTATTATTACGAATAATTTCGGAAAATGTGATTTGTGTATGAACTGATGCAGAATAAAATAAGCAGAACCAGGAGAACAAGACATAGTGAACATAATAATGTAAATGAAAAGGTTACTGATAGAAATCTGAATGTGAGTAGGCAATAAAAGAGATGAAATGATGAAAGTCCTAGAAAAGAAATAGTGAGATTTAAGTCTTTGTGACAGAGAAGTGAACTGCTGGGATAGACTACTTTACACATTTTCAGAGAAGGTTTTTATTACCTGATAATTTTGGCTAATTGTGTTTTTTTTTCCACGAACAGATTATTTGATCTGTAGAGAAACCTAGAAAATACTTGAAAAATAAAGATAAAATGGATTAATATTTTTCAGAGAGAATAAACAAATAAAATGAAAATTTACCAGTCACAGGCTAGCAAAAAAGCCTTTTATCCCTCTTTTTGAATGATATGGTTTATTCTCAGAGTCTTGGCTATGTGACTCCTCACCCTTCTGACTGCCAGAAAGATTCTCAGGCAAGTTCTATAAAAAACAGAGATATTTCTAGTTAAGCAGGCACTGCCTTCCAGAGTCCAAGTGTGGCTTTTCTTGGGCTACACTCCCAAGGGTTGTACTTGTAGTCTCTAATAGTGTGGTCATTCTAGTTCATGCTTCACCTTGAACATTGCATGTGTTTCCTTATTCCAGGCTCCAGTTCCAGAACTTATACTGAAAGGAACCATAAAAGATATACTTTAAGAACTATTTACCTAATCTTAGTATCTCTAGACCTGGAATTCCTTGGCTATTCCTAGGCTATTCAATCTTTAAACCTCTTGATTTCTTTCTTATAGATGAATGAATGGACCAAAACAAAACTTACAACAACAATTAAACAAAAAAAAATAGGAAGACAAAGTTAAGGGCAAGGGAAAAGGATAATATCACCAAAATTTGGTCATTTACAATTCTTGATCTTTTTAAATGTAGCTATGACCTGTCAAAAACTTAACGACACTTTAGGTTGATCATTGCATCTCTTCATTACACTTTTTAAAAAGTGTACTATAAGTATGATATGCCTGACTGAGGTCCCATATAGCTGAACCAGCTTCCTTGTCTCGTTGGCACTATGGGGAAATATGAATTTTGAACTTTTTTGGATCTTGCATGTTGGATATGTCCTGGATCAAGGAGCATGAGGATCAAACCCAGCTGCTCCCTGAGCCTAGGAGGGAACAGTTCTGCATTCCTAGGGAGAAAAATAGTCTCCAATTATGTAAAGTCTCTGGTATCCAAGATAAAAAAAAAATAAAAGAAAGTAATGTAGTGTTGGGGTGGAGCCTAGATGGTGGAATAGCAGCACAGACTTTCTAGAGTGCTCCTGCCAAGTCCAGCCAAATATCTATAAAAATGGCCCTAAATAAATTCTGGAGCTACATAATCCACAGAATGACAGAGTAAAACAAATCTCCAGCCCTAGAAGCCTGAAAGGTCACTGGAGATTTTTCCACTGGAGATCATACTACAGTGGGGGCAAGGCACATTCCAGCATGGGCCTTGAGTACACAGACAGGACCTGAGAAGGCCTTGGAGAGGCTGAATCTCTCACACCTGTGGAGGTTTCCAGGCTTCATGACCCCAAAACACTGAGGATGAATTGGAAGGTCAGTGATAAAGGCCCCTGGGACCAAAGTAAGAGAGTAGAGTAATCAGACCTCAGCCCCAGGGCACCAGAGGGAGGAGGGGGCAGAGAAACCCTCAGCAGCTACAGCAGCATCAGGGGAAGCTGCAGTAACTGTTTCTGGAGCTCTGAGGCCATAAATTTTGGGGGGATCAAGTGTCTGACAGTACACCCCTCACCCCCACTGAAAGCAGAAAGCTACTTTGACAAAGGGCTCAAAAGTCAAGTAAACGGCTAGGTAAATGAGCAAAAACCAGAAAAAGAATCAGACTGTAGAATATTACTTTGAAGACAAGGAAGACCAAAGCATGCAAACAGAAGAAAACAAAGTCAAAGCTTCTCCACCCAAAGCCTCCAAAGAAAATAGGAATTGATCTCAGGCCATGGAAGATCTCAAAAAGGATTTTGAAAATCAAGTAAGAGAAGTAGAGCAAAACTTGGGAAGAGAAATGAGAGTGATGCAAAAAAGTCATGAAAAATGAGTTAACTGTTTGCTAAAGGCAATCCAAAGAACGATGAAGAAAACAACACTTTAAAAATAGACTAACCCAAATGTCAAAAGAGATACAAAAAGACAATGAGGAAGAGAATATCCAAAAAAGCAAAATTGTCCAGATGGAAAAAGAGATCCAAAAGCTCACTGAAGAAAATAAATTCTTAAAGACTAGAATGGAGCTGATGGAAGATTTATGAAAAATCAAGAAAATATAAATCAAAACCAAAGGAATGAAAAAAATAGAAGACAATGTGAAGTATATCATCGGAAAAGCAAATGACCATGGAAAATAGATCAAGGAGAGACAATTTAAAAATTGTGGGGCTACCTGAAAGCCATGATCAAAAAAAAGAGCCTAGACATCATCTGTTATAAAATTATCAAGGAAAACTTCCCTGATATTCTAGAAGCAGAGGGTAATATAAATATTGAAAGACTCCACCAATAACTTCATAAAAGAGATTCAAAAAGCAAAACTCAGAGGAGCATTGTAGCCAAATTTTAAAGTTCTCAAGTCAAGGAGAAAATATTGCAAGCAGCTAGAAAGAAACAATTTGAGTATTGTGGAAATACAATCAGAATAATAAAAGTTCTAACAGCTCCTACATTAAAGCATCACAGGTATGGAATATGACATTCCAAAAGTCAAAGGAGCTATACCCAGCAAAACTGAGTATAATACTTAATGGGAAAAATGGTCATTCAATGAAATAGAAGACTGTCAAGAATTCTTGATGGAAAGACTGGAGCGAAATACAAAATTTGACTTTCAAACACAAGAAAAACAGAAACATGAAAAGATAAACAGGAAAGAGAAATCATAAGGGACTTACTAAAGTTGAACTGCTTACATTTCTACACGGAAAGATAATATTTGTAACTTGAGATTTTTCTCAGTATTTAAGTAGTTGGAAGGATTATATACATATAGACAAAGGGCACAGGGTGAGTTGAATAGAAAGGGATGATATCTAAAAATGTAAAATTAAGGGGTGAGAGAGAAATATATTGGGAGGAGAAAGGGAGAAATGGAATAGGGTAAATTATCTTTTGTAAAAGAGGTAAGAAAAAGCTTTTTTAATGGAGGAGAAAAGGGTGGAGGTGAGAGGGAAAAAATGAAGCTTACTCTCATCACATTTTACTTAATGAGGGAATAACATGCACACCCAATTTGGTACGAGAATGTATTTTACACTACAGGAAAGTAGGGAAGAAAGATGTAAGTGGGGTGTGGGGGGATGAGAGAAGGGAGGGCAGATGAGAGGAGGTGGTAATTAGAAGTAAATACTTTTGGGGAGAGACAAGGTCAAAAGAGAGAATAAAATAAATGGGAGGCAGGATAGGATGGAGAGGAATATAATTAGTCTTACACAACATGACTTTTATGGATGTCTTTTGCATAACTACACAGGAGATAGGTGGTAGGGAGGAAAGGAGAGAATTTGGAACTCAATGTCTTAAAAACACATGTTAAAATTGTTTTTACATGCAACTGGGAAATAAGGAATACTGGTAACGTGATATAGAAATCTATCTTGCCCTATAAAAAAATAGAGATGGGAATTAAGCAAGTGAGGGGTGTGGTGGAAGGAAGGACAGATTAGAGGAAGGGGTAATCAGAATGTACAGTGTCATGGGGTGAAGGGAAGGGAGAGATGGGGAGAAAATTTCGAGCTCAAAATCTTGTGGAAATGAATGTTGAAAACTAAAATTAAATTAATTAATTAAAATAGACAAGGAATGTATTCATTGAACCCAGGTAGTTCTTCTCCCTTTCCCCTTTTTAAGAGCTTCCACTGGGGAAAGGGAAGATAAATTTTGGTAATGAAAGGTCAACAGACTTTTCTCTAGCTATGTTGGGCTGGCATTTGGGTCAATACCTAGTAATACAAAGCAGTCTAATTTCTACTGTATTCAAAGGGCAGAAGTTCAAAGTAAGTGACCAAGTTCCATTTTCACTTTAGACCAAGTTCCACAATCACCCCGTTTTTCTCTGAGGCCAATAGATAAGATGCCCACAATAAGGAAATTTTTGAAAGGAAGTTCCAAGATCTGGGAAACCTAAGGATGACCCTGAATATTCAATGGAAACAGAAATTCATGCTTTCTCATTGCCCCATATGGTGTAACTCCCAATCTACCAATTGATGGCTATCCTGGTTCCCCATTTCTGAAATCCTAATTATTGATCATACCACATGGATTTTTCTGGCCCCAAAGAAAGACACCGGGCATGTAAAGATTTACCTGGACTATGTATGATAGGATTGTTGGTTTGCTTGACCCTACATCTTCTGTCGTACATCTTCTACCACCCAGCAGTCTATAAACAATTTCTCTGAGCTTCATGATCTCCAGATACCTAAAATCTAGTCATTAACTACTTCTATAATTACTAATCATTACTCCTATAAATAGCAGATCTCTACAATATCATCAGGTGATATCCCCAATGCCTGGAAGTCTCTCCCTTATTACTTCTACCTCTTGGCTCTCTTCAAAGCTCAACTCATGAGATATCTCATTCAAGGGATTAGTTTTGAATCACTGAGTTGTTGGTGCTCCTCTCCATCAATGACTTTGCATTTATTTTGAAATTTCTGTGAGTTTTTCTGATCTGTGTTCATGTTTTCCTTTCTTTTTTTTTTTTTATTAAACTTTTAACATTTATTTTCACACAATTTTGGGTTACAAATTTTCTCCCCTTTTTCCCCCTCCCCCCCCAAGACCCAAGTTTTCTAATTGCCCCTGTGACCTATCTGCTCTCTCCTCTATCCTCCCTCCCTGCCCTTGTCTCTGTCTTCTCTTTTGTCCTGTAGGGCCGGATAGCTTTCTTGACCCCTTAACCTGTGTTTCTTGTTACCCAGTGGTAAGAACATTACATTTGGTCCTAACACTTTGAGTTCCAACTTCTTTAGCTCCCTCCCTCTCTACCCCTTCCCCTTGGAAGACAGGCAGTTCAATATAGGCCATATCTGTTTAGTTTTGCAAATGATTTCCATACTAGTTGTGTTGTATAAGACTAACTATATTTCCCTCCATCCTGTCCTGTCCCCCATTACTTCTATTTTCTTATGGTCCTTTCCCTCCCCATGAGTGTCGACCTCGTATTGTATTCTCCTCCCCATGCCCTCCCCTCTATCCTCCTCCCCATCCTGCTTGTGCCCCTGTCCCCCACTCTCCTGTATTATGAGATAGGTTTTCCTATCAGAATGAGTGTGCATTATATTCTTTCCTTTAGTGGAATGTGATGAGAGTAGATCTCATGTTTTTCTCTTGCCTCCCCTCTTTATCCCACCACTAATAAGTCTTTTGCTTGCCTCTTTTATGAGAGATAATTTGCCCCATATAACTTCTCCCTTTCTCCTCCCAATATTTCTCTCTCACTGCTTGATTTCATTTTTTTTTTTTTAGTATATGATCCCATCCTCTTCAATTCACTCTGTGCACTCTGTCTCTATGTATGTGTGCGTGTGTGCATGTGTGTGTGTGTGTACTCCCACCCAGTGCTCAGATACTGAAATGTTTCAAGAGTTATAAATATTGTCTTTCCATGTAGGAATGTAAACAGTTCAACTTTAGTAAGTCCCTTATGATTTCTCTTTGCTGTTCGCCTTTTCATGGTTCTCTTCATTCTTGTGTTAGAAAGTCAAATTTTCTTTCCAGCTCTGGTCTTTTCATCAGGAAAATTTGAAAGTCTTCTATTTCATTGAAAGACCATTTTTTCTCCTGAAGTATTATACTCAGTTTTACTGGGTAGGTGATTCTTGGCTTCAGTCCTAGTTCCTTTGACTTCTGGAATATCCTATTCCATTCCCTTCTATCCCTCAATGTAGAAGGTGCCAGATCTTGTACTATCCTGATTGTATTTCCACAGTACTTGAATTGTTTCTTTCTAGCTGCTTGCAATATTTTCTCTTTCACCTGGGAATTCTGGAATTTGGCCAAAATGCTCCTAGGAGTTTCTCTCTTTGGATCTCTTTCATGCGGTGTTCTGCGGATTCCTTGAATATTTATTTTGCCTTCTGTTTCTAGAATCTCAGGGCAGTTTTCCTTGATAATTTCGTGGAGGATGATGTCTAGGCTCTTCTTTTGATCATGGTTTGCAGGTAGACCCAGAATTTTTACATTGTCTCTCCTGATTCTATTTTCCAGGTCAGTTGCTTTTCCAATAAGATATTTCACATTATCTTCCATTTTTCGAATCTGCGCGGTATGTTCTGAGATATCTGTCTTTCTCGAAAAGTCCAAAGCTTCCATCTGTACCATTCCAGATTTGAGAGATCTATTTTCTTCAGTAAGCTTTTGAATCTCCTTTTCCGTTTGGTTAATTCTGCTTTTGAAAGCATTCTTCTCCTCATTGGCCCCTTGCACCTCCCTTGCCAGCTGAGTTAGGCTAGTTCTCAAGGTGCCAATTTCTTCAAGATTTTTTTGGTTCTCCTTTAGCAGGGAGCTGATCTGTTTTTCATGCTTCTCCCTCATCCCTCTCATTTCCCTTCCCAGTCTTTCCTCCATCTCTCTAACTTGATTTTCAAAATTCCTCTTGAGCTCTTCCATGGCCCGAGCCCATTGGGTGGGCTGGTACACAGAATCCTCGATTGCTGTGTCTTTGCCTGATGGCAAGCATTGTTCCTCCCCATCAGAAAGGAAGGGAGGAAGTTTTTTTTCTCCGAGAAAGTACCGTTCAATAGTTTTATTTCTTTTCCCTTTTCTTGGCATTTTCTCCACCTAGTGGCCTGACCTCTGAATGTTCTCCTCACACCCACCACACCTCCTGGTCCTCCCAGCCAGCGTTTGGGGACTGAGATTCAAATGCTGCTTCCCACCTTAGGATTTTTGGCAGGGTCACGGCTGCTATTCAGTGTGAGAATTAAGTTCAGGTGCTGAGGTCAGGGGCAGGGCCGCCTCTCTGGCTCAATTCCCTCAGGAGGTTTATGCACAGACCTTCCACAATGGATCCAGGCTCCCGCCCGTTTGGGGAGCCCCAGACCGCAGCCGCCTCTCAGCCCCCACCTCCCGGGGGGCCCGAGCCATGGGGGCACCTCACTCCCCTCTCAACCCGCCAAAGAGACTCTCTCACCTACCCCAGTCAATCACCTGTTGGTGGGGGGCCCATGCAGCTGCTGAAGATCCCGCCTCCCGATCCCTCTCAGAACTGTGTGTCTTGGAGCCGCGGCCGCCAGGCCGCCATCGCCGCCGCAGGTCCGGGCTGGACACCGTGTCTGCAGTGCGACGGACCTTTTGCGAGAGGTTTGCAGGTCCCTCTGTGGGTGGGGGGACCCACGTGGCCGCTGGAGATTCCGTCCCGTAGCCCTCTCGGATCTTTTTCTCACGGTGTCGCTGCCGCGGTAGGGCTGCTCTCTTCTTCCCGCGCCGGCGCCCATTTCCCGGCGCAAAGGACCCCCACGAAAGGTTTGCAGGTCTCTCTGGAACAGAAATCTCCCTCGCTCCCATATTCCGTGGTCTCTGGGTGCAGAATTCGCCCTGGGTTAGTCCCCTCTACCGTTCTGTGGTTTGTGGGTTCGGAGCTATGTGTATGTGCGTCTTTCTACTTCGCCATCTTGGCTCCACCCCAAGTGTTCATGTTTTCTATCCTCCTGTTGTTCATTAGTTTTCATTCCTGTCTGACTGCTACCCCGTTTGGGATTTTATTTTGCAAAGATACTGGGGTAGCTTGTTATTTCCTTCCCTAGCTCATTTTTACAGACCATGAAACTGTGGGGAGTAGGGTTAAGTGACTTGGCCAGGATCACATAGTTAGTAAGTGTGTGAGGCAGAATTTGAAATCAGGAAGATGAGTCTTAGTGACTTCAGGCATGGTACTTTATCTACTGTGCTTTCTAGCTGCCCCTTGTATCTCCAGTAGAGTATAAGTTCCTTGGGAAAAGATATGCTTCATTTTTTTCTTTATATTTCTAACACAGTATAATAGTGCTGGAGTATAGTAACCATTCAAGTTAATTAGCATTTGTTACTTATCTAATATATGTCAGGTAATACTATACCCTGAATTCAACAAATAATTGCTGAATTGAATTGAGTTGAAGTCTAAAAGCAATCCAACTCCTAGGGAAGAGCAATAATTTATCACTTCTGCTACTGTTTATGTTATCAACATATATTCATATTCTAGCAATTGAATGAATTTATCCATTATCAACAATTTCCCACCTTGTGCCCTAGATTTAGGAAATGCCTGTCTGTCTTATTCTATTTCTCTAAGTTCTACACTGTGTTATAACTTAAATTCTCTTTGTGCCCCAAATCATTCCTAGAGTCTTGTCACCTTAAAATAGCCCCTATGACTGGGTCCCTATGACTGTCTGTTCCACCTTCCCCAGCATGTCAAACAAAGAACTCCCATTCCTGAAACTTGAACCAAGTCCCAAGAGAAAGTGAATCCAAACTAGTTAACTAGTATAAACATTTTTATTACAGTGGTATTTCCCCCAAGAGACACACATACCTATAGTGTAATAAATTAAAATGTGTAATCAATTAAATGTTCAACTAATTTATTTTGGCTGCATTTTCTCCTCCCCAAGAATTTAGTTCTGATTAGAACTCAAACTACCATTTCATTAAGAAAAAATGAACTAAACAATTAATAGTTATGTTTTTTTAAATATAAATTGGCCTTATACTCTTTCTAGACACAACTAGTTCCTAACCAACCTCAGATTCAAATTTAAATGGTCTAGTTTCAACATTTCCCCAAGGTGGGTATTTTATAAAAGTAACATGAATACTTTGGCACTTTTTCTCTAAGCTCTTGGGGGAGGCCCATAATTAAGACAAGCTGTCTACAGAGTTATGTCTCTGGGTCACAGCTGAGGTTAATGGAATGAAGCTTATATTGCTCTTGGGTGTCCACTGGGCTTGTTCATAAAAATGGCACCTCATTTCCCATTTGTCCTGAAGCCTTCAGTCTTGAGCATATAGGCATGCACACTCATGCTTATGTGTGTGTGTTCACACACACAATATGTAAAGATTGACTACATATAAAATATTGAATTATTCAAATAGATAGTCTTCACTATTTGAAAAAGAATAGAAAATGGTAAATTTAACAAATAAAACTAAGTGTTTTAAAAGAGGAAGGTCACCTTAAATCTGTATTACAAGACTCCAAAGTAACCAATAAAACAATGAAAAACAAAAAACCTAAAAAAGCCCTTGAATTCAAAATCAATGAACATATATATATATATTCATATATGTGTATATACATACATATATATGTATGTATTTATGTATATTTATGGAGGGAGGGAGGGACAGAGAGCACTGCATTTCTACAAAACCAGTGACTTAATTTCTCTCCTTGTAGAGCATTCATTAATATAGGTTTTCTTCCTACCTCATAAGGAAGTGGTAAGGACAAAATGAGATAACAGTGAAGTAAAAAGCACAATAGAAATATAAGTTATTCAGACCAAAGCTTTTATTCTAGTTCCTCAACAACATAACCTTCAGAATCACTTTGGTAAAAACTTTCATACTCAATGTGTTTGGGAGGAAGGAAAGTCATAAGAAGGGGAAAAGCAGACAGAATGAGCATAGAGTTGTATGGGTTATTTGAATTTATGAACTTGTGTTTGTGTGTGTGTGTCCTTATTTTGTGTTTACAAACACTCACACACAGACAAACAGACAAACAGGCAGACAGACAGATAGACAGACAGACAGACAGACAGACAGACAGACAGACAGACAGATAGATAGATAGATAGATAGATAGATAGATAGATAGATAGATAGATAGACAGATAGATGGAGAAATAGATCTAGTGATCTTTTACAAGGTGTTCCAAAATTCTTAGTGCAATTTTAAGCCATTAAAGTGTAAAACTGCACTAAGACTTCTGGGACACAACACAGATAGTACATAACCATACTAATGTCACAGTGCAATATAGCTGCCAAGATGATGCATGCTATCATTATATATTCAATTGCTTTAATCATTGGCAGATATTATCTTCACTCATCAACAGTGTTTTTTTTTATTATCTAGTCCTTAATTCTTTTTACAGCAATCACTCCTATGCTTAATCACTAAAAGAAAACTTCAGCTTCCACAAAACAACATATATAATTTCCACCACAAATTAGATGCATGCTATGTACATAAGGCTTATCATGCTGACAAGGTAGATATTGTGAAGCTTTTTGTTACTCCATAAAAGTTTACAGTGGAATCATTCATTGGTTTTCTTGGCATAAAAGGATGATTGCTTTTATTAGAAGTTTATACTTTAATTTGTTGTGAAAATAATCCCTCATTTTTGCAAGCTGTGAGAAATATCTATGCTATGAAGTTGTATTCTCATTCTCTAAGTTTGTCTTACTATTTTCCACTCCTGTGCTTTTTCTCTTAAATGTTCCCATACCTGGAATATTCCATTCTCATCCCAATTGCTGCCTGACAAAATCCCACTTATCCATTTTCTTTTTTCTTTTCCTTCCTTCCTTCCTTCCTTCCTTCCTTCCTTCCTTCCTTCCTTCCTTCCTTCCTTCCTTCCTTCCTTCTTTCCTTCCCTCCTTCCTTCCTTTTTGTTAAGTGAAAAGGGTTATGCTTATGTTCCCATCAGTTTAGAGAACTCTTGGATTGTAAACTTTTTTCTGCTAATACAGAATGACAATTTGTTTCTAATTGATAGTTATAGAGACTTCCCTGGTGAAAGAGAGAGTTTAAATGTCTTCCCCATCATCACAGAACTAGTATGTATCAGAGGAAGGACTTGAATCCCGATCTTCTTAACTCTAAGGTAAAATGTTCTGGGTTTTACATACAAAATCAGTTGATTTGGGCTCAGGGACTAACGATTCATTAATACTGATTTACAATCCACTGAGGAAAGATTAAAGAGAAACGAAAATATTTGAGGGGAGAGAATGTATGCAAGTTTCTAGAACAAAATATTAATGGCTTCCCTATTCTGTTGCTTCTCTAAACAATAGTAAATTTGCTTCCAAACAATAGTAAATCATGATTTCTTTTCTTTCTGTACACAGACACACACACAGACACACACACACACACACACACACACACACTTTCATATAAGAAGCAATGGTGGGGTGGTAGATAGAGAACTGGCTTCCAAAGCCAGGAAGATAGGACTTCAATTCCTGATATTGACACTTACTCTGTGACCCTGTGCAAGTTATTTAACTTCTAAGATTTTAGACAAGTCTCTAAGATATCAAATTTCAAAGTATCTGACCTGCTTTAGTAGAGAGAGTTTTCTCACCTGGAAGTTCCCTATAGCATTAAAATCACAGATATACTCTATACCCACACAGAGTCAGATTTCTCTTTTCCTCTTTAAACTCAAAAAATTTACATTCATGGTGTAGGGATGACCTTCATATAGTCAAAGCATTAATATTACATAGATTTCTTTTTCTCTTCAGAATGATTTTTGAGCCTATTTTTATATTCCTCAGGAAATTTTTGCTTTTATTCATCTGTTTCATAATTAAAAAAAAAATCAAAGTACAGTTCCAACTAAATGCAAATGGTGGAGCCAAGGGAAAAGCAGCATTTATTGATTCACAAACAGGAAACTGAGTTCAACAGTTCTTGGTTTTATTGGCAAGAATATTTACTTTTACAGCTTTATGGTATTTTTTCTCCAAAAGTTAACTATGAATTTCAAAAAGCTAAAATTATTGTATCACAAAGCTGTATCTGATAATATGTTTTGTTAATTTTTCTTTTGTCTTCCAGTTGAATACACTTAAGGCACATGTTTTACCTTTGGCTTGGTCAGTTATTTGAATGTCATTGGAGTTTCGTATATAATAATATTTAATAAATACTTACTGATTGGTTAATTATAAATGTGTTGAAGGTGAGAAATTCAGGTTTGTGATTTCTTAATTTTTAAAGATTTAGATTAGATTTTTATGAACTTTTCTAAGTTGTTTATTTAGGGGGAATTCAAACAAATAATTTTATTGGTATGGGGAACTCCTGGTGTGGAAATTTTCTCCCATTTATGGAGATCAGATCAAGTTTGTAAACACAACTCACTGGTCTGTAATTTGAAACATTACGAATTTTTCTGTAGTGCTGAGAAGTTGTGACTTACATATAGTTTTATAACTAGTATATGTCAGAGGAATGATTTTAACCTAGTGGCTCAAGCTTAGACATTATATGTTGCAAAAAGGAAACTCATATGTTGTGGCTGAATGGAAGATTTTTCCCTTTTTATGGAGTCCTCATGGTCTTTCCACTTATGTATGATGTAGGTTTCTCTTTTTTGAATAAGATTTTCAAAGAGCTTCTTTTTCTCAGTATAGCTAGTTTGTTCTCAGCTCCTGATTTAAGTACTGCCAACAATTGTTCTGGTGACACATGCTAGGATGCTGATGGGAAATATAAAATATTGTGGACCATTTTAAGTTAGCCAGACTTTTCTCTGGGATCAGAGGCAAGAGAAAAAAAAAAACAACTCTTTTCCTCCTTCCCAAGAGAGTTCTAGAAGCTTGGCCTAAACTACACTCTCCTCTAGGTTGTGGATACTCAAATGTCTGGTTTCCACCATTTTTATACAAAATCCACAAGGTATGACTGAATCTCTTCAGCAAATTCAGCCAATTTCCTTTCCTGTAGCATTCTACTTCATAGAAGGTTTTCATTTGTTCCTTACTTGACTTTCTTGTTCACACCTAATTTATTTCCATTGATAGATTCGATCATTCAATTAAGAACTGAATTGAATTGAAGAACAGATATAGAGGATTATCTTTCAAATTTTTTATAAGCATTTAACAGTATAAAAGGGTTGTCTGGAGTGGGGAATCTTTTCATTTTGGAAGGCTACGTTAATATTTAGCTATAATTAAATAAGGCCACACTTAAGAAACTTTAATTATATTTTTAAATGTACATTATTTTGTAAAAAGTTATTTATAATGTACTAAATAATTGAAAAAATAAAGCTGTTTGTTAATTTTAAAGTTAACTAACCTTTTAATGATTTTGCTGTTTCCACTTTTTGTTGGAAAGCATTTGAATGTTTGGTTGCAGCATGGAGGTCCACAGTTTCAGTTGATCATCTAAATGGATATCAGTCATTTGTAACATAAGGGAATCTTGATTTGGTAGGAGAATGTAGATTCACAGCAATAAATGGTTGAAAAGTAAGAAAGCATTTTTGGGCATGTTGCCAAAGGCATGGATATCCTGCATTTTTCCATATTTCAATTGAATCTTTCTTACCATCAAACAATGACTTTAAAATGTCATCTTCTGAGAGCCCAGGCACTTTCACTTACAGTTCTTTAGGTGCCTTGGCACTATCAACTAGGTGAAACTGAAATGCTAAGTTTGAGTGTGATGTCATGATTCTCAAAGTCAGTGTACCTTTCATTGCATTCTACAATTAATAGGACTAGAGCACCTGTATATTCTTCAACTGGTTTTTATCTATCTATCTATCTATCTATCTATCTATCTATCTATCTATCTATCTATCTATCTATCTATCTATATACATATATCATCCTAGTCATCAACGACCTTGCCAACTGGGGAAAATATTCATCTGAAATTTCCAGCTTCTTTCAAAATGCTTGGATTCCACCCCCCCATATATCATATATAGATTTAGTTTTACCTTACAAAGAAATATTCAAATCATTTTGATTTGACATATCACAAAGAAATGCAACATTCTTATAGAAATCTTCTTTCAATAATTCAGATTGCTGATTCTGTTCTTCAAAAAGTTTAACTATCTGTTCTCCCAGATATAAAATTTTGACTAACACCTGTCCTTGTGATAGCTAACTCACTTTAGAGTGATACGACAAATTCCCACTGAAACCTCCTCTCAACTTGAGCATGTTATGACACTGACAATGCTGTGCTGCATTTGCACCAATATAGTTAACTATAATTATAACTTGTTACAAAGTGTCACTTAAAATAGTAGCTTTAGCCCTTAGATTTTGCTGATGCAAGATACAATGAAATGAAATGAGAGCATCTGAATCTGTTAGCACTGTTTTTATCTGTGCAATAAACCCTTCATGTTTTCCTGTAATGGAAGGTGCACTGTCTGTAAATACACTCACAAAATGTACCAAATTCAGTCCAACTTCATGACATTTATCTTGAAAGTTGTTGAAGACATCTGTTCCCACTGTTCTCTTCACATGGGTGCCCAAAGCAAGTAACTCTTCATAGCATGAAACAAAAAACTCTTTTGTGACCCAAATGAAGTATAAATCCTGCACTGGGTCAGTAGTACCAGCTGATTCATCTAAAGCAATTGAATAATTTATATATTTTCCTTTTGAAGTATTGCATTAAATTGCTCTATTAAATCGAAGGCTAATTCATGCTGTCAATCAGTTACAATTATCCTTGAAAGAAGCAGTAGTTTGTACTTTGAAATGTTATTGGGATCTAAGCATCCTACAGTTTCAACAATGTATTATTTCACAATTTCTGTGTCACTGAATGAATTCCCTTTTTCCCTGAGTATATAAGCTACTTTGTAGGTTACTTCTGTGGCATTATTTCCAGGTCTTATTGCTGCTTGGAAGAATTGTCTTTGCTTTTGTTTTTCATCTTTTAATTTCTGCAATACAACTTTTCACTCCCCTCCCTCTAATTTAAAATATGTGTGGTCCTTATGAGTATTATAGTGCAGATGAGCATTGATTTTCTTTAATGAGGATATTGTAGCATCACAAAGCAATCAAATCATCATATTTTTAGCAGAAACAAGATAATATTGCAATTCTCAATTCTCACTATTTTCTTCCTTCAGTGTTCTCTTTGTCTTCTTTGACATGAAGAGCTATTAAATGGACAGAATTAAAAAATGCTATTGAGCTACGCAACTATTCACAAATTCTACTTCAAATGGAAACACAGTGCACTGTTGTCAAAAGCTGATAACAAACTGCAATACCTGACCTCCATAAACTCTCACTTACCAACCTTCTGTGGTAGTGGTGCCAGTCAGGAGGGAGAAAGTAGAAGTAAATAATGAGCACAGCAGCCATCAGTTTAACCTTTATGACTTACTAATGTTCTAATCATGCCAGTCAATCTGGAAGGATTATTTTGTTGAAATTTATTTTATTCTATGGTATTTTAAATTAAAAGTCCATTTAAAAATTAAATAAAAATGTAAAAGATGAACACAAATGTTTTTATCAAAATAAAAGAATTAGTTCTGTAAAATTTGGATTCAGTCAAAAGGTCACTCTTAAGGACCTATCCTTAAGATAAAGCCTTAAGGCCACAGGTTTCCCACCCCTGGTTTAAGTTTAATAGGAAAGCTAGTTACTGACTTTTAACTGGCACCCATGTTTTGAATTTAGACGTTGCCAACTTGTTCATTCACTAGATTTCTCTTTGAATTGAGTATGACTTACTCTCTAGACACTGTCTGCTGCTCCACCCCAGAAAGGAGGATCTCAATGAGTGTAGAGGAAGAAAAGAGTAGGAAAAGAGTAGGAAAAAGCCCAGACTGTCTTTGAGGGAAGCTGCATCATGACTCTCTTCCTCTAGTGGCAACTTTTTGCTCATGAGTCAGTGATCCAAATTAATTTGGTTTGTTACCCTGCTTGCAAAGTTTTGGGGAAAAACAAAATGATCAATTAGTTTCTCTAATATAGTGTCAGAGCTCAAAGCTGGTAAAAAATAGCTTGACAGTTTCAATTAGAGAGTTTATTTTTCTCTCTCCCTCTAGTTTTCTCTGTAGGGTAGCTAGGTAGCACAGTGGATAGAACGTCAGGCATGGAGTCAGGAAGTTTCATCTTCCTAATGTCAAATCTGGCCTCAGACATTTATTAGCTGTGTAACACTGAATAAGTCATTTAACACTATTTGTTTCAGTTTCCTCATCTATAAAATAAGGTGGATAAGGACATGGCAAACCATTCCAGTATAATTATCAAGAAAATCCCAAATGGGTTCATGAAGAGTCAGACATGACTGAAAAATTGACCGAGCAAGAACTTCTTTTCTCTGGACTGTGCATACCACTACCTTTTTTCTCTGACTTACTATTCCCAAAGGGGAAAACAAACCAATCACAAATTATTTGGATCTTCTTGTCTTAAGGTGGTCAATACTAATTAAACAGAAATGCAAACAAACTTTAAAGAACAGAGATAAGCTTTATAATGGATACTCTATATTCTTGGGAAAGAAGAGAAGCAATAATAAAGGGAGTAAACACAGAAAACTATAATTTCTTTCCTCTCAGTTAAAGATAGCTTCTGTATAAAATACTTCTTTACATCCTGTCTGTAATAATATCATGGAGATGGCCAGCGTTGTACCCAGATCTTCTTTCACCTCTCCTATCTTGCTCCTTCTCTCACCCCTGTTCCTTTTCCCTCTTATTATCTCTCACTTGTTATCTTGTAGGGTAAGGATAAAGCAGTATTCCTCTAGATGACACAGTAGCTCATTCATCTATAATAGACTATAGTCATAACAGAATGTATAATTTCTGTCCCACCTGGCAGAATTTTATTCCCAACGTATTACAGGGCTACTTTAATTTAGATTTACACACGTGGGGAACAAAACTGGTGGAGGGACTGTCCTTAACTCTCAAGAAGGAGTAAAACTTGAGAGCTAAACAAATAGGATGAAGGGACTCAGTAGTCTATATGGGAGTGAACAGTATGCTTAGAGGTAAATTATGAGAAATCCTATCTGAACCATTTGAAGTACATATTCAGTAAGAACTGAAACAGCAGCTGTGATGATGAAAAAGCTAGGGTAGGAGTAGGGCTTATAAGCAATAGGCAGTCTGAAGGACCAGGCCAATCTGGGGACCCCTTGTACTTTCCAGAAAAGCCAAATTGTGTTGTATGTTCTTGAAAGCTTATAAAGAGAAACAGGGTAAAAGATTGAGCATGTCTTCTTCTAGGAAGATGAGAAGTTTGGACAGTGACTGCTGATATGGGAGTTTGAAGCTAATAAATAGAAAGATGGTACTAAATTGTTCAAGCGTAGCATAAGAATTTGGGGTTAAGTTACTCAGAAATAAGCCATGAATCAGTGCATGGGAGGCTTTAAGGGAGGCTCATATGGACAAAACCAATTTTATTTTTCAACTAAAAGTCACTATTTTTACTTGTCTGTTTCAAAACAGATATGTCCCTTGAAAAGCAGAGTGTCTCTCTCTCTCTCTCTCTCTCTCTCTCTCTTTCAAAAATGCTAGACCATATGAGACAGAAAGAGAACTGGATCTAATCAGGTGATCTGGGATTAGAATTTGGGTTCAGATCTCAATTCTGCTATTTATTTCTCACATCATCTCTAGCAGTTCATTTAAACTTTCTGGGTCCTTTCTCACATCCAAATTGAGGAACAGAGGTGGAGGTAGTGAAGGAAAACTACATGACCATTAAGCATCCTTCCAGATCAAATTTGATTCATTTGAAAACAAAGAGAGATAATATAGCCTCTAACCTTCATGTAGTGGAGGAGAAATTCGTAGCTATGCTAAAAAAAGAAAAGATTTTCAGTATTCTTTTGCTGTCTCTTTCTGATTCTCTAGTGGAAGATGTAGTCATAGAGTTTTTGGAGTGGTATCCTTTACAGATGTGTGTACTATTTTCATTGCTAAATTATGTCTTGGCCCCTAATGTTTCATCTCAAATCCTGAAAATTGGCAAAGATAACAAAAAATGTAGTCAATGTTACAATCATTATGGGAAGTTAAGTGCACTGGGGCATTGTTGATAGAACTATGAACTAGTAGAATTACTTTGAAAAGCAATTTGGAGTTAGGCGACTAAAGTGAGTAAAATGTTTATATGTTTTGACCCAGATATTCCATTACCAGGTTTTGTACCTTAAGGAGGCCATTGATAAGAAGAAAGTCTCCAAATACATCAAACTATAGTAGCTCTTCCTGTGATATCAAAGAACTGGAAACAAAGTATAAGACCATTGATTAAGGAATGGCTAAACAAATTGTGGTTCATGAATGTAAAAGAATATTACTTTATTTTAACAAATGATGAATATGATAAATAAAATGTCTTTGAAAATGATAGTATTTTATGTAATTTCCTTCATCTTTTAATATATGTTTAATAAATGAAAATAAAATTTCAAAATTCATTATTTTTCACCAGAAGAATTGCACAAAAGGATTCATGGGAAAGTTAACTGATGTCCAAATGAACAAAACAACTATTGTAGCATGAAAGAATGGAGGAAAGAGCTATTGTCTTAACTCTACCTTCTATTTTTGCTTCCTCAACCCACCATTGATCTAAGAAACAAATTAACCTCAAAAAAGAGTATTTTGAAATTAAAAAAAAATTAAAATGTTGGGAAATATTTACTTAAAAATCATGGTAAAAGGTAAAAAGAGAATTATAAGGAAAAATACTTAACTGCCTGTGGTGGATTAACAAACAAACGCGAAAATACACTTATGACAAATGTATACAAAGCAAGCTATATACAGGATAAATAGGAAATGATTGAAAGAATGAAAGCAAAGGAATTAAGGGCAGTTAGGGAAGGCTTTCTCTTGAAAGTGGGAATTTAATTGGCACTTAAAGGAAGCCAAAGAGTTCCATAGCCAGAAGAGAGGAAGAAGAGCATTACAGGCATGGGGGACAATAAGAGAAAATTCCTGAAGCTGAGACATTGAGTGTGTTATTTGTGGAACAGCTGGGAGGCCAATATCAGCACTTTTTAAAAAAAAATCTATTTAAATTGGGACCTAACAATGGTATATGCACATGTTGGATCAAATGCACAGTTTTATACTTCTTTGGGCATCATTCCAAATTGCTCACTGATCATGGCTGGATCAGTTCACAACTCCATGAGTGGCCCAGTTTTCTCACATCCCCTACAACATTTATCATTTTCTTTTTTTGTCATATTAGCCAATCTGATCAATGTGAGGTGGTACATCAGAGCTGATTTAATTTGTGTTTTTCTAATCAACAGGGATTTAGGGCATTTTTAAATATATGACTATAGATAACTTTAGTTTTGTTTTTGTTTTTTTTTTTTTACCTGAAAGCTACCTGTTCATATCAGAAGGGGGCATATTCAAAAGGTGAAATTTGTAAGTCTTCTAAATAGCTTGGATATGAAGGGGGATGTGGGAAGGACAGTGGGGACCCCAGAATGACCCTTAAGTTGTGAGTCTGAGGGACTAGAGGGATGCTGTTGCTTTCTACAGTAATAGGGAAAGTTGGAGATGGGAATGGTTTAGGAAAAAAGATTTTGAGTTTTGCTTTGGACATAATGAGTTTGAGATGTCTACTTGAAATCCAGTTTGAGATGACTGAAGGGTAGTTGGAGATGCAAGATTGGAGGTCAGCAGAGAGACTGAGGCAGGACAGGTAGATCTGAGAGCTATCAGAATAGTGATGATGACATAATTCATAGGAGATGATGAGATCACCAAATGAGATATTATAAAAGGAGAAGATGGCCCCCCAACAGAACCCTGAGCAACACTTTTTATTAGAGGGCATTATCTAGATAAGTATTTATCAAAAGAGACAAAGAAAATATTGTCTGATGGGTAGAAAGAATGCTAGAATACAGTGGGGTCCTGAAAACCTAGAGAAGAGAATTTCCAGGAGGAGAGAGTGATCAACAGTGTCAAAGTCAGCAGAAAGGTCAAGGAGAATGAGGATTGAGAAAAACCTTTTGGATTTTACAATTAAGAGATCATTAGTATATTTGAAGAGAGCAGTTTTGGTAGAATAGTAAAGTTGAAAGCCAAACTGTAAAGGAACAAGAAGACAGTGATAAAAGAGAAAATAGAGACATTTTTTTGTAGACAGACTTTTTCAGAAATTTATCTACAAAGGACATAAAAATAGTATGATAGTTAGCAGGGATGGAAGGATCAAGAGAATTTTTTAGGATATAAAATATGGGCATGTTTATTTGAGGCAGTAAGAAATCAGCTCAAAGATAGGGAGAGACTGAAAAATAAGTGAAAGAGTGGAGATGACTGAGGAAGAAATCTGATGGAGGAGAGATGGATTGGAATGGCATCACTCGAATAAGTAGAGGGATTGGTAACAAGCAAGCCCATGCCATCATAAGAAAAAGGGGAGAAGAAGGAATTCACAGAATATTGTCTCGCTATTTTTTTCTGTAAAATATGATGCAAGTTTCACCACTAAGAAAGCTGGGAGAGGGGGAACCACGGAAAGTATCTGAAGAGATGAAAAAGTTTTGAAGAGCTTTTGAGGAGAGAGGGAGAGTGAGTTAAAAAGGGAGGCATAGTAGCATTGCCTAGAAGGAGCGAGAGCCCAGTTGAGGTTATGTAACATAAAATTGTAGTGGATTCAATCAGAATGGTTACATGTTTTTCTCCATCTTCATTTAATACCATGTGTATGGGAGCAAAGGCAATGAATGGTGACAGTGATACAAGCTTTAGTCATGACCAGGTGTATGAGGTGTTCCAAGAAGTCTAGCACCTCTACTATGAGGTCTTTCTGAGCCCTTTTCAGGGCTCACCTTTGGGATCCACCTTTACCCAACTCTCATCTGTGGCTCCGAAAAGATGTAGCATGTACAACTGATATCTTTTGGCCAACCATCGTGACAGACAGACTAAACCAGGTGGAGCATAACCAACAGGCCTCCAACCTGTCAATGAATTAGGGGGATGTCTACAGCAAGCATATGAAAATGATTCTTCAGTGAAATGGGCAAATGAGAACACTTTATATAAATGGCTAAAGGTGGCTGAAGCAGGCACTGTGGAGAACTTAGAGCTTGGTCAGATATCAAAAATGCCAGCGTCATACACTGCTCATACACTGCATCCCTGGACATCAATAGTCATCATGATGTTTGCCTTGCCACTGGATTATAATGACTCTGGAAGAAAGAGTGAAGGTAATGAGCATGCAATTCTACCTTACAATTCACACATGCATCAAGACATAATCTCATGATGTCATTTATCCTCTTTGAAAATGAAGGCTGAATAGCAATTGGCAATATAAAAGATTCCAGGGATTCAAGAGGGGAGGACACTATAGAGCTGAGTTGTTCCATGAAGGGGTCAAGAAGGGGAGAAAATAACAGAATAGCTAGTGCAGAAGAGAAGGCCTGGAAGAGAACTGAGGGTAAAGAAATTAGAGGGCATAATAAGGATGAAGAATAGGGATTTGTAAGGGAAGGCAGAGGAAGAAGTAAAAAGCCAATAAATTGATTATGTTTGTATGAGATTTCAGAATTCCTGTGCATGAAAGTGGTATGTTTGTGGGTGATGGCAAGATCAAGGGTATGACCATGTTTGTGTAGGGCTGAAATGAGGTAAAAGAGAGGATGTTGAGGAACTGAGTGGTTAGAGTATTTGAGAGAGAATCAACTTGTATGTTGAAGTCTCCTAGTATGAGGGCAAGAGTTGAGGAGAAGAGTGAGGTATCAAACTCATTGAGAAAGGAAAGGAAGAGATCCACGAGTCTATAGACAACTGCTGCCAGATTTTTATTGTACAGTGGATATGAATATAATGAACCTCAAAGGAAGAGAGGTTACTGAGTGAAGAAGTAAGGAAAGAACCTCTAGGTGGTGAGAGGTATTCTAAATCTCCTCTTTTGACCACTGAACTGAGGAGAATGAGTGGAGGGACAGTGAGTACTGGAAAGGATGTCTAGGGAGGCCAGGTTTCAGTAAGAGTCAGTAGATGGAGGAATTGGTAGAACAATACAACAAAGAGGAAAAGAATGTTAATCATTAAGTGGAGGATACCACTCCTATATCCTGAAAGGGCAGGTACAACAGGAGATGCCAGACCTTAATTTGAAAAGAAAGTGGTTCTTTATACTGGAAGTTGTAAACATTCCAGTTCAGAAACTGAGCTGGCAGCAGGAGGTGGAAGATACTAGCACCTGTGTAAAAATAAAGAATATAGTAAAAAAAGATTTCAAGAAATTTGAGTGAACTCACAGAAAAAATTTGTGGAAGGACACAGACAAGAATCACACTGGGTGGTACAATTTATAACACTGATGAGAAGTACCTATATGAATGAGATCAATGATCCATTGATGTATTGTGGACTGAAACTATAACATAATTTTTGTTTGTTTCATTTAAAGGATGAAGGTTGTAGTAGATATTTTATTTTCCAGGACAATGATAAAGAAAGAGTGCTTTTAAAGTTGATTTGTCAAAGTCTCTCTATATAACTGAATTTGTCTTAACATGAAACTGTACACTGAAGGTTTCTTTTTTAAAAAACAACATTCCAAGCAAAATGCAAACATTAATTTATCCATTTCTTACAGGTAGTCTGTTTTCTTGGAACATGTTTTTATCTGAGTTTTATATGAAGATAGTTCATAGAAGGGAAAAACCCCTTAGGGATACAGAGTGTGTAAGGAAATTCTATGAAAATCTAAAATGATCAAAGTCTGTCTATATGAGAAGGCACAATCCCAAGTGCTTTTCAAATTCTCCATGAGGGAGATTTAAGTAGTTTCTACTTTAATGAATACTAAGCTATTTCTGGACTCAAACTCCCCCCAAGAAGCTTTTTAGGTGCCTTTCAGATTTGAAGGGGAAGAATTCCTATGCACTTTACATGGGAATCTGTTTCATGCTAATAGGTCACTAGTTTCCCCCTTTTAAAAAGTAATCAATGAAACCACTAGTTTCCCAAGTTAAGGCACAGATCACTGTTTGAAAATATTCTCTTCATAAAGGTTACCTTATAAAAATTCCTTGATTTAGAATTTCACTGATGTAAGATTCAGTAGAGCAAAGTGTACCTTTAAAGAATATCCTTCAGCAAGGTGTTTTCCAGGTGTTAGTTAAGATCATATAAGACTGTATGACTTTTTATCACTGTGCTCTACGACTGCCCTTTACCAATGCGGACAGTACTTTGTTGTTTCAGAATAAGTGATGCCTTTTAAGAGACAGAGTTCATAAAACTGAATTATTCATTCAATTGTTATTAAGATCACATATTTTAAACCATTTAAACTCACAAAACTAACATACCTTGCTGAAATAACTATAGCAAGGACCTACTGTAATGACTCTTATTCTGTGTCCCTTAGAGGAAGCAGATCAAAGTTATAAATTTAAAAATCTCCAAAAAATGGCACTGCCAGAAATCATAAGACCTAATTATGGTGTGAATGTTCTAAAAATAAAAGCCTTCTACTGCAAAGCGAGATTTTGAATAAAAGAAACAGAAATTTTAACTAGACAGAGTACACAAAAAGAACTTTCCCTTCCTTCTTTAGAGAGTAGATTTATCAGTAGAAGCCATGAGAGTTAGTAAGAGTAGAGGTTAAGTACAAGATAACCACCAAAATAAAGAAAGCTTTAAAGCTGAACTGACAATTTAGACTTAAAAAAATAAAACAGCTATTCAACTTGGATTCATAAAAGCAGTAGGACAATGACCTTTATTGACTTTTTAATGCATTGCTTTGATTAATGTCTTACTAGTCTTTTTTGCTTTTATCTTCAAGTACCCTTTTAGCAATGGCAAGTTTCCCTCAAGCGAACCGAGAAACTTGGCCTTATAAGAGAAGAGAATAAAATCCTTTCGCACTTCAAAGTGAAGTAAAAGAATTTACGTAGAAGAGAATGTAATATAAATAACAAAATGTTAAATCAAAGTACTGTGGATTGTGAGTTCACTCATCTCCACTATCTACACTGAAACAAAAGAAAAGGTGTGAAAGTATATTCATCTCTATCCCCTATTTCAGGCTTATGATAGAATGTAAACTCCTGGAGGTTGGTGACTTTCATTTTTCTTTGTTTTGCCAACACCTCGCATAGTATTTAAAATGTAGTAGACACTTAATAAAAGCTTGTTGATTGAATATTTGGTGGATTGATAATTCTGCTTTCATTGTGATCTAGGGTGTTCTTGGGACAACTAGATAGTACAGTGGATAGAGTGTGGGGCTTGAAATCAGGAAGACTCATCTTCCTGAGTTCAAATCTGAGCTGAGACACTTACATGCTGTGTGTGACCCCTGGGCAAATCACTTAATTCTATTTACCTCAGTTTCCTCATCTGTAAAATGAGCTAGAGAAGAAAATGACAAAACACTCCAGTGTCTCTGCTAAGAAAACCCCAAGTGGTGCCACAAAGAGTTGGACACCACTGAGCAACCACCAAAACAAAAGGATGCTGTTAGTAGACTTGCTATTCACATGCTGCTGAACAGAAAACAATGGCACAAATCCATGCTGCATGTGCCCACTAAAAATAGGTTAAATCATCTCAATTAGGCCCTCACTGCCATAAGGAATCCTTTTATATCTGCCTAAGGGATGTGTTATCAATTCACCTCAGCAGTGGTTATAAACCTGTTCATTCCTTCTCAAGCCTCTCACATAACCACCTCTCCCACCTCTCCTTTGCTTGACTTTTATTCAGGTCATGATGCCCTCTAACCACAGGTATCTGTCAAGGCTCTGTCCTGTACCCTTCTTTCTTCTACCTCTGTAATATCTTGCTTGCTGAACTCAACAGCTTCTATTGGTTCAATTATTATTTCTATGTAAATGACTCCTAGACCTATATATTCATTGCTGACACTTTTTTTACGCTTCATTCTCATCATCAACTGCCTTTCAGACATTTTGAATTGATTATTTCTTGGATGCATCAAGCTCAAAATATCCAGTTAAAACTCATCTTTCCCCTGCAAATCTTCCTCTTTTCCAAACTTCCTTGCTCCTGTTAAGTTTACAAGCATCCTCCCTATCAGGTTCCCAAACTTTTTAGAGTCATTTACTCCTCCCTGGCTCTCATGTGACATAAGCAATTTCTTGCTCAGTCTTGTCATTTCTGCCTTTTACCAGCTCACTTCTCCCTACTCCTAGAACTGCCACTCTGTTTCTGGGTCTCATCACTTCTCACATGGATTATTCCAATAGCCTTCTGTTCCAACTTAAGTGAACTAATGTGCTTATACTATCATATTCTCTTCAACACTTGTCTTTTTGTTTGTTTATAGTCTTTGCAAATGTTATAGGCGGAGATATAATTTGAGGTACTTTCTTTTGGATTTGTTTGATTCTTAGTGACAATTTTCCCCATGTGACTAGGATTTTGGGTACATGTTCATTTACTTTGACCACTCCCCCTCTAAAGAATGACTCGTTGCACATTTGTATCAATTCCTAATATCTTGGTTGTCATCTTCAAAGGAGAAATTTACCTCA